>NC_091833.1:40738717-41047676 GCF_037783145.1 Equus przewalskii
TTCTCCACATACTGTGATATCCTATTACAGGGACTCAAGCACAGTCTTCTCTGGAGTAGAATTAGCGATGGTTTTGAAGACCAAGTGACCATTTCATACTCTTTTGCACAGGTTTTTGAACAAGAGCATCCTCAAAGAACAAACTAGTTTAGATGCATAACAAGACTAATTCTTTGATATCCAAAGCTGCTATAATAACTTCATGACTAGTTTCCTTCATTTATCTTTCTAAACCATTCTCCCACTAGCTCCTGGCCTGCTTTCTCAGGTGTCCAAGTCTAAACGAAGTTGAAGAGAAAGGAAGCAACATGAACAATTGGCCAATAATTTCTTAATGCAATTCAGATACATAACGTATATTATGGCCAAATTTCAATTATTTAAGAACTAGCTGTTCATTTTGTAGATTGCCCAGACTCTGTCATTTCTGTTACTCCTGTTCATATTTAGGACATTTCTCTTCAAAAATGATTCCACTAGAAGGCAAGAAAAATAGAGATAATTGACTCTATAAGGACTATTATTTGGTATTAGCTCGAGTTTAACAGCAAATCATTTGATGAATAAAAACTATTTTTTTATTATTATTATGGATAATTTTAATTCTGAGGTTTAAACGGGTGTCCCTTGGACAGGATGTGACCTGAGGACACATTCTATTTAGTTTGTACAGTGCTAAGAAAGCAAATGTAATCCAACATTTAAAAATCAGATGTTGGGGCCGGCCCTGTGGCCAGCTGGTTAAGTTTTCAAGCTCTGCTTTGGTGGCCCAGGGCTTGCTTGTTCAGATCCTGGGCGTGGCTTATCAAGCCATGCTGTGGCAGGATCCCACACAGAGGAACTAGAACGACCTACAACCAGGATATACAACTATACACTGGGGCTTTGGGGAGAAAAAAAAAAAGGAGGAAGACTGGCAACAGATATTAGCTCAGGGCCAATCTTCCTCACTAAAAAAAAAAAAATTAGATGTCACTTGAAAAGCTAGATTTTCAGGTTTTATCCACCTTCAAATGAAAGGATCTGGCAGTATTTGGCCAAATTCCCATATAGAAACAACTGGATAGAGGAGAGTGAAGTCATGAGTCACTTAACGACGGGGACATGTTCTAAGAAATGCATTGTTAGGCAATTTCGTCATTGTGCAAACATCATAGAGTAGATTAACACAAACCTAGATGGTATAGCCTCTTCAATTTGCTCTCTTCAATTTGCCACAGCCCCCACCATTTGCTATTGTCCCTAACACCATGGCCAAATGTCAACAGCCATTTGTCATCAATGTTTATCTTTTCTTCATTTAATTATTGAGAATATTTCTTTGCACCCATGACTACCAAAAGTGAAAAGATGAAAAGTATGCCTAAAGGGCCATGTGTTTCTAGAACACATGAACCTGAAAATAAAGAATACAATATTACATGTTCAATACACAAATAAAATATGTCTCTGCCAATGACTACAAATTAAAATGCCATCATGGAACACACCACAGAAAGATCTTCTCTGTGTTCTAGGAACCTACCAGAGTTTGAATGTTTGATCCATGCAGTAATTCACGTAAGACGATAAATAAATGAATTTCTTGTGACATTTCATAGTATAGTGAAGGTTTCATATCACTGTATTTATGTTAATTTAATTAACAAACCACAGAAGCTATCTGAAAATTGCTGACATGTCATCTGTTGCTACGTTCTAAGAATGTTTTACAGAGAAAAGAAATTTCTGTTTACAAGTATTTCAGACATCTGCAATTGCTCTGAACTTTATTTTTCTAAGGCCCGATTTTATTAAAAGACTTTTTTTATTCTTACAAGTAATCTAGCATTTAGATAAAATCATTTTACTTATATAGACAGTGTTTACGTTTTAAAGCTACTCCTAGTATTAATGCAAATTAACATGAAGATATTTTAATATTGTTTATTTTTAAAATGTTCATAGCAAGAAATCTTAAACCATACCATTATGTTGTTTTTTATTTTTGGTATTAACATGGGCAACTCTTCAAAAACGAGTCCCACTTAGTAAATTAGACCATTTTATATTTTTGAAACGTAATTTAATGTTGGATAAATGTTGATTTTATATGCCACTTACGAATTCTTTGTCCATAATTTTTTTAAATATTTTTGGTTTGTACTATAGTAATGATGATTTTAATTTTTTCCCCCAGAGATAAAGCAAGTTTTCAATTTTGTTTACCATTCTCATTGCTATAGTTCATCAGCATGCCACAAAAGACAGTCAAGAGCTTCTCATTGGCGGGATCTGTTATACTGCACAGTGACCTTAAATGGTCAATTACAATCTGTGCACCACCTGCTTGGTCAACTGCACTTCTGCCCTCATCTGTAAAACAAAGAGTTACATTAAAAATAAAAGAAAAAATAAATGTAGCTTACAATTCCAAATACAAAACATAACAGTGTTATTCCTTATTTAGTGAGTAAGTAGAAACAGACGTAAGCAGGGCATTAAATGTCTTTTTAGAAAAACAAAACAAATAAACATGGAAATGGGGGTGGGATGGGAAAAAGAGACAATAACTTTTTAAGAGAACAAAGATTATTCTCATTGACATCATATAGGAGCTTTTTAAAAGAACTTCTCTGGGTTCTAGGAGTTTATGACTATGATATGAAAATTTCACCTCCTATTTCGCAAATGACAATTCTGCTTAAGAGAAAAAAATAGGAACTAAGTGATATTCCACTGGAATATTTTTGTTTGGTCAGCTTCGAAACCATTAAATATATCTTCCTATGAGTGGTTTTCAGTTAGCTATTATCAGGGAAGACTGTCTGCGGTACAGGATAATTCTAGGTCATACTATGTAATTCTCAAGTGTTAGTACTAGGATTTTTTTAATGGCATTTTCTATAGTGCATAAGCATGATCCCTTTTTTGTTTATTGGTAATTTGCGTTTCATTTTTCCTTATTCTTTCTATTCTAGAGCACACCAATATACTTCCACATTACAACCAGCAGTTAAACAACCGTCAAATACATTTTCTGTTACGTGTACATTGAGATTACATAGAACAGATGTCATTCAGCTGTTGGAACACATGAACAGCTTTAGAATACTTTCTAACTCTTAAACATAGGAATTGAAAGAGATGAAAGAAAGAAAATCCCTTTCTAAATCTGACTTCGTTATATAAAATATGATAGATTCTAGAACAGTATTGTCCAATAGGAATACGAGAGCCACAAAAGTGAGCCACATATGTAACTTAAATTTACGAGCAGCCACATTAAAAATGCAAAAAGAAACAGGTGAAAAATTAATTTTAGTAATCTATTTTATTCAATCTAACATATCTAAAATATGATCATCCCAACATGCAATCAATACACAAATTATTAATGAAATATTTTACATCCTCTTTTTTGTAATAAATCTTTGAAACCAGAGTGTATTTTACACTTACAATTACACGTCAGTTCAGACTAGCCACATTTCAACTACTCAATAGCCAGTCTGGCTGATGACTGCTATACTGGATAGTGTAGCTGCAGAAGCATAAAAGAAGGATCAATAAGAGAAATGACTCACAAAGGAATGATAGCTATGAAGTTAGTCAGTGAATGAAAGATTTTCATTTTTCTAAAGAACTGAAACTAAGGCCATATCTTTATCATTGTTGCTGCTATATAAGTTGTGTGTGTGTGTGAGAGAAAGAATATGAGAATGTGAATGAAAATCACTTGCTTGCTTTTCTTTCTGTTTTAACCATGATAATATAGTTTAGTTTTGCTTGTTTTTTGACATTTAAATGGAATCATGTTGTATTTATTCTTTTGTGCCTACCTTCTTACATTCAACATTAAGTTTGTGAAATTCACCCCCTGTTACATGCTTCCCTGCTGTGTAATATTCCTGGTATGAACACATCACAATTATTTGTCTATTCTTTTGCTGACTACTATTTGGGTTGTTCCTAGGTTTGGACTATTATTTACAATGCGTAGACAATCTTGTTGGTTCACAGAGTCTGCGTATCTTCCACTTTCTAGATAATGACAAACAGTTTCCCAAAGGCAGTGTACACTCTCTCCAGCAGTGTGTGAGAGTCCTTGTTGTTTCACCTCTTCACCACCACTCGGGGATTATCCAGTTTTTAAAGTTTAGGCAATCTGATGGGTGAGGCTGAACCTATTCCAGGAGCAGGTCTTTACTGACAGTCCACTTTTCTGTACACTCAATAAGGCAGTTAATTTAGTATCAAGAACATACAGCATGCACATGAGAAAAAAAAGCACCACAGTAGTTCCAGTTAAGGAGGGAGGGAGAGAAGGAGAGAGATAAATGGATATATAGATATTAGAATTTGAAAGAAAAAAGTGGAAGGAGAGCCAAGTAGCTACTACAAACTGGAAAGGTGCAATTCTGGAACTTTTTAATATTCATGCTTATAGAAAAGCCTTATAATAACATCAGCAAATACATTATTTTTATCATTTCTATCATCATCAGCTTCCCCAAAAGAAAATTTAGAAGGCTCAAATCTTTGAAAAGACTAAACAGGAAAAATGGAAGTCAGCATAGAATTGGAGGAAGAACTTTGGCATCCGAACTTGATTTAAACAATTTCAGCCCTGCTACTTCCCAGCTGTGTTAACTCAGACAATTAGCTACCTAAACTTTAGGAATTTCCATTTCATCAGTTATAAAATGAAGATAATAATTCCTCTATCTCCTGAGGGTAAGGCAAGAATTAACTGAGATAAATGGAAGCCCTGATGCAGTCAGTATCTGGAATGGAGTAAGAACTCAATTATCAGCTCCCTTTCTCTTTTCATTATAAATAAGTCATTTTTACTTCTTTTGACAACAAATAAAATGAAAGGAGGTCCCAGGAGAAAAGCTCATGATGTAAAAGAAACTCATAATCCGAAATAGCAAATTTTTTCTGAAATTAGTTTTCCAAATATTTATTTATATTTTTACAATGTAAAAGTCTATAATTTTATGCTACATTCTACTTTTGTGGTTTAAACATCACCTTTCTCATATTTCTTTTCAGAACTTCTCTGGATCACATACAAATTTAAAATGTTTTAAATGAATTATGCCTACATACATATTTGATATTAGTTTTTCTCCCACCATCTAATTATCTGTACAATAACAGGATCTTGGTTCCTTATGCATCCATCTGCTCATACTACTTACTTCCCACCAGAAGTAATAATCCTTTGTGACATCAGGAATGGTTACTATGGTGATGATGATGATGCAGCACCTCAGAAAATTATGAGTCCATCAGAGAAATAAAGAGCAGGAGGTAATCATACTAACAAGAAAATTTCATCTAAATTTTGTTAAAAATTAATAATGAGAAACATGAGAAAAGTATGCGTGGAGACACTGTTGAATAAATTATCTTTCGTGTTTTCAAAGAAGTTTTAGCAAATAAAAGGAATCCACTTTTAACATTCTAAAGTGTCATGGATTTGTGCACTGCCTCACTTTCTGTTTCTATAAAAGCATCCTGCACATAACGCCCTGCAGGTGTTAATTAATGATGCTGGCTGTGCACAGGCTGCACACACACTACAGTAAGTCCTGGAGTGCTTGGCATAATTAAAGATAGTACAGAGCGCAAAGCTACTGAGGCTTTTTAAGGTTACTGATGGCCAAATGAAAGCTAAGGCTCTGAGCAGCTAGATACAAATGATTTTTACTGTAAATGTACTTTAGAGATAATACTATAAGTGAATTAAGAAGATAAATTATAAACCATTTTTCTTTTTTGTTATATTTCAACGCAGACTTTGCTTAAAGAAATTATGATTCAATATCAGCATTCTGAAGAATGCTTGGGAAATGTGAATTCTAATTCAACATTCCCTCACTAAACACTAAAAAACGGTATATTGAAATACCTTTGCCATTCAGTTCAGCAAGATGATAGCACTGTCTTATTATCAATTGAAATCTATTTTTGAAGATTCATTTCTGAAAAGTTCTTTGGTATCCTTCCCCCCAAAATCTTTTTAGAGTATCTATGAACTTAACAAATATTAAGACCAATCTATTACACAATAGCTTCCCAAAATGCACCCTAAACAGAGAGAAGTCAATAGCCAAAATCTATTTCACATATAACTGGTTAAGGCATCGGACAATAACACAATTTTCATATCCATATCAAAACTCATGGAGAGTCACAAATCGATTCATTGAGACCTATTCTGAGAGTGAGAGATTTCTAAAACTCCTGAAGAATGTGCTTTAAATAGTATTTAGAAGCACCACAAAGAAGGAACTAATTACACAATCTTTAACTTTGTAAAATTATAGGCCTTATACACATGGACAAGCCCTTAAACTGTGCTGCATAATCTTTTCACACATCACTGTCACATTACCTACGGCAAACCCTCCAGAGTCACAACTTTCTAAAGTTCCTCCCTTTCCCAACTCCTGCATTCATAACAGAAACGAGGCTTCCAATTTCACCGAGAACACAGAAGACATCAGATACAATCTTCCTCACTTTTCTACCCTCTCCAGGTGCAGGATTATATGCATCTTTTCCCAATAACTTTCAGTGTCTCATACTGTAATTTAAGTTCAGTTGTAGCTAATTAAGAGTAAAGAAAAGAAAGGGAGACAATTTATTTGCAACAGAAGGTAAGACTTCGTTCTTCAAGATAAAAAAAACTGTAGACATGTCATAAGCTAAGGTCTCTTAGGAGCTGAATGGAAAGAACATTTAATGATGAAATCCTAAGACTAGTCTTGCTTGTCAGAATGGGAATTAGAATTTCTTTGTTATGAAAATTTTGAAATGTGAATAATTTCAATAAGGTAAGGAAAAAATTTTTAATATTAGAAAAATTGTAATATCACTGAAGTAATGACTTATCAAGTAACTGTAATAAGGTTTCTAAATTTGGGGTTTTGATAAGTTTGACCACAAGAAAGCCTCTGAACCTCTGTTGATGTCAGTTTCCTGATCTGGAAAAGGCAGAAGCAGGAGCAAAAGACTGCTCCTCTTCTTAGCTCGGACACTCTCTTACCCATTTCTATTTCTACTGTGCCCATGTTTTGAACACAGGAAGTACTTAATACATGCTGTGTGCAGTTGTTTTTAATGGGAAAGAAACCCAAAACCTCAAACCTTGCTGTTTTAGTTTTCCAATCATTAATCATTATAGTTCAGATACTTTTACTTTTCCCAAGTAGCTATTACTAGAAACTATAAAGACTTATGGCAAATAAATCAGAAATTCTTTTTTCAAGCTAAGCTGGAAAGATGAGTTCTGCATTTTTTTCTGCTGAGTTCTAAAAAATTATGCTGTCTAGAAATAATAATAGTTTTTGATGTGCTCTTTCTTAGTGAAAAGGAAAGTGATTCAGAATAGATACTTAAAGTCAAAACAATTATAACTTAAGTCCTTACCAGTATTAGTTTGCAAAAAGTGATAGAATTACAAAGGTGCCACAATAAAATTTACTTTAACCAAGTTACTCATGGTTTTTCCTTCAGACTCCACTGCTATGCCACTTCTTAACCTCTAAGAACAAATACTTTGTTATGATAAAATTTGAACATGTATAATGTATTCTGAGAAAGGATTTCAAAACAATAGACAACATAAATTAGCCTCATTTTAAATGTAAGGACACAAATACTACTCTGAGTCTTTTTAGTCAATACCACACTGATAACTGAGACTAGACTCCTAGATACTTCAAAGAGCCAATTAGTTCTCAGGCTATGCCAGCCACATGTTATGAAATTCAGATGTCTTAGTTAAATGAAAAATATTACTGAAAATCCTCAAACTATGCCATCGCTGAGTTAAGGAAATGATTCAATTACTTAATTTTACCAGAATTCTGTGTAAAGAATGTTCCAGATAAGCAGCAAATGGGATGAATTTGTAAATATTTTCATTAAAATGTTACTTTAAAAAAAGCTGGTTGTGGGGCTGGCCCCGTGGCCGAGTGGTTAAGTTTGTGCGCTCCGCTGCAGGCGGCCCAGTGTTTCGTTGGTTCGAATCCTGGGCGCGGACATGGCACGGCTCATCAGACCACGCTGAGGCAGCATCCCACATGCCACAACTAGAAAGACCCACAACGAAGAATATACAACTATGTACCGGGGGGCTTTGGGGAGCAAAAGGAAAAATAAAATCTTAAAAAAGAAAAAAAAAAAAAAAAAGCTGGTTCCTATCTTTAAATTTAACTGAACTGAAAGGAATCAAATATCAAAATTCTTCCTAAAAAGTTAAAACACAAACTCATGACGGAGATTTACTGATGAACATATTCTTAGCCTGTCTTTCAGATTCAGTAATTTAACATCTTTATCTGTATGAGATAATGTTACTGATGTAGGAGTATGATTTTGAGACACAGACGTTATTCTTGCTTATTATGATTCGAGCTGTGTCCCCCTCAAAATATTATGTCCTAGTACCTCAGAATGTGGCTTTATTTAGAAAAAGGTTCATTGCAGATGTGATTAGTTAAGATAAGGTCATGCTTAGTAGGGTGGGTCTTTACTCCAATACGACTGGTAACCTTATAAGAGGAGAGCGATGCAGAAAGGAGAATGCTCTGTGAAGATATAAAAACAAAAAGGGAGAAGACAGCCACATGAAGACAGAGGCAGAGACTAGAATTTTCTGCCACAAGCCAAGGAATTCCTGAGGCCACTAGAAGCTAGGAAGAGGCAAAAAAGGCCTCCTTGCCCACAGGTTCCAGAGGGAGCAGGGCCCTGCTGACACCTTAATTTTGGATTTACAGCCTGCACAACCATAAAATAGTAAGTTTCTGTTGTTTTAAGCTATCCAGTTTGTAGTACTTTGTTACAGCATCCGTGGGCAACTAATATATTCTTCCACATAAACAACATGAAATATCCTAGCTTCATTTTTTTAAGTGAGTATTTGACATTTAACTAAGCCTTTACTATATATTCAGATTTGATATATCTCACAGAAATTATGGTTTTCAGATCACTAAGAATAATATATATCAGTTTAATTAATATAAGAATTGTTTAATCAATAGGCAATATACATGTAGCAAACTATGATATGGGCACAAACAGTGGAAAAATACAGTCTTTTTCCTCATTAGTTAATCTACTGTCCTTGAATTTTTTCTATTTAGCAACAAAATGTTTAGAAATGGGTTTTTGTTCCACAAACTAAAAATAATAGTGATTGATGCTCTGCATGGTGCTTGCCAACTACAGTCTACTGTTAGGAGAGGAGTAAGAGTATGGAGAGAATCCCTTTGTGGTACCGGCTTGCATGAATGGCTAAAAGCTGAAGAGAAAGAAGGAACACTAAAATAAGTCCTCCAGCATCCCTACTCTAGGCACAAGGTAAGAAAAGCCCACTATTAAAAAAATTTCAACCCTACAGCACTGAAGTAAAGTTAGCAACAGCAAAACATGAACCCAGCTCAACTTCTGACTAGACTTCTTGGACTTCTACCGCTTACTAACCACCTGAAATAAAAGGAAGTGCGCTTATTTCCAAGGATTAAATACTCAATCTATCTTGAGATATTAATCTCAATCTCTACTATTTTTCTACAATGTTCACCATTCAATAAAAAAAATTAAGAGATGCATTAAAAAGGAAGAAAAAATAACCCACTGTCAAAAGATAAATCAAACATCAGAACAAGACTCAGTTAACCCAGATGTTAGAAGTATCAGATGAGACTTTAAAATAACTATGATTAATATATTAAAGGACCTACTGGAAAAGATGAATAATATTCATGAAGAGATATGGAATTTTGCAGAGAAATGGGAACCATAAAGAGTTAAATGGAGATGCTAGAAATGAAAAACACAATATCAAAGATGAAAAATTATTTTAAGAGGCTGAACAGTAGAATCAAGAAAACGAAGAAGACTCAGTGAACTTTTAGATCAAATGACTATAAAAACTAAAACATAAAGAGACAAAAGAGTAGGGGAAAACCCAGAGCACTTAAGAGCTAAGAGAAAATAGCAAATGGTCTAACGTAAGTGTAATTGAAATTCCAGAAGAAGAAGAGATAGACAACAGGGTAGAAGAAATATTAAGAGTTAACGGCTGAGAATTTTCCAAAAGTAATAAAAGACATCATGCTACACATCTATGAAGTTTAGGGAACCCCAAGAAAAGCAAACAAAAAAAAAAATACAACCAAACAGCCAAACTTCTAAAACTTTAAAGAAAAGGAGAATCTCTTGAAGGCAGCCAGAGGAAAAAAAGAAACATTTATACTTAGAATAGCAAAAATAAGAAATAGAGCAGACTTTTTGTCCAAAACAATGCAAGCTAGAAGGCAATGGAATAACATCTTTAAAGTACTGAAAGAAAAAACTGTCAACCCAGAATTCTATTACCCAGTGAAAATATCTTTCAATAGTTAAAGTGAAGTAAAGGATTTTTCAAACAAATAAAAGCCAAGAGAACCCACGGACAGCAAATCTGTTACACAAAAAATGTTAACAAAAGTTTTTCAGGCAGAAGGTGTGTAATACCAGACAAAAATTTGGATCTACCCAAAGAAATAAAGAACACTGAAAATGATAAAAATGAAAGTAAATATAAAAAACAGTTTTCCTCCTACTTTTAAAGATAATTGACTGTCTAACCTAAGAATAATATATTTTGTAGCTTCTAACATACGTAAAGACAAAATATTTGGCAATAATAGCACAAAGAATGGGAAGGAGGAATTGGAAGTATACAGTTGTAAGGTTATTAAACTATATATGATGTGATATAATATTTGAAGGTAAACTGTGATAAGTTAAAGATATATACTGCAAACCACAGGGCAATCCCCTAAAAAATTAAAAAGAGGTATAACTAGTAAGCCAATAATGGGGGAAAAAAGTGGGAGAAATAAAAATCACCCAATTTATCCAAAAGAAGGTAGAACGAGACAGAAACAGGAAAAAAGAATAGTTTGGACAATCAGAAAACAACTAGGAAGATGGCAGATTTCAAGCCAACCATATAAAAGTCACGTTAAATACATATGGTCTAAAACTCTCACTTAAAATGAAGAGATGGTCAGATTAGACAAAAAAGTAGGACTCAAACATGCTATCTAAAATAACTCACTTTAACTACAAGGATATTCAAGTTAAAATAAAAGAATGGTAAAAGATCTATCACACAAATACCAAACAAAGGAAAATTTGTGTGTCTATATTGTCAGACATAGTAGATGAGAGAACAAGCAATATTACCAGGGATAAAGCAGGACATTAAATGACCTTAAGAAGATATAACAATCCTAAATGTGTAAGCACCCATCAACAGACCTTCACAATTTATGAAATAAAAGCTGACAGAACTAGGAAGATTGACACATTCAATCACAGAATAGGTGATTATTAAATGTTAACTTAGCCTTTGCGTCAGGCACAGTGGACATAAACAGGAATATAAGAAGGCCTTGCTTTCACAGAGTTTCTATTCCAGTGAGGAAGACAGAGCAGCAAACAGAACAACAGCTTTAACACAGTTTTTTACAGGGTGTTATGCAAGCACAGAGAAGAGAACAGATACTTCTTCTGGAGGAACAGACAGAAGAAAGAGAAGAAAGGAGGTTTATATGAAACTTCACAGAAATTAAATTTTCATGGTAAATATAAGTATATTCACTAAGATCTATAAATTATGAATCTATAACAACAGGTAGATATATACAGTAAAAGTATTTTCGCTAGCTCACCTGTAATCCAAGTTACACCCTATTTAACAGGAGTAATATTTCCTTAAAGTACTGATTAATGACATGCACTGCATAATCAATTTAATCAAGGTATTTCAAGACCTGTGACCAAATTAGAATTCATTCTCCTACCTTTGTTTATCAAAACTTTTTGGGGGTACCTATGACGTTTCATATACTGAGCGAGATTTTGGGAATAAAAAGATTAATTCACAGTTAAGAAGAGAAAAGTATGAAGGAAAAAATTTAACCAGTAAATAAAATTAAGTTTTCAGGGTACAATGGAAGCATAAATAAAAAATTAGTTTCACCTAGAGGAGTCAGAAAAAGATTAATGGTCATGTTTTGCAGATGCCTTTCAAGCTCTTACTGGCATTTATTACGTGTATAAAAAGAAAAAAAAAAGTGTGTCCTTTTTTGTTTAGATTCTGATTGGATTCCCTTCCTTACTAATTCTACTGAGAAAAAATTTATGGATAATAAGCTACATAGATTTAAAATGTATAACTGATGAGTTTTGACAGTTCTGTATACCCTAAAAATCACCAACACAATCAACACACCAAACATTTCATCACGATCAAAAGATTCCTCTTGTCCCTTTGCAGGCCATCTCTCCTTCCACCTCTGGCTCCAGACAACCACTGTTTTCTGTCACTATAGACTAGTTTTCACTTTATATACATGGATTCATAGAGTGCATATTCTTTTAGGTCTAACTGCTTTGACTCAACCTAATAATTTTAAGATTCATCCACAGTGTTAGATATGTAAGTTATTTATTCTTCTCTATTGCTGAAGAGTACTACATGGTATGGATGCATCATTATTTTTTTTAATATATTCATCTATATTGACAGACATTTGGATTGTTTCTAGTTTGGGGCTATTGTGAATACAGCTGCATTTAATGTTGATGTACAAGTCTTTGGGCAAATATCTAGGAATGGAATAGCTGGATGTTATAGTAGGCATATGTTTGTGAGTGGTACTTAGAGCAGGTGTCCATTTATGAGAAGTTGTTGAGCACGACTACACCTAAAAGAAAAATTTGATGTCAACAACAAGTTATATTTAAGAAGTTCTCAAATGCTATAAAAACGGGAAATTCTCAAAAGGACAATGTATTTTAAGCATATAAGAGGTACTTAAATAAATGCATATCAAATTGAAATGAAACCTTAACTGCTTCATAACTAGGCAAGCACAGTGCTTTTCCCTGCCCCAAATCAATTCAGCCATTACAGAAAATCATCAGCCCCAATCTATGAAACTAATTTTTTTTTTAAAGATTTTATTTTTTTCCTTTTTCTCCCCAAAGCCCCCCGGTACATAGCTGTATATTCTTTGTTGTGGGTCCTTCTAGTTGTGGCATATGGGACACCGCCTCAGCGTGGCTTAACGAGCAGTGCCATGTCTGCACCCAGGATTCGAACCAACGAAACACTGGGCCGCCTGCAGCAGAGTGCGTGAACTCAACCACTCGGCCACGGGGCCAGCCCCTATCTATGAAACTAATTTTAATGTATAACTTTTCTAATTAATTTTATAATAAATAATCAAATCACAAAATGAGAAAAAAATTCAGGGCTAAAAGAAATAAAATTCTAGAAATGACTATTAAGAAATTATGTTGTAGCAGTTCAGAACTGTGAGAGGAAAAAGGCAACTAGAGCTTCACGTAAGATGATGTAATTGATCCCACTCTGGGAAATCATTAAATAGTTCCACCTGGGGGCTTGTTTGTCAGTCAATAAATTTTAACATCAAATTATTTTTTTAAAAATTGCCCATGATTTTCATTCGGTTATGACTTCCTGAAATATATACCAATCTGAAAGAAATAATTTGGCCTATTTCCATTTCTTTCTTTTCTTTATTAAAGTACCACATAATATTGATATGATCAACAGAGATTAGGTGATACAAATATCATATATTAAATACTTAACTGACCCATACTATATTATGTGGAAGAGAGAGAGGGAAAAAACCTAACCATCACCTGGTGTTCACTCAAATGACAAGCTGTCCAAAGGAAAGAACCTGGTTCTGCTCTTTATCTTCTTCTCACTGCTTATTTTAAGGTTTTTCAGGTCACTGAAGAACTTGTTTTGCTGCTTATTTGACACATTACTATGGTCTTGCTGCTTTAAATCCCAATTCATTTCGTTTAAATCACAGTATGAGAAAAATTTTAAGTTAGAGAGCTACTAAATAGAAAAGCTCACTTTGCTATGCAAATAAATTAGAAAAACTTAAAAGGGTATATCGATCAGTAAAAGTTAAAAAAATTGAATTTAAAATATTTATTAAAAATATGTAAGGTGTATAAATTTCTTTCTATCATTCTTTATTCCAAGAAAGAAAGAATTTATTCAAGAAAATTAGTAAAGGACAGTATACCTTTTAATTTTTATTATCTATACATCTTGTGTGCAGAGGAAACAATACAGAGCAACAGACATCTGTTTGAAAACTTGAAGGGCAAACGTACGTTATCTAGCTGGTTTATTGAGAATAAAGCTCTCAGATTTTTAGCTGGATTTTCTTAGTTTTACTGATAATCCTGATAAAATCAAAATGTCCTTCATTTCCCAATGAATAAAAAGAGGAGTCAGTATTTCATACACTCCTCTACATACAGAAAGTGACAAGAATAAAGGATCAAACATGGTGAAGCACGTTTATACACACACTTTTTTACATAAAGTTTTCAAATTTGGAAAAATTTAAAAAGCTTTTCCTTCATCACTCCATCTTTTTTCAGTTAAGTGAAGTTTATTTTTGTGATTCATAACAGATTAAACAAAACGTTCGTTTAGGATTAGCTTTTGGTAAAATTCTTAGAACATATTCCTCCATCTGCAATTCTAAGAGCTGAACTATTACTACTGTAGCATGAAAGTATTTAATAAAGTATTTATGTATTTATGAACATGATAACTTCCTCAAATATAGTACTTACAGAGACAATGAACTACAGACAAAGACTTTAGTTCAACACGATCACCAATTCAGCTGCTGATCCTGAAAAGTCACTTGAACTCTCAGCCCTTAGTTTCCTTGTGTGTAAAATTTGGAAGGGGTGGATTAGACGACTTCTAAAAGTCCCTTCATTTAAGAGATTTTATTAATTCTAGGTGGCTTTATTCCCTTCAGTTTTCCAATTTCTCATGGTTCCTTTAATCTACATATACTATCCAAGTAACATCTGAGCATTCTGCTAAATGCGAAAGATTATTTAAACTTTTTGAATGTTTCTCCCAAAAATGTATAATATAAAAACACAGAAATTGCCCACCTGTCATTTCCTCTTGCATATCTCTATTAAGAATCTCAGACTTATTACTGTCCTCAACAAAACAAAGTAAAACAAAACAAGCAGCAATAACAACAAAACTCAGAAAAACATTAAAAAACAACCTCTGTTCTTTTCTATTCTGTAAACTGCCCTATCCACTATCCAGTTGCTCAGGCCCCAAATCTAGGAGTCACTCTTGCTTTCTCCCTTACCCTCAATCCCAATCCACCCACCACTCTAAATACTGAATTCTTCTGATGCCCTCCATCCTCACTACTATAATCCTACTCCATGTCACCATTATTTCTTGCCTGGACCACTCCAAAGTCTTATAGTTGGTCCCCAAGCTTCCATTCTTAACTTTTAACTTCAATTCTTCTCAATCCACTCTCCACGCAGCTCCAAGAGCGATGTTTTTAAATCCAAATCAGATCCCTTTTGATAACCTCTCATTACTCTAGGAGGATCCACAAGGCTCTCTATGATCTAGGTCTTGTTTACTTCTTCCACTTTATTGGACACTTTCCCCATTCACTGCATCTCATATACCTTGGTCTCTTTTCTCTTCTTTGAACACACCAAGTTCTTTTCTCACTCAGGACTTTGCAATTGCTACACTTCTATAAGGAATATTTCCCCCCTTCTCTTTAAATAGCTAGTTCATTCTCATTTTTCAGACCTCAGCTCAAATAACATCCTCAGAGAGAACTTTCTTCACCTTTAGATACTCTCTATTGTATCGCCTTGTTTATTTCCTTGACATCAATGATCACAATCTGTAAATATCTTATTTTTGTAGAATTGAGTTGTTTATTATCTATCTCTTGTGAAAGCCCCACAAGGATAGGGATTTCTCACTCTTATTTTCTCCTATGATCCCCAACACCTGGCCTAGTGACCTGAACTCAGTGGGCTCAATCAATACTTGTTGATTAAAATATTTGGTGCATATACATACACACAAGAATACAAAGGCACAGAGTGAGAATTTCCTGGGATTTACTCACCATCACTACTGAAAAAAAGCCACTCAGATCCTAAGACCCATGGTGTAGGTACTCAAACTTTTTATAGGCAGGAACATAAACAGATATCTTCAATGACATAAAGTCATGTTTCTAATTCTAATCTCACTTAGTAGAGATAAATTTTTTCCTATGTCATAAGGAGGCTGATTAAAAGAAAGATTCAACAGGTTAAATCTTGGTTTATTGTTTCACTATCATGGCATTTCTCTTTTGATGTGCAATCTTCAGCATCATAATACTGGATTTAAACTAAACATTTTGCAAATGAAAAAAAGATTGCTCTCCAAAATAGAAATTCTAGCCTTTGAATCTACATGGTATAAATGTATTTTCCTAATAAATAAATTTCATAAGTATAATCATTACTGTATGTGAGCTATATCCTCAAAGGTAGGGGGAGAAGGATTATTGTTGGTGTTAAAAAGAGGGTCTTCATACTACAAAAAGCTGGTAGCCTGCAAAAACTATAATCTTATTTCTGTTGTGGGTGCGTGAAAAAAAAGTTGGTAGCAAGGACCTAATTCATAAGAATAGTATCATATTTCTTAAGTCAGACATATTGGCTATTCTGATGTGCATGATTATAAAAGATTTTTTGTATTCTTCTTAAATACACTGCCTTTTAATTTTTCCAAGTGCTATTTTATTTTCCTGGAGCAGGGTAATGGTAAATAGACATACTACTTTTCAAGATAAAGTCAAAAGATACTTATGAACTCTACTAAGGAAAAAAATTAAATTCTGATACTTACATTTCCGCCTATAATTTTGCCAAAGTGGTGAATTCCTATTATGTAACTTAGTTATATTCAAATATGTTTTAAGCATTCAAATGAAAAATTTGAACCCATCAACATCTTTTCTGAGTTCAAAAACCATCTTATTCATGATTCAGGTGCAGGTAAAATGCATGAAAGACTAGACATAAAAGCAAAAGCTATAAATATTACGTCGGTGAAATTACAAAAACGAGTCATGAAGAAAAAATCACCACGACCGTTAAGTACTCATATACCAAAAAAAGAGGCATAAAGCTTGCAATTTTGTGGCACAGTATTATATTCAGGTTTAAATTTTGCCTTTATACAGGAAAATTTCAAGTATATTTATCTATTTACGGTTATAATGCTGGATCAGGAGAGGAAAGCACTAGATTCACAGGTGCAGTTTAAAATTAGGTCATAGCATGGCGTTTGATGGACATAGTTTTGGTGCGTCTGCTAATATTAGTATTAATTTCTATAGTCCAAGAGATTGCTCATATCAGTCAAAATTGTTTGACGATTCTACTTTTTTCAAAAAGTTCTTATAGAATAATAAAGCATGCATAAATCACCACACATTTGCTACAGAATCACTGAAGTTACTTTCTATATTTTAATATTTCTATATTAACATTTTATTAGCAAAAGATTGAGTATCTGTAGTATACAAATTATAAAGTAATTTATTACATTTTATTATTTCCATAAAATTACCTTAAGTGACTTCTGAACAGCATTCAGGTAACAATGTAAATAATTTATTGCTCCAATTTATTAGTCCAATTGCTGAAGATCAAAATTAAATTTTATTCCAGTTATTTTAAATATAAGAGATGGTTTTGTATCAAAGTATTTCATACTTTAATGAAATTATGCTAGATATATATACAGACATGTGTGTCTATATATGTATATATATGTGGGTATATGTATGCATACATATACATAGTTAATGAAATTATGCTAGATATATATACAGACATGTGTGTCTATATATGTATATATATGTGGGTATATGTATGCATACACATACATAGTTATAATGTAGAATTTAACTTGAACTAACAGCACAGTTTCTCAAAAGGTACAAACGTTAATTCCACTTAGCAAGAAGCATGGGAATTATTCACCTTTAAATAGTATTTATCTTTTGTATTCCCTCCCAGCCAGAGGAAATACCCTCAACTTGTAGCAGGGACAACTTTGATTAAAAACAGAGAAACTTCTCAGTACTTCAGCTTGCTTATAAAGAAGAAAAATAGAAAAATAAGAACAAAACATAAGAAGAACAGAGGATAATATGTAATGACAGAGTTTCAATAAGGAGACTAGAAATGGTATGTTTAACGTGTTCAAACTCTGACTTCATCTTTAACAGGTGAAATTAGGGTAGTAAAAGTAAGAGGGGAAAAAAAGATTTAAACACAAATACCAAAAAACCCCCGCAAAACTTATTTTTGCAGAGGTTTATAATTAGACTTTCCCTACACTATCTAAGACTTGTTAATCAGGAGAGGAAAATTCCAAAGGCCCTTCAGGCTTGACGCAGAGACTAGGAGGGAACCTGATATTCCAAGGGACAAAAAATATTAATCTGGCAGGGCTGGTCCTGTGGCGTAGCGGTTAAGTTTGCGCGCTCCGCTTTGGTGGCCCAGAGTTCGCCGGTTTGGATCCCTGGTGCAGACTTATGCACCACTTATCAAGTCACACTGTGGCAGGCCTCCCATATATAAAGTAGAGGAACACGTGCACGGATGTTAGCTCAAGGTTAATCTTCTTCCAAGAAAAAGAAAGAAATTAATTTGGCAACCACATATGACTTCTTGAAGTCAAGAAAAATCGCCTAATATTTCTGCCATGTGCAATCCTCCCTCACGTTACCTCCACTTTCATATCTATAAAACTGGTAACAACTATTTGAAAACTATTATTCTGTCTCTTTAACAAGGCATTGGCTTTTTCATAACATAGTACTTGGAATTAATCAAGCATTGCAAAAAAGCAGCTATATAATGTGTTCTTTGTCCTACAATTTTTATTAAGGTAAAAATTTTATAGAATCTTAGATTTTTAAATGCCATTTTAATAAACAAGAGGGATTTGAATGTGATACCAAGTACAGAAATGGAAAGATCACAGTTCCTCAAAGTATAAACTATCTGAAGGGCTAGTTAAGAATTTAACATTGCTTAAACATGGTGCCGTACTTTGCAAGAACCAAACAAATTGATAACAAAAGATCCTATCTTACTTCATATTTTAACATCATTCTCTCTGCTCCAGTCTGTAATTACCGTATCACACCTGGCCTACTGTAATGGCTTCCTGATATCTCTGCCTCACCTCTCTTCCATTCCAACCCAAACTATATCCTTCCACGAAACTGAAAATATCAATTTCAAGTTATTTTCAGTGGCTCTTTCCTGTCCATACATCAAAGAGCAACATAACTCCTTAGCCTACACACATTTTAAGTGCATGATACACATTAACAAATTAATGCAAAATCAAGATTTCTAACCACAGTAAACCTCCACTACCACTTGGCTATTTAAAAAATTAGATCTTCATGACTGTTTATAACATACCCCACAGTCCCAATTCTGAACTCTTCCCCAACACCACAAGTTTCCCACCATCACCTTGCCAGTGACTTTTATTAACAGACTCACTTTACTGGGAAGACAGAGGCCATGCTAGAAACACTCTTTTGACTGCCCTCTTTACTACCTTTAAGGTAGTGTTTTTTATATGTTCACCTAGCTTCTGTCATTTTTCTTTAAGGCAGAAATGTCCTTTCTCGTTCTAATACCAACCCTGTTTACCTGCGTTCGTGATTTCAGTTCTTCTTTTTTCACCTGTAATCTTTCTCTATCAATTATCTCCTCTAGGAGATTTACTCTCCTGGTCCATAGGGTCCTAGCCCAACAAATCCGTTCCTGTCAGCACTCCTCTATATCACTCTCATAATGTGGTCCCCTTCCCTCAAACTACTACTGTCTCTTCTTTTCTCATTAAACTTCCAGAAAGTTCACACTCTCCTGTTCATTTCCTCATGACTCACCACAGCCCTTGAAATTTGACTTCTCTCTCCACAAGACTCAAATTAAAGATGTTTTTTAAAACATGAGTGTCTGTTGATCAAATCTTCCCAATTCAGCATTTCTTTTTTTGGCAGTACTTGACACTGTACCACCCAACTCTTTAGAATCCATGACAATAAACTTGTTTTCTTTGAATCTTTCAGTGCTTCTTCACAAGCTCCTTCATTTCTTCTATACCCTAAATGTAGCTGTTCTCTTTTAAACATTTCTTCTATTCCCATGGGTCAACCATCACTTTTAGGTCCATGAATTCCAAGTCTCTGTCACCTGAATGTGACAATAGCACTTCAAGTTCAACAGGCCTCCAAACATATCCACCTGGTGGAGATCTCACTATTTCTGTTTGTTGTTGTTATTCAGATTCAAATTTTGGATTCATGGACTCCTCCCTCTTAGCTATCTTCTTGGATTCTCTCTCTCTCTCTTTCTCTCTCACATACTCTCTCTCTCTCTCTCTCCTCTTACTTCCCATTCTTCCTTTCATTTGTCTTTCAAATTTGAAAAGAAACAATACCCTTCTAACTGGTTATTCTTCATCTGGTCCACTGTCCAACGGTTTGTAAGTAGGAATGTGCACCAGAATCAGTTAGGGAGCTTTTGCAGAATAGACATGATAGGCTGGATTCTAGCCTCAGAGACTAATATAACAGTTCCAGGTGTGGCCAAGACAATGTATTTTGAAAACATTCCCTAAGTGTTTCAGATGCATACTTCTTGTTAAGAATGACTGCCTATCTTAGAATGTACACTTCTTTCAAATTCATTTTTTCTATGGTATAAATTTGAATTCAACTTTTTTCCTCAAATACCTTCAATGGCTCCCCACTGTACAAGCCATTCTCCAATCTGTGTTCCAGACATATCTCTTGACTATATTATCTACCTTTTAAAACGCTTTTCTGGGCTCCTGAAAAATCTTTAACCCTTTCTCCACAGGTCCAAATCCTATGCAGATTTTTAATGCTTTCTTCCACAGAAACACCACTAGAAGAGCTCAAACACAAATGAGCTCCCTCCTAGCATTATATTGTGTATCTTCTTCACACAGCATTTATCGCATAGTGTCTTGTTTTTTTACTTATTGATATACGTATTGATATTGATATGCATTACCTTCAATGCACTATAACTTCTTTAAATATATGAGACATACTTAGACAATCAAACAGAAGTGATTATCAGCAAAACCATTTGCCCCCTCACATTAATTGCTTTGGTTTTCTAGAACAAAGGTAAACTATAAACTGCTTATAGGCTGATCCTGACTGATGAGAAATCGCACCTGAAGTAGAGGCTTGTGGCCCAACATAGAAATTCTCCTGAGACTAGGAATGCTAATGTTTAACCTATCATTATGGGTTGTGCAGAAGACAGAAGCTAGTAAGTTAAGGCCTGCTGATTATGTGTTCTGATTAAGGTCTCAAAAGTACAAATTCTCTCTCCCTAAATCTTATTTTGAGGCTGACAGCTTTTTGATTTTTTTTTCCTGCAAGCCAAATTTGGAGGGAGAAAAAATTAGCAATTTTGTCTTCTGCTTTAATTGCACAAATCCAGTAAAAAAATTATTGTTGTAGGTCACACTTTAAAATTTTATATGGATGTGTATATATGTGTAAGTATGTATTTATATTATACCTATTTTTTCTCCCTAACCCCTCAAGTAGGACTCAAAGAAACAAAGTCATTTCCCATAAAAGAGAGAATAGTATGCTTCTTGGATCTGTGGAGGAGTTTTTTAAACTTTTTATTTTGAAATAATTAGAGGCTCACAGGAAGTTGCAAAAATAAATAAATAAATAAAAAAGTACAGAAAGGTCCCATGTACCCTTCATCCAGCTTGCTTCAATTTATGTAACTGTAGTACAAAATCCCAAACAGGAAACTGACAATTGACACAATCTACAGACCTTATTCAGATTTCATCAGTTTTTATACGTACTTGTATATGGGGGTGGGCATGTACAGTTCTAAGCAATTTCATCACATATATAGATTCATGTAACCACCATCAATATGTGGTATTTTAAAATATTCACTTTCATGCATATCAGCTTTTTATCAAACTGGCAACAGGCTTAAAAATCAAAGATAAGCATAGTTTTTGGTCTCAGAAAATAGAATTTGGATGCATTATACAACATAGAAATTGAACAGGTATAATGAATGCATGGTAGAACTGTATTTTGGTTTAAAATAAACTAGGAAACATATTCAAGTCAAAACTTCTTCAAGTTTTTAAGTTATATGCTTGAAACAAGTTCAACTACCAAAAAACAACATATTTGGACTATTCTGCCCAAACAGAACTACCTTTTCTAAAGAACTTAGCATTATTTCTTGGATTCTGTTGAAGATTTGGCACAAGAAACAATCATGAAGAATATTTGGGCAATTTTTGTAGAACTATTATTGAAGATGCTGCCTCTAATGCTGGCCAATATCCTTCGCATGTTTTAAGAGGGATGTGTACAGGATCATCTAGGGAGCTAATAATATACTGATGATAAATCTCTTCTAGCATTTGTCTCAATTTTTTTCTTTGATTGAAGAACTAGAATATTCCTCTTTAACATAAAATAAAATTAGATAGAATATCAAGTTTTCTTTTCACCTTGGCTGCCAAGAAGCTCAAATTAAATTAGTGTTCATTATAGAAAGTATATTATCCTTGATTCTTACTAGATTTATCTTTGCCTCTCCTTATGTGGCTTCTCGCCTTTATATCTCTATTTTCAATATCTTGTGTAAATTAGTCCATGTATTACATTATGTCACAGCATACTTTTTAGAAATAATGTTATGGACTGAATGTATCCCCCCAAATTCATATACTGATATCTTAATCCCTGATGTGACGGTATTAGGAGGCATTCAGGTCACGTAGGTAGAATGCTCATCAATGGGATTAGTGCGTTTATAAGAGACAGGAAAGCTTGCTTCCTCTCAGACTTCTCTCTCTGCATGTGAGGACACAACAAGAAAAAGAATGTGGGCAAATCAGGAAGAGTGTCCTCACCAGACACTGAATCTACTGGAGCCTTGATCTGCTTTGGGTTTTCCAGCCTCCAGAACTGTGATAAATAAACATTGGCTGTTTAACCCACCAGTCTGTGGTATTTTGTTATAGCAGCCCAAACTGACCACGACAAATGATCATACGTAAGTGCTATGTATTTTCTTTGTATAGCAGTTCATAATTTATATTGTACATCTATATATAAAGCTTATTTAATCCACACAAGTCCACTTTACCAATGAGGAAACTAGAATTCAGAAGATTAAATGACAACTTAGTAAATGGTAGAACTGGAAATCCTACAAATCAACTTCCTGTAGGTAGGCAGGAAATCCTACCTGCAATATTTGCCGTCCAGGGGGCATATTAAAATTTCACTTATTTATAATTATATTAATTTTAAAATGAACTATATACTTTTTATAAGCAATGCACTATTTGCTTAATTTCTAAAAAATGGCTCCAATTTCTACTCCAGTGATCCATTTACTTTTATTCTGATCAAAACCCACATATTTAAATGTATACTATATACACACTACAAACTTGTCCACAAGTTTGTGTTCCTTTGTGCACTTTATCTTCTCCACCATACTAAAAGCTCCTTAATGGCATAAATCTTTTTCAGATCTTATGATGACAGTGTTACAAAACATCCATTTCCAACTATATATTTAGGACATCTTTACAATGGAGTATTTTCATGTGATAATAGCCATAATTTCTGTCTCTACAAGCAGCAGTTGCATATCATTGTTTATGCTTATATATATGATGTGCTTTGATAATAAACCCATTCACAAAACAAAACAGATTGATGAAAGCTGAAGAATCTTATTTCTATAGTTACTGGCTGATAATTCTATTTTACTCCAAAACTGAATACTGAAAAAGAGTAGGGTAAATATATAGACATGCAAAACCCTTTAATAACATAATTAATCAAATAACCTAATTTATATCACTGAAATAAACTTTTATTTTAAACACCAACATAAATAGTTCCCTGTTGAATATAACTGCTACAAATATACTTTGACTATTTAGGCAATTTCAAAGCATGCCTATACCTATTTAACCAATTTAAACTACAAAATATTATAGAACTATTGCTAATTATTTTTCAGCATTCGTATTCAGAACAATGAATTCTTTCCTCATCTTTTACATAAAAATAGTGTAGCATAGTTAGAATCATTAATATACAAATAGGTCCATGTGTGTATTTGGGCATCCTTTCCATTTACACTTTAAGTCAATGAAGTAAACAATATTTATTTCACTTCATAAACACTGGCTTTGGCAAGCCTGATTACTACCTCATTTTGAATATTTTTTTATCAGTAAGCAAGAACCCAATTTACTTTATATCATGTAAGATAGCATATCATATAAGCTTCTTAAGTGTGCATCCTTTCAATAGTAGGACTAACTATATAATAACAAGCATTAATTTTATTTCTGTAAAGAACATAGCTGTTTAATTTTAATATATATTAATTTGAATTGTACATTATTCTTTCTTTGGTATATAAAAAGGCACAAATATTTAATTTTGTGTTATCATTTTCTTCTAGCCTCTACTAAATAATTTCTAAACAGTATATCCGATATCAATTACTTCCTGACCACAAACACTGACATCTGCAAACATAAAACTTAGTCTCCAATCACCAATTTATCCCCATGAATTATAAACACAGGGTGGGAATTTAACCTGAAGCTCTCAATACTATAAGGCCACTTAAGTATATCAGCCATTTAAAATGAGCACAGCTATGTGAACAAAACTAATCATTGAAACAAGGGAATACCACCGAGATGGCCAGATAAGGAGAAAAAAAGAATTTATTTTTTCCCCACGTCATCTTCGAGAGGAATGTGTAATCAAACAGGCCAAAGGTATCATTTCTGAAATTTGGTACTACTTCTTTCTTTAAAATGACACTCCCTAGCATATCCCATCACGGCTTTGCTGATTTCTTTCCTAATCGAAATACAATTTATCTCTTTTCTTTGATCTAAAAGATGTCAAACCTCTCATAGAGTTATTTTGGCAAAGTTAAAGGGCAAAAGAGTTTTAAAATGTTGCCTATATCAGAAGTCTGGATACTTCAAAAGAGAAATCCACAACTGAAGTGCCTTGGAGGCTCTGTGGAAGAACAGAAAAAAGACCAGGTGTTTTAAATAACACTGTTCCCACCCACTGATTCTTTCATATCTATATGCAAGAGAGACTGGGATTCAAAGTTTTGTCAGCTACAAAGCCCCCTCCGTCCCATTTAGCAGTTTTATCAGCCTGTTACCTGATGTTAGGGTTACATAAGAGAGTTTCCTTCCATCAGGAAGAGTCCCTAAAATGGGCACTGTCAAAGCTGGTAAAACTGAAATCTGGCCCACTTTTTTCAAAAGATTTCCATGGATTTTATGCTAAGTCTAATTCTTTTTATAGTTGGAGCTCTTCTCCTTTCAACTAAACTATCTTAACTGAAATATGCTACCAAATGCTTTATTTTTTAAGTGTCAAACTAAAAACACCTATAAAACATACACACATTTCTCAAAATTTATCTCTAATAGTGCATTCCTTATAATACTTTCAGTATACATTGGCTTTCCTATCTATTCTAAGCCTAGAATCATTCTACCCATACTAAAAAAACTATTCATTTGGAGCACATTTACAAAACATAAGGAAACTGATTAGTTCAACAGTTGAGTTTGATGAAACACAAATGTGAATTTTAAAATGTGTTATTTCTAAGAGAAAGATTCCTTGTATTTACAAGGCTGTCATGTATAGTTTTCTACTCTCCCTTTAAGAATGAAGCATTACATTCTTGAGAGGGAAGAATGTTAATTAATTAAAATAGAAGCTATTCAATACTTTTTTAAAAAGAGAAACCTGATTTCTTGGTTTTTTCAAACTCCCAATTGTCATAAAATATAACGAGAAATGCATTTCAAGTAAATCCACAAATCAACCATACAGCATCACATTTACGGACTTTTATAGCATTTTTGTAATTCAAATAAAGGTTCTGTACTTTCCTACAATTATTCTGGAGAAATCACTGAGAAGTTCACAGAGATTTAATTTCAAGTAAAAGGATAAGAAAGCATACAGTCTTATGGAAATCACATGCATGGGACAGCATGTTGCAATGAACACACTTCATCATATGATTTATGGTAACAAACCACTTCTTATATTTATTCATTGTTAAGACTACTAACTTCATTTTCCTTAAAGAAGGCTTAAAAGTATAAAAAATAGCCCGTATTCACTATGCTTAATTTTCCACTTAACTATAATTTCCACTGAATTAAATAGGATAAAGTAGTTATAAATATTTATAAATAAATGAAACAAAAAAATTAACTTCATAGCCTAAAGCATATACACAGACTTAATACTGTATACTCGTAAGAACAGAATAAAAGCATGCGATAAATACTATAATAATGGGCTTCAGTTTCATCAAAATAATCATCTTATTAACTAGACATTTATTTCCCTGACTTCAAGGTTCTTTGGAGTACACAGGAAATAAAATTACCTTGTGCCCATAAAAATCATAGCAGTACGAGGCAATACATCACTATGGGTGTTTCTTCTATTGTGCCAATATTAAGTAAAACTTCAGGACAAAAGTACTCAAAACAGATAACATTTCCTACATTCAAACAATGCGTAATTCAAGAATAACTAAACTGAACAAGGATAAAAGAATACTTTTGATAGCCTTAAATTCTAGTAATAAACACAGAAGGAGGACAGAATAAAAACAGTAATGATCCATGCTCTCCAAATGCATGCCATAAATCTTTGACTTTTACTCTGCACAGGTCTTTTTAAAATATGTTGTTAAAATTAATCATACAAAATACACATTAAATGGTTCATTCTTAAAAGCTAACATTAGAAACTATGGTGTTTAATAAAAATCCTAAATATGAAAATGCAAAGCTATAAACATAAAGCACTAGAATTTTGTAAATAAAGGTAATACCCTAAGATAAAAAGAACTGCAATGAAGGAACAGACAGATAAATTTATAATCTGTACTAGGAACTGGAAACTGTAAGTTAAAATTCATATTAAGACGTTCATGTCCTCAGACATAATATATAATGTTCCAGAAAAAGGAAGGAAAGGAGAATAAATGAGGCTAGCTTTACCACTACTGCTACAGACAAGTTATAACCAAAAGCTGTAGTTTCAATCTTTTTTACCTTTCTTTCTTTTATTATAGGAATATACTAAATGAATATATTTACGACCTTTTTTTCTATCTGGCTTTTATGCCCAAATCACTTTTCGAAACATTGCCTTTTATAAAAGGGTTATGTCTTTTGTGTATAAACTCAATGGGGAAAATAAACTATAAAAGTTATCCCAGTTGTATAAATAGAAGTAAATTCCTAGGAGACTTTAAAGGTAAATATTAAAATACGTGCTTTTGGCTCAGAAAATTGAAATCTAAGGAAAATCAGGATAAGCCTAACTAAATTAAACATACTCAAGATTTTTCTGTATTTTGTTTACATGTATGTGGGAAGGAGAAGTAGAAAATATAAAATTTTTGTAATATACCCATACCCAAGTTCTTGCTTTCTTTTTTCCTAGTAGAACAGTGTATTATAGAAAGTGGTGAGGATGACAATGACATTATGACAAATAGGAATGGAGTTAATGCAGATGCAGTAGGCCAATCTAGCTTTTGAGAAGATAATGGTTTTTATGAATGGTTTTATTGAATTGTAACTAATTAAAAATGTATTTGGACAGACTGAGAAACTTTAAAAAACTGTGTCCATATCTCATTCAGAGATAGTACTTCAATAAAACCTAATAGAAAAGATATATATTTTTTTTCCTAAAATTAAAAGCCTCAATTTCTTAGAAATTGAATTACTTTCCTCTGAAAATATCACCTGTGATAGCAGAGAAAATTCATTTCCTGTAACTTCTTAGTTAAGAATACTATGGCCCAAATTTCCATTGGTTCTGCTAAATAAGCAGTGCTAAGTCATATTGGCCCATGTTAGTGCCTTAGTCAGCCTAGCAAAGACAGTGTTAACACTAAAAGTGGAATTAGTCTGAAAATCATAATTCTTAAACAAAAGTTGATAAGCGTAGCACTGATATGTCAACACTTACGGCTATCATAACATATGTTTCCTAGAGCCCTGCCCGTTTGAAGCAGCACTTCCTGGTCTTTGCTATTTAGCAGCTGCACCAGTGGTGAAATCAATCCAGCATCCACACACGGAATTCGCATAAATTCTGAAAATAAGAGACATATTTAATTAAAAATCTAAAGATTCACAATTACATAAATCAGTTTCCTTAATAAAATAAATACCTAATATTAAAATGGTTAAGGTGGTTTACCATTTGAAGAGTACATTTCTGTTCAAAAGTACTGTTTACAACCCTTTTAAATCCTTCATGAAACAAGTATGCAAAAATGAATGGAGTCATACTTTTCTTTGCTGATAGTTTCTGCCATAAACCAAAAGGAGTTTTAATTAACTTTCATTATACTTAATTTATCACTGTCTTCTTATAATAACTGGATGTGCTAGGAAAGCAACATGTGATGATGGAAACATTGGCAATGTTCTTCCCATGAGCCTGATAGTTAAATTACTACAGTTATAAACTAAGCCATCAAACTGCAGAATTTTTCACTATATGTTCTCTAAAAAGACAAAATATAAAATGTTTAAAAAGGTTAAAGTGAATCATTAAAAATAATAGGTCTCTTTCAATTGGAAGACCTAGTGAAACCATCTACTCCTTATCTTCATTCATACTCTTTATTAAAATCTATTTTATGGATCACTCACATTTGCTGTTCTACCTATGCATTCATAGGTCTAAAGTACCAAATGTTAAGCTTTTTTATACTTCAAACTCATTTTTTTCTTAGCTTTATAGTATACCATTCTCAATTTATTGATTCGCAATGATACCACTGCAGTCATGATTAGATAAACTTTTTTACCGTATCTCATGGGGGACTACTATAAAATTTAAGGATAATGAAGATATCTAATTAATGAAAGTTCTCCAATAACCAATATTAGAATCATCATTTTTAGACATCATGACTTACGTAAGGATGCTCTGGTCAATAAAGTCAGTCAACAAAGATTGAATTCCTCAACCTACAACCCATCTTACTAAAAAATCGCTATCTTTTCACTCTCACTTTCAAGGGGGTCTACTCCTTAGTTTGTTCCACAAGTACCCTCATCAGCAATTCTCCTCTTTCCCTTCATTTTCAAATTCTTAGAGCACATCATATAGGGCTGTTGTGTGAGCCATTACTTTTGAAATACCTTCTTTTCCCCCTAACATAGCTATTAAGTCACAAAAATATTCCTCTACCTAAATAAAGGATTGCATTCCTGTATCTCTTACTTACTTACCACTATATTATTGAAAACCTTCTAAAATTTAAACTTCCAAAATTAAGAGTACTTCCTACCTCTAAAACTAACCTTTAAGTTTATCATTGATATTCTTTTTTTAATTCAATAGTATGAGGTATCCCATCACCTATTAGGAAAGCAAATTATGCCACATACTTCCATGAATTCAATGACCATCTGCAGGAGATGACACACCAATCTATCTGTCTACCTCTTAAATTAATGGTTACTTTAGAATCTTGGTAGATTTCAAATCTTAAATAAATATGTCACCAGCTCAAATTAATCAAATTAAAGACAGATAATCACTATCCTTTTCATCTCTCCCAACCTTAGTTTCCAACAGTGGGATCATTTTAATGACTAATAAAGTAATAAACTTAGGAATAGTCTGATTTGCACTCATTTCACAAATGGAACCTCCTGTTTTATCTTATTGTTTTGTTTGTTTTATTGTTGCTATTCTTCAGGTAATGATGGCACTGATGAATTACTATTTTTCTTTCCTTTTATGTTCTAATTGTCTGTATGATACCAACCTATCTTTCAAAATTTTGATGCTATATCAACAGCTTCAGATATTCTTGAAATGATAAAGGGTAAAGACTTTGAGAAAAATTGTGGAAACAAAACTGTTCTGAAGTGTTTTTTATTCAAAAGCATATAAATAACACCTTAAACATACACAATGTGTATGTCAATTATATCTCAATTTTTTTTTAAGTATATAAAGACAAAACAAAACTAGTATATTCCTCAGCTTTCAGTCAATGTAAGGGCAAGAATGCCAGTCCCTGGAGAAAGGAAATTCCTTCTAAACCTTTTGCCTTTCAGTCAATTTGCTTTTTAAGTGAGGAATGTGGCTCTCTTTAGCTAGTTTTAAAGCCATGAAGTTACATGCTTCAGATGGATATATGTAAAAATATACTAGGAATTTATCAGGAATATGTTTAAAAGATTATATGTATATTATATTGGAGAGGGTATAGAATGGCTGGGATGGTCATCCTTCTTCGAAGGGGCTCCCACTACATGGATCCCCAGTTCACAGCACATGAGCCTGTCACCTGATCACAGCTGGCTGGACTCTGACTTGAGTCCAGCCTAAACGCAGGCTACCAGATGGTCTGGTTTGAAAGATCTGCTAAACAGGACAATAGAGATGAACTAAAAAAAAAAAAAAAAAAAAAAAAAAAATCAGATCCTCTCTCTTGGCAATTTGAACTCCAGACAGAAACTGAAAAGCTCTTGGCAGGTGGAGGGAAGGACTGACAGGGGAGGCTGACACAAAGATATATACAGAATGAGTGAGTAGAAACTAAAGTCAGTGGAAGCCACTAGGAAATAGAAGGCAGAAACTATTAAGTATCTGTATGATTGGTATGTGGATATGCATGTCTATACAAGATAGAATTCATTTTGTTTTTTACATAATGTGTGGACTTCAATGTAGAAATTCAAAATAGAGGCCTAAGGAATGGGTATTGCTCTATCTCAGTATCAACTCAAATTTAGTAATATAAAGCTGATTTCTACTTAAAAGTAATATTCTTTTTCCTTTGATTGCAGCAAAATAGTCAATAAATGCTTGTTGATTGAACATTTCTATTTCTTTCTAAATCCTTGTTTCTAAATTTCTAAATCCAGCGTTAATTCCTTTTTTTTTACTTTTACTTTCCCAAACCTACTCGAATTACATATTCATTTAGCAGCATCATAAAGTACAAGCTGTGATGAAAACCACAAAATAAAATTACTTTCCTTTCACATAGAGATTCATAAAATCCACTTTTTACATATCTACTTATCAAATATTAAAAACCTGATTTATATGTACTTTTCCCATTTTCAACTACCTGAAGGAAGTAAATCTATTTTATTAAAACTTTTTGTTGACTCCGTAAGCCAAATAAAAACACTGAGTGCTAGAGTCTACCTTAAAGTCTGTTAGATAAATAGTATGGCATATTCAGAGTTTTGAATTTCTCTAATACCTCTTTATAAATAACTCTTGGTTTTTAGATTTTTCTTTAGAAGAACAAGCAAAACTATGAGGCATGAATATAAAAGAATGAGTGACTTTTATACGTGAGTTGTTGAGCTAACATTTTTCATTCATATTCTGTACTGTCTTTTTTTAATAAAAGATAATACTGATAAGTGTAACTGATTCTTACAAAATGACGGGTTAAGCTTCCAACACCGAGTGTCAAGGTATACTTTAAGCTACTTGACAACATGGTGCATTTTTTTTGAGTACCAATTTTACTCAATGATTTTTCTATGCACATATATATTTTATACTACGATAAACATATACTTGTTATGGAGCAGAGGGGAAAATTAAAATAGATAAATTTACAAGACAAAACAGGAGACTTCCATGTTTCCAGTGGTGCTCTCCCTAGTTCATCCTGAGTGTACACTCACTTTTGCTTTAAGAGCAATTTAAGTGGAAAAGCTTGATAAATACTTTAGCAATCTGATAAAGTACAGTTGGGGGAATAAAGCGTAATGTTGATCCAACTACTGATCCCATATTACTTTAGACTGAGATTTGGTTCCCAAGCTTTATAGGCATCAGAATCACCTGAACGACTTGTTAAAACAGATGGCTGGGCCCTACTCCAGAGTCCCTCACTCAGCAGGTCTGGGTGAGAGGGTCCAAGAATTTGCATCTAACAAGTTCCTGGTGATTCTGATGCTGCTGGTCCAAGGCAGGGAACCATGACTTCAGAGGAATAGAAAACAGATGTAAAGTGGCTCCACTTTTGTCTGCTTTTACACATTTTCAGCTTCAGTCTCCAGCCTAAGCTTTCAGGTCCGCTGCAATCCCTGCACTCAGACCGCCAGCAGACTTTGCACTGCTCTCCTACAATCTCAGCTACTGAAGGGGGCGAAACGAGGCAGCAACGGGAAACGTAAACCCCAGCTTTACCACCAACTCGCTGTGTGCAGACAGGCAAGATATTTAATTCACTGGTTTCTCCCGTGCATAAAATAACCTATCTCATATGGGGTCATTAAGAGAATTTGAAATAATGTACCTAACACCTGGGACAATGTACACACACAATAGCACCTGGTTTTACGAATTTATACTAATATTAGATACCTTGAGAGTACAATTTTGTAAAGGAGGCAATAGTCATAGATACTTCCCATCTTGCTGATTTTGCCTCAAATCAGTCTTGAATCTATTATATAGGGGAATACCTTATTTAAAAGGTATCAAAATATTTTACTGTAATTTATGGTCCTACATTATGCTCCTACATTAAACTTACCCATGGAACTTCTTACTAATCCTCTGGATTTTGAACATCAGCATATAGTCAAGTATGTTGATTTTTAGATTTTTTTCTGTATGTGAAAATTTAAACATAATTATATTTTATGACTAATCCAAATACAAGAAGTATATGATAATTTTTTTCCTCTGTAGTTATATAAGGTGTACAGCAGAATGAAGATGAACAAATCAACTAATGATCTCTTTTTTCCTCTGGTTCATACAATCTTTCTCATTGCCAAGTTTCTAACAAGAAGAAATATAAGCCCAATTAATATACTCTGTTGGGTCACACTGCATTTCTGAAGATAGGTATTTTTTTTAAAAAGAGACTCTAATCCACTTTCTCAGACAGTCACTTAAAAAAACAATGTGGTGGGGGCCGGTCCGGTGGCACAATGGTTAATTTCACATGCTCTATTTCCACAGCCCAGAGTTTGCTGGTTCAGATCCTGGGTGCGGACCTACACACTGCTCCTCAAGCCACACTGTGGCGGCACCCCACATACAGAATAGAGGAAGACTGGCACAGATGTTAGCTCAGGGACAATCTTCCTCACCAAAAAACACCGCCAAAAAACAATGTGGTGATTAAGTAATAAACAACCATTTAAATGTATCTCATTTATTTTAACCAGTAGAGGTTAGTGATATGCCATCAACGAGCCTCTGATTAGAAGTATAAATGCTAAAATTTCTATGATGTCTTAAGAACTCAGCTGTCATCTACTAGAGTATTGCTAGAAGCAACCTCTAGCAGCAGAGGTCTCATGAAGTGTGACAAGTGTTATGAGGACTGATGTCATTAAGTAAGCTCATATAGGAATGGCAATCCATTTCACAAAAATACATCCTAAATTTCTGAATCTATGCTACAATGTGTGTGCTCTTTCTTAAGAAAAAAAGTTTTAAGATAAAAATTGATCTCTGGAAATCTATACTGTGATTCTAATGAGCTAAAAAATAAACTACTTGATCCTAAAAGTCAAGCTGCTTTGCATCTAAGATGACCCAGACAATGTTTGGTCCAGGTTAACAAACAATGTCTGGAGGAGTTACATTTTCGACCTGGATCTGCTTCAGGAGTTCTCTGCTGTCCAAGGTAGTCACCATCTATTCAGAGCAATTCAAATCTGCTTAAAGAACACTAAATACTCCCAGACCACCAGGAAAGCTCTGAACATTTACGACTAGCTCGACCAAAGCACCGCAGAGTGATTATATAATTACAATAGCTCAGATATGACATACAAACAATAGGTGGCCAGTTTTCAGTCAAGAACCAGAAAATGATTTACCAGCAAAGAACTTCATTGGAACTTGAAAGACATTTGAGAACCTCTGAATAAATGAAAAATTGTCATGGCAATTTTCCTTTTGGTAACACATATATGAACAAGTTGTTTTACTGGGCCCAAAACAAACACTGGTACTTTAATGCCACCTGCCATAGCGATTACACATTGTATAAAATTAACTATGTAAGATTGAAGCCAGAAGTTTTACGTTTCTTCTACATAAAGTATAATATATACAACTTACTAAAACAAAGGCCGTAAAAATAATATCACACTTTGACAAACTGAGGCACACTAAAGGTATTACATTTAGTATGGCCTTTCCTTATGCTTAAAACCTGCTTTAAGAGGTCATTGTTTTTCTCAAACTGACTGAATTAAAATCATGTGCAAACATTTCTGCTACAATAAAATTCTTCCAAAGAATCTCTCACTGGGAAGACCATACACAATGGGATGGATTAGCCATTACATAATCTAAGCTTTACTGTCATTGTTGTTTTTCCAGAGTATTCTTACATGGAAACTTAAGAAATAAATGTTTCCCATGAAAGTGAATTCAGAACAGAACATATATTCCAACTGTACTGTTACAGTCAAGTGCCAATATCAGTAGGATAAACCAGGCTGAAAAAAAATAGTGAGTTTATCTGGGTATAACAGAAATCAACATATACTTTGAAAAAGGTAAACTCAACTGTGACAATGAAGACAAAGGACTCAGTGGAAAGCTCAAGAATCCTATAACCAAAGTAATAAAAGATACACGTGCAGTTGCGACTAAGAGCGCTTTCCTTCAATTCCACTCGGAGGGCACGGAATAGTAAATGGGAAACAAATGAATAGAATGACTAACTATAGTCATTTTAAACAATTACATGGAAAAAAGTCAAAGAAAAGAGAAATACAAAGTAAAAAATATCTAATCTACAAAATTAAAACATAAATTAATAAAACATACTGACAAGTAAGGTGTAAAACTGAAGATGTTCCCAGCAGAAAAGTTCCTGAGGAAAACCTCACCATTTTTGGCTACTTCTGCTATGATGTTAGCTACTTTGGCTGTGCAGGCAGACTGTGGGATCAAGAGACTTGCGAACAGTTGAAGTATTCCACTTCCTTGGATTTTTTCACTTGTTTCCATATCTGAAAGAGATACATACAAGAGCCTCAATGAAAATCTTCAACATTAACACTGACACTTTATTTAAAAGAAATCCTTCCAGAATTTTCACTATCTATAATGGAAATTAGTTCAGTATACATTCAAATGTATGCATCTATATTAAATTACCTTTAGTTCCACAAGCTGCTTTTATCTTAAGTTTTTATTTGCACAAAACGCTTTGTAATACAATCTTTTGTCTACTGACAGTCAGATTATAAAGGAATCCTTTCTGAATATACCATCTGCATTCCACACTTACCTTTCAATGCTAGATCCAACCCTGTCTATTCAGAGTAGGAATGCTATTTTTCGATTTCCCTTACGAATTCTTAACAGTATGTTATTTTATATTAAATTTTATGGTTTCCTACAATGCTATAGGAATTTTTAAAAAAATAAATGGCAATTAAATAAGGAACAAACTCACCTCATATCATTTTACATGGAGTGATAAAAGAGACTATATAGTTCCCTATAACCACTATGTTTTCCATACCATTCATTCAAACTACTTATAACAAAGAGGGAAAAGAGAAAACAGCAATAAAGCCACGGTATTCAGAACACTATTGGTGAGACAGAAATTCAAGAGGCCCCTATTTCTTTCCGTCCTTCTTTGTTAAAACACAAATAAAGAGCCTCTCTAGGAAACCAAGCCACTTCATGCATCTGTTACTGATAAAATAAAAGAAAATAAGAACACCTGGAATGATGATGGAAATAAAAGCTCAAAGAAATAAAACTTAAAATTACTATTTGATTCTGAACAATGAAGAGGAACGGCATGTGTTTAAAGATAGAGTGCTATAAGGCTTACTAAAACACTCAATTTAAATGTTCCTATGATTAGCGATTCCATATCCTTTCCATCCTCTGGATATACACACAAATAAGAGAGAACTCCAGCAATTTCTTGATAAGTAAATGGCAGCTGATATAATCAATAGAGAGTAGGAAAATAATTTTTAATAGAATAATTTGAGAAAATCTACAAAAAATAAATAATGTATTTCTTATAGTAAGTGCTGATTGCTCAAGGCAGTATTTTTCAAACTGTGGGTCCCAATTCATCAGGAACTCGAAAAGTGATTTGGTGAAAAATTTGGTGAACCAGCAATTTCTTAAAAAGAGAAACAGAATTAACAACATCTACAACGACGACAAAAGAAAAGAAAAGAAATTTTGTCCATAGTAAGGTAAAACACTGTTAGTGAAACTTTGGTTTAAATTATGTGTATGCACATGCTTATGTAATCTGTATGTGTACACCTACTGTATGCAAAACGTATTTCTAATCACAGGTTCCAGTCAATAAAGTGAAAAACCACTGTTCCGTGCACCCTTGACTACCCAGGATTCTGGGTTAAAGAAGTGTAACACTCCTTAACATCATCAGAAGAAGCTAGAATTGTTGAATGGCTGAAGCAACAGAAAATTATATGGAAAACTGTATTTCCATGGATTTATCATCTTAAAAAAAGTCATCAGCAATTAGTTATATATATGTGTGTGTATACGTTTGTTTATCTAATACATTAGTACTATAGTTCAGGTAACCAAGATTATTCAAGGCTGAAACTCCAACCGTGCATTTCCTTTTCCTACCATAAGACTAGTACATTTTCATACAGCTAATACTATTTTATTTCTTACATATTATGTACTATAATAAAAGGATATTTCGGAGGTAATTTAAAGCAATCTTATTTATTAGGTGAAGAAACAGAAGCCCAGACAGATGAAGTAAACTTGTCTAAAGTCATCAATCATACTAATCACAGAGCATTAACAGCAACTTCAGATTCTACCCACTAACAAACCAACCTGTGTGTCACCTGGCATCCATTGGTATTATTTTTTTGAACAGAAAACTTACTTAAGCATAAACAGATGAAGCCTGACCTTTTGTATGCTGTCACTTGTGTTACTTACAATTCAGATCATTATAAATGTAAAGTACACACGAGAGGACATGAACACAGCAGCCGGCCTTTCAGCAAGCCCATTTAGAAAATACAATGTGTCTTTTTGCTTTTGTTTTGTTTCTTGGACTAAAAAACAAGTTTCTAAGGTACCACCTAAAAATCTGACACCAAATTTCCATTAATTAACATTCTTTTTAGCAAGAAGCCAAAAAAGAGCTGAACTCAATTTGCCGTGTTAAAATCCTTCCTTTTCTGACCATTGCTACTGGAAGATGCACAACCTTAGAACACTGGGGCAGAACACCCCAGGGGTCTCGTCCCACCATCTGCTGGTGCTGGGAGGACAGCAAGAGGCTGGCATAAGGCATGAGTCACGAGTAGATGTGACGCTGAGGCATTTGTGTGTGTGGAGGCGCGCAGTCACCCACAAAATCACCCGTGCATGTCCACGTTAACTACAGCTGAAGAGGGCCTTATATCAGAGCTGAACTGCCAGGGCAAGGGGGACAAAGAAACGAAACAATACAAAACTCTCGCACTCTGATGAGACTTCTTTCCACGGATCACAATTCAAGGAGTTGGGAGAACAGCTGTACTAAGATAAATCAAGAATTTGGGAATAGTTATTTCTTAATGCTACTGTCAGAGAAATAAAGGGGAAACATATAATCTGGTTTGTCATATAAACCTGATTTTTACGAAAATCTAACAAGAACTCTATTCACCTGCTAGCATGTGGATTTCTATATAGATTTAGAATCTAAATTAAGCAGCTGGAATTACCTTCCTTCCTTTGGCATAAAAACATAAGGACCAAATACTGCTTATCACTAAAATGCCACTGTCCGACAAATACTTACAAAGTTTCATCCTCATTTCATATATACTTTCCGCACTGGCATTCTACTGCATCTCAAAATGTATATTTATCTATGAACTAAAAGATGTTCTCAGACATCTGTGAGCACCCTTGAAATGATTTTAAAAAAGCATTAGGAAGCAGCCGGCCATCGGTGTTTGTAGGTCTAAATCAATGGCTACTTATAAAAAAATCATGCACTGTTATCAGGAGCCCTAAAAAAAGGGCAGACTTTTCATTATTTTTAGTTACAGTACTACTGACATTTTAACTACACTCCTTTTAAATGTCTGCAGGAATCAATTCATCTTTCTCCCCTTCACATTTAGGTGCAGTCATAAAAATGTGTGAGTATACCTACAAATTATACGTGGCTGGCAGTCCTTGAGTTTTGGAGAACTCATATATGAAGGGCAATTTCTACCCTAAAATAACACCTGTGGGAGCTACCGCAGGAGTCACGTCCATCACGGTGGCCCTCATTCTGCCCCTGCAGTCCTACGTCCACACTCCACCTGACCTCTGGTAGCAAGGAGGCAGCTCAGTTATAAAACTGCCAGTGACAGAAAAAGAAACCCAGGCAATCAGATCAGAGGAACTTGAGAGGAGAGTCCAGTGCCATATGGGGAGGAGAAGCTAAAGCACAACTCACGGAACTTCTCAAGGCCAATAACCTAGTCAAAGGGAGGGAGTAGGTAGCATGGGAAGGAATTCATAATTTAAGATATGGCTTGAGAAAGATTAAAGTTCCAACGAAGCTGCCAAGAAGATGCACTAAAATAATTGGCTTTACCAGTTAAACACCAAGAGGGGGTTTTCAGGTACGCTATCACAGAAGCTGAACTGATGATGTTATCTCAGCACATAGGCTTCATGAGGATGAACTAATGCAAAGCATTTGACAATCAATTTACAGCAAATTCCAAGTTAGAAAAGCAAAAATAATGACTGCTATTATTATGACTCTATTAGATTAAAAATATATTTGGATTAGACTGATAGTATTGTTTTAGAGTAATAAAAAAGGCAGTTTTCCTTAGAGTTATGGGAACAACAAAGAACTGGTGTCTTTCTATTACATGTCCAAGGGACCCTTACAACAGACTGTGAAGGGAAGACTCAGATGTGGGGTTATCTGCAGGGACCAAGAATGTGACTCGAAGGGCCATGGGTATCCTTGCCTCTGGGGAACAATGTATTTCTCAAGGGGCAGATTCTTAGAATTGGTGTAACAAGAGACCGGGCCCTGTGCCTGGGCTATCTGATCCAAATCCAAATCACTTACTACCACACAGACAAGTCCCAAATCCTCCCTCCTTTTATCTAACTGAAAACAATGCATTTGCACTTGGATATACCATAAATACTGCAAATTTCACATTCCCCAAATCAAATTTACCCTTTCCTTTAAATTCATTCCAGCCTCTCTCTCAGTGAACGGCAGGGAACCATCTAAGCCAGAAGCCCTAGAATGATTATAAATGTTTCTCTTTGAGTGAATGCCTATCTACGCCCCACATTTTATCAGAACACAGATTCCATCTCACTGGCATCTTTTGCATCTATCCCTTCCTCTCTACACTCATGTTACTTCAAGTTCTCAGTTCTGACCTTTATTAAATGCAACAGCCTCCTCAAGACTCTCCCTAAGTCCAGACCCCCCACACCTACCATAGTAAAATAAACTTCTGGAAATGCAAATTATATGTCACTCCCCTACTTTAAATCTCTCAATGATCTTCCATAACTTTTAATTAAACATTCAAGCACATCCATGATATTTCCCAACCCCATCTCCTGATACTGCCCCATTGACATGCTACACTCTAGCCATATAAATTACTAAGAGTAATGCAAGTTAATCATTTTATTTCATATCTCCTTCCTGCACGTTTCTTCTCTGAAATGCCACCCCCCTCACCACCACTTTGGCTAATTCCTACTCAGACTCACATGAATAAAAGCCGTTCAATCTTTTTAATGATATCTAACTACCATAACTCTGTATCTTAAATTTATATTGAGAACATTTTCAAAAAATTTCAAAGCATTTTCAAATATATTATCTCTTCACTTTTAAAATAGTCATGTGAGATAGGCATGATAGGTCGTGTTTTCTTCATATCAGAAATAAAGTCATATGATAAGATTGTACTGGAAAAGGAAAAAGAAGCCAGTTTTTCAGATCCCTAGTCCAGTGTTCTTCCTACCACAACTGTTACTTGGAAGACATATGGTGATGACAATACCCTGACCAGATTCAATTTATTATGTGAAAAATATTTTTATTTAACATATTGTGTGGGAGTCAGAACTAAAGTAAGACAATTGAGTGATAAAGGGATGTATAGCATTTTGAAATAGATAAATGAAGGCAGCAATGGAAGGAGAGAAAGGGAACTGAGTATAGAGAAAGTGAAGCAGGTTTAAAACACATAAGAGGAATATGCTGAGTATAAGAGGATTAAACTAAAGGCCGGATAAATGAGAAATTAATGTTTCTAAAAGAAAATGGAAATATATAAAGTGTATGTGTTGGGGGGAGGGGATGAATAAAAAAGTATTTCTTTCTGACTGTTGAGAACCTTTTTCCCCCAATAAGGATTTTAAGCAAATAAAAGAAACATGAGATGCAGGAAAGAAAAGGATGTATGGAGTCAAGAAACGAAAGAGGGCAGGGGGCCAGCCCAGTGGTGTAATGGTTAAGTATGAGCACTCTGCTTCAGTGGCCTAGGTTGTTCAGGATGATAGCAGGAATTGGAGAGGCGAGAAAACCTGAGAGCAAGCTCCAGTGTACTTGAGGGTCGTTAAAATACTAGTGATGAAAATGGGGCAAGTAGAATGTCACCAGATGGTAGAGGCTGAAAAGAGAGAAGTTGGTTTTGATCGAAGCTAGAGGACGAATGGTTTAGAAAAGATATTTTTAACCTAAGAAAATACCAACTCAAGTTCCAAGTTCTGGGTCTTGGGATAGAAAGTGAGGAAAAGAGTTGAAGAGTTCTTGAGAGCACTTCAAGGGAGGTCTCTGGAGAAGGATTCCAGCTAACAGCTTGTGAGGATGGGCCTGAAGTGGAAGACCATTTTGAGATATTGCATTTGGCAAAGTGTTTTTGATGTCCGCAAGATTCCGTAAGTCGAACTAGTTTCTTTATTCTCCAAGCTATCATGGAAACTTAAGTGGTCACAGAAATTGTGAGTATGGGGTGGCGAGAGAGACATTGTTGGCAAGTACCCTAGTGATGATAACATACTTCATGCTCTGTGCTGTTACTTCCGCTTTGATCTCTGACTATATTCTTGAACCCTGATTCTAGCCATCCTGGGTGAATATCTTGCCTGGTCTGGCTTGGTCTCTGATACCTTCCATCTTAGTATGGACCTACAAAAGAATAGACTGTAGAAAATGATAGTTCTCTGGGGGAAATGAGGTTCTAGAACAATGAATGATCGTGAAGATTAGGCAGATGGAAGCCTAGACTAGATTTGGTGGTGCCTCTGTATATTGTCTATTGTAGGATTTTTATCAAGATATTAAAACTGCTTCGGTACTTGTCTGTCTCCTTCACTAAACTATAAACTCTTTGAGGACAAGGTATGTGTCTTGTTAGCGGTTTGCCTAGCACATGGTTGGTACTACTTACTAAGTATTTAATGCCGAGTCAGTGCGTTAATATAGTAACTTTCTTTCGAATGGTTATGAACAACTATGAATCTACACGAAGTGGTTAACAATTTGGCCTTACATTCCTTGACTTTAATAAACGGCATAATTCTCCACTGCTGTTTACCAAACCACCACACAGTCATACCCAGGGCAGCATTATCACGTAGAACTGCTTCACGGTTGAAAGCTTAAATTTGGACATCACTTTCAGATTACAGTTTTCTATTCTATCCTGTATTTTATTTCCTTATTAGTAAACATATTTTGACCTCATTGAAACCTCTATTCCTTCAACTCTTCCTTCTTTGCCAATCTATCAGCCCTCTCTGAGATTCATTTCATCCCTACTTAGTCTCAATAAAATGAACAGTGATTTCAGTAATTCTAGTATTACTTCAGTTTCCTAAAACCTTATCTATTTCACTGTCATTCAATCCTGCCATATACTTTTTCCCATTCTCCAATTTAAAAATGTGTTATGTTATTAAAGACGTTAGCTAGTACCATTACAATTTCACATTTTAAAATCTTAATTGGACCTTCAACATTGTTCAGCCATCCTTTTATTTATCCCTAGTCATCTCCCTTTCACATTTCCTAAGCCAGTAATTCTAAACATTTACTCTCTCTATACACTATATTCTCCATCACTGTCAACAGATAACCTTTCCCGGTAATTCAGAGTGAAAATATTTTGTTCCTTCACACCTAAACTTACCCATGATGTTAACTATCCTTAACGCCTGTCTCTGTGAAACATATGGCCCCCTCCTCTTTCTTCTTGGCTATCCATCTACCCTTCTTTCAATCTGCCAGCATAGCCATCTTTTAAAAACACAAATCTGATTTTTATTTGCTTCCAATGGTTCTCCTTAGCATGGTGCTATAGACTGAATGATTGTGTGTCCCCCAAATTCATATGTTGAAACCTACCCTCCAATGTGATAGCATAAGGAGAAGTGGGGTGTTTGGGACGTCATTAGGTCATAACAGCAGAGTCCTCATGGGTAGGATTAGTGATCTTTCAAAAGAGATCCCAGAGAGATGCCTCGATTCTTCCACCATGTGAGGTTCCAGCGAAAAGACAGCTGTCTATGAATCAGGAAGCAGACCTGACCAGACACTAAATCTACCAGTGTCTTGATCTCGGACTTCCCAGCCTCCAGAACTGTGAGAAATGCCACCCAGTCTAGAGTATTTTGTTACAGCAGCCCAAGCAGACTAAGACTAAAGCATAAAAGTCCTTTCATAATCTGACCCCTTGTTCCCTTTCCAGTTATCATCTCTTGCCCCTTCCCTGAATATACGCTTTTTGCTAGCCATAGAAAACTTTTCGGTTTCTAATTGAACTAGGTTTTTCCCCACCGCTGTGACGTTGTATGTGTTGATTCCCCTGCTTGGGATGTTTTCCCCACAATCCTTGGGCTCTCACATCGTCTGGGTAAAGTAGGCTGTGATTTCAAAATCCAGCATTTCCTGATCCTGCCTATCAAACTCACCCCCCTTCCCCAATACTCACATACAGTGTAATTATTTTCAAGTTGTTAGAACCTATTTAGCAGTTGAAGAACTGAGTAGATGAGATCATGCAAGGAAAATGTATTTTTACTGAGTCCCTACTACGCTGGCAATATAAGATAAAGAGGATAGAAATCATATCCTCAGAGAGCTGTCTACTAAGAGAAAAGAGAGGTTAATAAATTACCACAATTCAATGTGACCTATACCATCATGGAGGTTACATATAACCTATAGTGGGAGGCAATCACAGCTCCTTGAAGATCATAGAAATTTCCATAAACAAGGTAACATTTGAGCTGAGTTTTGAAGGACAGTAAAGCATACTCTAAGCAGAAATGTAAAAAAAATACATTCTACAAAGAAGGATTGTGTAAAAGCATTACCAGTTGAGACCAGAGACCCTAAATTTGTGACAGCAACATTCTGTACCACTGGGTGATTTATTTATTTATTTTTTGCCAGCAGCTGAAGGTTACCAGAATTGAGAAGTGGAAAAGGTAGATAGTTGGTATTATCCAAGGTTTGAAGAAAAGGCATTTAGAAAGAGAAGGATAAGAGTACACCTATAAAAAACCTATTTATCCATCATGACCCAGGTGAAATGTCAGTCCCTCTGTGACACTTTGAAAGACTCTTACAACTATGAGTTGAATACAGCTCTGTTTCTCCAACACTTTGTAATCGCCTCTATTATATAATATATCATACTGTATTAAAACTTACCTGTTACTTGTCTATCCAAACTCTCCAGGGCAAGGTACCAATTAATGCCTGGTGGTACCCAATTAATGCTAGCTGAATAGAAGTGCCCTGCCCTTAAAGACTTTATAACTGAATAAATGAAAAAGGCATAGACAAATAATTAATATATACTGAAATAAGTTCGAATAGTTACATATATAAACTGTTATAGAATACTAAAGATGGAGCAATTGAGTTACATTTATTGATGTTGTAGTAGTTTACTTCTAACAGAAAAGAGGATTGAGCTTATGAGACTGTCTTATATTTTAAGAACTCTCTCATCAAGAATGGAAGTTTTTTTGTAGAATTACCAATCACTAGGCTCACACAGAGACTAAACTTTTCACTTTGCATTAAGCTAATCAGGTTTTAGATTATATTTTTTCAAAAGCAAACATATGCAAAAAGGTTCTTTAAACCTTCGAAATCATGGTAGAAAATTACCTTGCCTGTATATTATCCCTCCCACCTGCACACAACAGAAAGAAAAGATGATCAATCCATAACTAAGTTATGAGCCAAATGAAAACTTTGCTCCTTTAGTACAATGAGAAAAGATGCCTAACACTTAACTACGGGAAGAGAAAATTATAAGCATCTAAAATGAACTCACCTCACAGAACACTGTGTGCTAACATCTAGACTTTGAATCCATATGTCTCTAAAAAAGTCCTCATTACTCTGCCTTTTGGAGCCTCATTTTGGGGTTTATCACAGTGAATATTAAAAAATAGGTCACAAAAAACCTCAGTAAAATCAATTATAGATTCTTGTGTGGAAAGTTCTAACACTAACGGCATCACTCCTCACTAGCAGTTATCTCAGCACATAACTATTATGCCACACAATCCATTTTGATACTTCAGTGGAATACGTATTTCATTTGTGATGGTTACTTTTATGTGTTAACTTAGCTGGGCCACAGTGCCCAGATAGTTGGTCAAACATTATTCTGAACGTTTCTGTGAGGATGTTTTTGGATGAGATTAACATTTAAATCTCTACACTTTGAGTAAAGATTCCCCTCATGATGTGGGTGGACCTCAGCCACTCAGTTGAAGGCGTAAACCAAACAAAAGACTGACCTCCTTAATTCCCTCCCCCTACTGCCCCACATCCATCCCCAATCCCCCTACCAAGAACAAGAGGGAATTCTGCCAGCAGACCACCTTCTGACTTGAACAGCAACATCAGCTCTTCCCTGCGTTTCCAACCTGCCAGCCCACTCTGCAGTTTGCACTTGCTAGGCTCCATAACTGAGCCAAGTCCTTAATATAAATAACTCTTTCATATATGCATACCATATATCATACATAGCATACACACACATATTCTATTGGTTCTATTTCTCTAGAGAATCCTAATATACCACTACTCCTAGAAAACAGGATTACCTTATCCTTTTTAACAAATATTTCCAAGTAAAAACACAAACATGCCACACAGATAGTTGATAGTCTCAAAAAGTTGATTTAAGTACTGGAGTCAGATAATTTCCTATGGCCTTTCATTCTTTTATGATTATTCCCCTTTGATTTGACATAGCTATTTTTAACTTTCTTTAAGGTCAGTAAATATATGTACTCCCATCAGACATTGAATATACTTCTATTACAGCATTAATTATGATAATTATAATTTAACATTTACTTATCAGTCTCCACCACAAAATAATGAGCTTTTGAGGGCAGGAACTAAATTTCTGCCATTTTTAGGAAATGGCACAATGTTTGAGACATACTAAATAAATACTCAGTGTTGAATATATGAACGAATGAGACTTGAAGATGGGGAGATGTGCAGTCTAAATCTTCACCTCATCAAAGTATGATACGACTGTACAAAATGTTCCAAATCTAACTTTAAACTAGGTATTTAATGTTTAACCAAAGCAGTATGATGTATCATGGCAGTATGAACTCAACTGTACTTGAATACCCTACAAATATTCTAATGAGTCCACCTACATTTAATAAGTGGACCTTTCCTTTACTCTACACATGAGTAAGTGATGTATAGGGTCATGAAATTTCACACAGTATTCTCTACTATTGCTCCAACAGCCCTGTATAACTAGAGTCAGAAAAAATATGACTTCCACTCTACCAAAATGTGCTAGCTTTCTTAAAGCTTAAAGAATTATACAAAGCATTGTTTGTTTTGTAAGTAAAACAGCCCAAATTTCCAAGAGAATGTATCTGATAACAGAAGGCATCGAATACTACTAATTTTTTTAAAAATTAGAGAATAAAGAGTCTCTGCATTATACGGCCCATTATATGAATATTACCCTAAAAAATTCTACCTAAACTCTACCTTACTAAAAACATGAAATATTCACATTTCCTCAGTTACTAATGACTTGTTATGAGAGAATAAAATGACCATGAACTACACATAGTTACAACTATGGCATATACTTTTGGACTTAGTATTTTTCATCAAGATCTTATTGTACAGCAAACAGAAAATAACACAGTATCTTACTTTCAGTTAAGAATATGGATTTCTAACTTAGCCTAAATTTTTTCAACTCTGTTTTAATGTGCTTCTTAAAAAAAAAATTCTTTCTTAAGTTGGGACCTTTTCCATTTCCTGGTTATTCTTCCTTACTTCGACTACTTCAAGCAAAGAGTTAATCTTTTACTCTCTAATTTGTCTTTAATTTTTAATTACTTTAATTACTCTCTATCTTGTCTCTAATTCTTTTTTTTTCATTTTAAAGACGGGTAGCTGAGCTAACAACTGTTGCCAATCATCTTTTTTTTTCTGCTTTTTTTCTCCCCAAGTCCCCCCAGTATATAGTTGTGTGTTTTAGTTGCGGGTCCTTCTAGTTGTGGCATGTGGCACACCACCTCACCATGGCCTGACGAGTGGTGCCATGTCCACGCCCAGGATCCGAACCAGCGAAACCCTGGACCGCCGAAGCAGAGCATGTGAACTCAACCACTTGGCCTCGGGGCCGGCCCCTCTAATTCTCAAAGAACATCTATTTTCCTATTTCAACAACTTTGCAGTTGATTGTTAATATTCACATATATTCATAAGAAAAATTGAAAATTGCAGTAAGTAATAAATGAGTAACAATGAAAAATGAAACAACTGCTTTTTTTTATTAACTCAGTATAAAACATATTCCCTTGCTATGACATCTCTTTCAGTTTTAACATAATGGATAAACTATACATTTGTGTGAATTAAGATTCAGACAAAATCAAACCTCCAAAGGGAGAAGAATTCACTTCAATTACCTACTTTTCTGGCTAGTGTTTCTTTTTCCCTCTAAGCCAAGGTTAGAAACTTTTAAAACTGTCTTTAAATGCTAAGTATTTAAAACAATTATTTTAATTTATAAAAGAATTTATATTCAAATTTCATTAAAGAAATACCAAAATTCATATAACATTACAAATTTACTAAGCGGAATCTATATAAACTATATTAAAATAAAATAAGAAAAATTATAAGCAAAATTATAAGCAGGTTCACATTTTCAGGGTTGAGTAATATACTTAAAAAAGTTAAAACCTAAATTTATAGCTTTGGATATAATTCAAAGGCTAATATGATATGACCTTGTAACTGTAAACAGACAATTTTCTGGCAGCAAAAGCAACGCTTTACCAACTGTACTTCTGAACCTTTGGAGGCTATATATTACTGAACTGAGAAATTTCCTATAACGTTTATCAGACCATTTAATAATCATTCATTCTAAAGTGTATAATCCATATTATTAATCTTAATTATTCTTCAGGTACTAATTCTCATTAGGTAAATTTGTCCCTGAATATACAAAGGAAGATATAAATTATACAGAACCTCACTAGTATACTAAAAGACCTTGACTCTGAGATTCTAAAACTATGCTGCACTCTCCAGTCTCAAGAAAAACTTCCTCTAGTATTAATGCTCCCAACAAACAATTTTATTACAAACTTTGAAATAATAAAAATGGTGGATATTTGCTATTTTAAATACTAATTGATTAGGCTAAGGATTTATTGTTTAAAGGTACCCGTTCTTGATTTTCTAAAAAAAAATCATTCTTTAATTAAAACTATTTTCTTAACATGAAAAAGGACTTTAAAATTAAATCAAGAGGTGTTTTATTGGATGGTGAAGCATTAGAAGGGCTGCCATTACTATAAGAAACCAAAATAAGACAGTACTCATAGCATTGTTATTTACTATTTTGCTGGAAGTTCAAGGCAACACGGTAAGTCAGCTATAGTCACAAGGCAAAGAGGAAACAAACATCACTTTGTATATGTTCTGATTACAAAAACCAAGAGAACTAGCTAAAAATGTAACTAATAAGTCAGTTCATAAGGTAGTTGAATACAAACAAAAATATAAAAATCAAGGGCCAGCCCAGTGGCACAGTAGATAAGTTTGCATGCCCCACTTTGGCAGCCCAGGGTTACTAGGTTTGGATCCCAGGTGCAGACCTACACACTGCTCATCAAGCAATGCTGTGGCAGAGTCCCATATGCAAAAAATAGAGAAAGACTGGCACAGATGTTAGCTCAGGGACCATCTTCCTCAAGCAAAAAGAGGAAGATTGGCACAGATGTTAGTTCAGGGCCAATCGTCCTCACCAAAAAAAAAACCAAACTGGAGACATAGTCTAAGAGATCTGTTTAGGCTCCAAACAGGACCAAGATTAAACCTGAGAAACAGTATACTTTAAAAATAACTTAAAGAGAAAAAAAATATATATAAACCAATCTAGCTTTCAAATTGATCTCCAACAATAATCACTTAGAAATCATTATGATATGAAAAAATCCATTTAGAACAACAGCCAAAAAAATTAAAAATGTATAGGAATACTTTAAGTAAGATATGGATAGAAAGCATATGAATCAAACTACATAATCTTACTGAGACATAAAAAGAAGACTTGAATAGAAGATATAACCTACGTGCTTAGATTGACAGAAAAATATTGAGAAATTGTCAATTCTTTCCAAATTAATTTAAACCCTATCCCAATTCCATTAGAATTTTTCAGGAATGTGACAAAATATTTCCAAAACTTCTCTACTTTAACAAACCCTGGAAATAAAAACTTTTTGAAAGAGATTTATAAAGAGAAACTTCCTCCATAAAGCTACCATAATTAAAATAGCATGGTTACAATACAATGATAGATTAATGGAAGAGAATACAACCCCAAAATTGGCCAGATTATAAATTGAGTAGTTATTATATGATGAAAGGAGCATAATTAACCAATAAGGAACAGATTAAATGATACATGGTTTTGGGAAAAGTGATTGTCTAGGAAAAAATAAAATTAGATCCTCACCTTATACCATATATCAAAATAAGTTACAGAACATAACAAAATCAAATTATAATAATAACAAGAATATATATATTCTATATGGAAGCTTTCATTAGGAAAAATAATGACTGATTAAATTTTTATTATTTACCAAAATATCTCATTTATAGATTGCAAAGTCTACCTAATGGTGAAACTTTAATCTTGGTTTTACAACGCCAAATGGGTACCAAGAAATCTGAATTACAAGAGGTAAAAGTGAATGCATTTAGACCTTTCTGGAGGAAACACACTGCCATGGAATATCAAGTACTGTAGGAGATAAAAAGAAGTATGACACTGCCCATACCATTAATATCAGGCTCAAACATCTATAATCACAGCAAAAACACTGAAAACAGATTAATTTAATCAATCTATTATTTTAACACATTTTCCTTTAAATATCAAACTACACCTTTCTGTTGAGAATATAAAATTCTTATTCAGATAATAATATTATCATTTAATAATATTATCATTTCACTTCAAATGCGTTATACCAATTAGAAGTTCAATTTACATGCCTCATATTCTTTGGCACATTCAGGACATACTGGGTTAGTGCCTACTTGATTAAAGAAGCCAGTTGACATCATTTAGTGCATAGCCACAGAAGACCCACAGTAGCTACAGTTGCAGAGTTACATGGAACTCTGCTGGAAAAGAATGTTAAGAAGATGCAGAAGCACAAACCCATCACTTTTCCCTCAACAATAACTTAAAGTGTAGTCCTTAGTGATAATAAGTCAGTACTGGTACTATAAATATTGAGGACCGGGAGATCTTTTTCAGTATATATTTGGCACACAGCATCATTTCAAATCACATTTACTCTCTGTTAGGAACATCAGTTTTTCAAATTTAGCAAACTTAAGAAGCAAAAATAGTGGCATTTATTAGTTACTATTAGAAAACCCAGATCCTCTGCCAATGTCTCAATCACAAACTACAAATAACCATGGAGGCCTATCCCCTCTGGGGTCTGCACATGAGAGCTTTTATGCGTCTTATGAAGTATACCACTACAAGCACATATCAAAGGGCAGACAGCAGCCACTATCACAGTTATATCACGCTTCTGTTATTAATCTCGTGGCCTGTGAGAGATTTCAAGATGGTCTTTCTCATTCCTCCAATCAGATTCAAGTCTTTCCGTGGTCCCTTTTCTGCAAACTCCTAGATATGAGTATACTTAGGTATACCCTATCCTCTTCTTTCTGCTTCTGACTAAGCAGACAGAATATATCTTGGACCATTTAATGCTGCCTCTTCCTTATTCTAACCCTAGAATAATGAACTTAAGGTTCATTATTTTAAATGTCTTCTTTTTTAAATGTCCCCTCTTACACAGAATAACCCAATTATATTTTATTGATGATGACAATGATTTTGTTTCTAAGCTGCGTTTTCCATCATATCACACACAGGTTGGCCCAACTCTTAAACCTACTTTGATCAGCCACCATCACGAAGAAATGATGGCCTCTAAACCTGCAACAGAAATCAAGTATTTATAAATATCCTACAAAATTTAAAAAATGAGATTCAATATGCAATCAATACTTTAAAAACTGTTGATGACATATTTTACTTTTTTTGGTACTAAGTCTTGGAAATCTACTATGTATTTTACAATTAAAGCATAGCAAAATTCAGACTAGCCTCATTTCAAACGCTCAATAGCCATGTCAGAGAATGGATGCTGTACTGGACAGCAAGAATTTAGAAGATTCCTCTAGAAGGTTAATGAGTATAGAGTTCCCTGGGTTCTTCCATGTTTAAAAGTGATTTTCTATAGCCTTGATACTTACTGAGCACCTTGGCTCAATATAAAATTCTTACTCCTTGAGTTGTACTCTAATATTAAATTGCTTTGTATATTGTTATTGAGAAGTCTGATGGCAATTTGATTTTCTTTCCTTTTTTAATAACTTGATCCTTTTGGAGGCCCTGAGGGTTTTTCCTTTGTACTTACTTTTACCTTTAAAGTCTAAAAGTTTTACTAGACTATGTCTTTGAGTTGACCATTCCAGGTCAATTTTTGCAAGTACATGGTGGGTCCTTTTAACATGTAGATTCTGGTCTTTCTTTACTTCAGAAAAGTTGATAGTTTTAAATATCAGCTCTGTTTCATTGTTTTGTTTTTTTCCTTGAGAACTCCAAGTGCATGTATATTGGGTCTTTCTGCCTATTTCCTATATCAATCATTTTCTCTCTGACCCTTTATTTTATCTTCATTCTTCTGACCATTTTCCTCAATGCTCCTTATTAAACTTGCAGTCACCTCTTTTCTTCCTTGGTACCTTGTAATTTAGTTTTAATTTCTAAAATGATTCTGTCTTTTTCTTCAATTTCTTCTACTGAACTCATATTTCATGTCTTCCTGGTACTTATCCACTTTGGTCCCAAGTTTCTGAATTTCTTACTTCAGGATATTTTTCTTTTCATCTCTGCAAAGCCTTAAGGATGTTTAATACAGGTCATGGAGTTCCATTATTGACAACTACTTCATGGCTGGTTTACAAGGAAAACTTTTAATAGCTAAAACGTTGACTTTTATTTTCTGCTTTGTTTCTTGTAACACCTTTGTATAGAAATCATCTGCAATTTCCTATTTGGTGTATAACTTTTATTTCCCTTAACTAGCAATAAAAGTTGTATGCAGTAAGGATAAAGATTTGGGACGAATATTTAGGTTTCTTAGTTCAAAAGCTCCCTCTTCTGAATTTAAACCACAGGGGGTTATTAGTATGTCTTCTAATCTTATGGCTTTCTTATTTCTACAGAACATTTAATTTCCCCCTCTTACTTCCTTCTTTCTCCTCACCACCAAGTCTACCAGGCAGAACAATCTCATCCCCAAAGTGGCACCCTCCTGATCTGCTGCCCAGGGTCCTATGTACTTTCAAGTCTCCTCCGACTGATTCCCAATAGCCAATGCTCTAATTGAATCTAAGAGCAGATCTTAGAATTTTCCCACCAAGGCAGGACTCTTTCTTTCTAAAGGCAATGTTAATTGTGTTCTCTCACCCCTGGGCTCCTGGTTCAACCCATTACCCCGTCTTCATCTCCATGCAGTCTCTGCAGTCTTCACTGAACTCTCTCTATAATGGGCTCTGAAGCTGAGTAGGCTAGATGTGGATATTTATTTCTCTCCCCAAAACTTTGAAGTTCTTAGTCTATCTCCCCAGCATAGGTTATATACTTGGTTTTATTTGATCTCTTTATTGATCTGTAGAGGTTTTTAGAGAATGTATGAAAAAATTCAGATTTAGGTGGCCACCAGTATTCTATGGCAATCCAGGAGTCTCAATTCATCACAAATTGTTAATTTCTTTTTAGTTGACCACTTTCTCTAGTTTAGTCTAGTCTTCACTATTCTTTAAACACTATCTTTATTTAGTAAAAGCTGAACCTTTGGTAATTTATCATTAGCACTAGTCATAAGCCCTCATGGATGCTGGACACAAAAACTAAAATGGCCACATAATACAAAAATATGTAAAGGAGGTGAACAACAAAATGAATTCAGCTTGCAATGGAAACATATCACTTCTGCAATGCATTTGATAACTAAGGGTAAAAAAGTGAAATCTATATATTACTATGAAAGAATTAAGTAAAATAATTTTTTATTTCTACTAAAACAGCAGCAATCTTTCATGTTCAGGGAGTGTAGATTTAACATAGCTATTGAAAAACAGTTGATAATAAGTTTTAAAGTCTCTTATTTAGTAAATAATTTTGGAACCTGACTCTAACTCTGTTGAGGAATATTAAAGGCATAAAGCAGGCTAAAAGCAAATGACAACAAAAAACGTGACAGTAAAAAAAGGTTTTACTGTTACACGAGATTTGTAGAGTAACCCACATTAGCAGCTTGTATACATAATTTGGTATGCTCGGGATCATAACCTAGAAGGGAGCCAAAAATCAATATAACAAATAAAATAAATAACAAGGGCTAAGAAATAACCTAAGAATTCAACAAGTAGATACGTATTATGATATAAGGTTAGGAATGTGGAACTAATACTAAATACTTGTTTCTTTAAAGACAAACTGGTGTTCTCTCACAGGGTTGTTCTATAGAAAACAAACAATTACGTGACTCATGTGAAATAGGAATTGTCAACACGCAATTAACTAAACAAAGTTGAAGCACAACGGTAAATGAGGCAATAAGACAGAGGAAAACAGCCTAATCCTTCAGGAAAAGAATTTAAGGGTGTGTTGTGACCATGCCGGCATTGTTTTATGGTTCCCCCAGCAACGAGAGAGACATGGTCCCACTGTTCTTGCTACAGAAGAGAACTTTTACTATGAGCAGACTGCTAATTTTTCTTCTCTTTGGGCCTTTGATTTATGCTAGTAGTTTGTCTTGCAAGGTGATTTAGATGTCATACTCTCTAAGGACAATTCCTGTCTTAGTGTTTAGGGATGAAAATAGGTGGCCTCCGGTTTTAAATTTTCAAATAAGCATGAAAAAGAGTGATCATACTACAATTCAACAAGAATTTACTGAGAATCTTCTAACTATTCTCTGAATCAACAGAGACCAGAATAAACAGAGGCTGATTTCTTGGCTGGTAGCTTTCATATATTTACTAAAAACATTTTAAAACTGAGATGTGAAGTATTTATACGAGTGAATAAATGCTTCTATCTTAATTTAGATCAGAGATTTACACAAAATGCTTGCTGAAATAAAATGTTTTCCAGGACTGATGTCAGCAACATGGCAGAGTGAGCTGTTCCCTTTATCTCTCCCCCTTTGAACTACAACTAAATGGACATTCATTGATCAATGGAGGATACTCACATAGCACAAGAGGACACCTACAGGACCCACAAAGCTATACAATGGTGGATGCACTACCCCCAGGGAGGTGCTGGAGAAAGGTGAGCAATCTCCAGCCCCCCGAGAGCCCTGTGCACACATGCAAATGCTCTCCTGGCTGCAGCACAGACAGCACTGCTGTGACCCCAAGGGTGGGAGCACGCCTTGGTGTGACTTCAGGAACAGGTGACGTCAGCCCTGAGCTCCTGCATGATCACTTTCCCATCCGGTGGGAGAGCCCACAGTGCTACCACGGTCACAGCGAGTACCCCAGCTTCAGATGGATTGGGGAGGCCCCGCCCACCAAGCACAATAGCTGGTGTGACCTAGAGGGAGATGGCGGCAGATCTACATGCATGAGTGAACAGGTTCCCAACTGCCACGAGCCCTGCCTGATTGCTTTCTCATTTGGTGGGAGAGCCTACAGGGCTGCTGCTGTCCCAAGGACTGGCCCAAGATCAGACAGGCATAGCTGAGCTGAGAGGGATCACGGTGGGCTCAGAATGCAAAGCTCCTGACCCCATACCAAAGTGGCGGCAGGTAGAATCTGCGACCAACTACTATCACTATGCAAAGGTACAAATCCATCCCCCATCAAATACTATGAACACTTATATTAATACTCCAGACCCAAAGGAAAAAGACATACACCCAGAAATCAATCCTGAAGGCACAGAAGTTTACAATCTAAATGACAGAGAATTCAAAATAGCTATCGTTAAAAAACTCAATGAGTTACAATAAAACTTAGAGAGATAGGTCAACGAAATCAGGAGTAAAATTAATGAAAAGAGAGAATTCTTCACAAGAGATTGAAACCATAAAGAAAAAAGATTAGAAATGTTGGAGACAAAAAACACAATGAGGCAGATAAAGAAAAATCTGGAGTCTTAAATAACAGAGCTGATATTGTGGAGGAAGAATTAACAATTTAGAGGATAGAAATATTGAAATGCTTCAGATGGGGGAGGAGAGAGAACTAAGACTAAAAAGAAATGAAGAAATTCTCCAAGGATTACCCGACTCACTTAGGAAATGCACCATAAGATTACAGGTATTCCATAGGGAGAAGGGAGAAAGGAGCAGGGAGCTCGTTCAAAGAAATAATAGCTGAGAACTTCCCAAACTTTGGGAAGGAGCTGAAATTACAAGTAAAAGAAGCCAATAGAACTCCTAATTATATCAGTGTAAAAAGACCTTCTCCAAGGCACATATTAGTAAAACTGGCAAAAATCAATGACAAAGAAAAAACATTAAGGGCAGCAAGGAAGAAGAAAATAACCTACAAAGGAATCCCTATGAGGTGTTCCGTGGATTTCTCAGCAGAAACCTTACAGGCTGGGAGACAGTGGAAGGACATATTCAAAATTCTGAAAGACAAAAACCTTCAGCCAAGAATACTCTATCCAGTAAAAATATCCTTCAGATATGATGGAGAAATAAAAACTTTCCCAGATAAACCAAAGCTGAGGGAGTTCATCACCACAAGACGCACCCTACAAGAAATAATCAAAAAGGCCCTCATATCTGAAAAAAAAGGAAAGAAAGGGTTTACAAAGCCTTGAGCAAGGAGATAAATAGGCAGACAAAATGAGAAAACTGCAGCTCTCTATCAGAACAGATTACCAAACACTTAATTATAATTCTAAAGGGAAGGAAAACAACAAGAATAAATATAATCACTTCATTTTAACCACAAACTCACAACACAAATGGAATAAGCTGTGACAACAATAACTTAGATGAGAAAGAGGAAAGGGATGGAATTTGCTGAGAATAAGAAAATAACAGGCTATCAGAAAACAGACTATCTCATCTATAGGATCTTTGATACAAACCTGATGGTAACCACTAGACAAAAAATGAGAACAGAGACACAAATGATAAATAAAGGCAAAAGTGAAAAAACCATCATAGAGAAACAGTAAACTGAATTGGCAGTCTGAAATACACAGGATGAGAAACAAAGGAAATCCAGAACAACCAGAAAACAAGTGATAAAATGGCAGCAGTAAGCCCTCCTATATCAGTAATCACTCTAAATGTAAATGACTTGATTTCTCCACTCAAATGTCACAGAGTGTCTGGATGGACTAAAACAAAAAAAAAGACCCAGCAGTATGCTGCCTCCAGGGAACAAATCTCAGCTCTAAAGACAAACACAGACATAGAGTAAAAGGATGGAAGATGATACTCCAAGCTAATGGCAAACAAAAGAAAGCAGATGTTGCCATACTTGTATCAGACAAAGTAGACTTCAAGATAAAAAAGGCAATGAGAAACAAAGAGGGGCAGTATATAATGATAAAAGGGACATGCCACCAAGAGGACATAACGCTTATAAATATATATGCACCTAACCCAGGAGCACCAAAGTAGATAAAGCAACTATTAACTCACCTAAAAGGAGATATTAACAGCAACACAATAATAGTAGGGAACCTTAACACCCCGCTTACATCAATGGATAGATCATCCAGACAGAAAGTCAACAGGAAATAGTGGAACTAAATGAAACACTACACCAGATGGACTTAAGAGACATATATAGAACACTCTGTCCCAAAACAGCAGAATACACATTCTTCTCAAGTGCACATGGGACGTTCTCAAAGACAGACCATACGTTGGGAAACAAAGCAAACCTCAATAAATTTAAGAAGACTGAAATCATATTAAGCATCTTTTCTGACCATAATGTTATGAAACTAGAAATTAGCTATATGAAAAAAGCTGAGAAAGTGACAAATATGTGGACACTAAACAACTAATGGATCACTGAAGAAATTAAAGGAGAAATCAAAAAATATCTGGAGGGGCCAGCCCCATGGCCAAAAGGTTAAGTTCACACACACTGCTTCAGCGGTCTAGGGTTTTGCCAGTTCGAATCCTGGGCATGGACATGGCACCACGCATCAAGCCATGCTGAGGTGGCATCCCACATGCCACAACTAGAGGGACCCACAACTAAAAATACACAACCAGGTACCAGGAGGCTTTGGGAGAAAAAGGAAAAATAAAGAAATCTTAAAAAAAAAATCTGGAGACAAATGAAAATGAAAATACACCATACCAACTCATATGGGATGCAGCAAAAGCTGTCCTAAGAGGGAAATTCATAGCAATACAGGTCTACCTTAACAAACAAGAAAAATTGCAAATAAGCAATCTTAAATGACACCTAACAGAATTAGAAAAAGAAGAACAAACAAAGCCCAAAGTCAGCAGAAGAGGGAAATAATAAAAATTAGAGCAGGAATAAATGAAATTGAAAACAAAAAAACAGTCCAAGGATCAATGAAACAAAGAGCTGGTTCTTTAAGAAGATAAACAAAAGTGACAAACCCTTAGCCAGACTAACTATGAAAAAAAGAAGAAGGCTCAAATAAATAAAATTAGAGATTAAAGAGGAGAAGTCAAAACAGATACCACAGAAATACAAAGGATTATAAGAGAATACTATGAAAATCTATATGCCAACAATCTTGACAATCTACAAGAAATGGATAAATTCTTAGATTCATACAACCTCCCAAAACTGAATCCACAAGAAATAGAGAATCTGAACAGATCCATCTCAAGTAAGGAGATTGAAACAGTAATCAAAAACCTTCCAAAAAATAAAAGTGTAGGACCAGATGGCTTCTCTGGAGAATTCTACCAAACAGTCAAAAAAGATTTAATATTTATCTTCCTCAAACGCTTCCAAAAAACTGAAGACAACAGAACACTTCCTAATATAACATCACACCAATCCCAAAGCCAGACACAGAAATCATAAAGAATGAAAATTACAGGGGCCAGCCCGGTGGCACAGCAGTTAAGTTCTCACGTTCTGCTTCTCGGCAGCCCGGGGTTCACTGATTCGGATCCCGGGTGCAGACATAACACCGCTTGGCGAAAGCCATGCTGTGGTAGGCATCCCATATATAAAGTAGAGGAAGGTGGGCATGGATGTTAGCTCAGGGCCAGTGTTCCTCAGCAAAAAGAGGATTGGCCGCAGTTAGCTCAGGGCTAATCTTCCTCAAAAAAAAAAAAAAAAAGAGGAATGAAAATCACAGCCCAATATTGCTGATGAACACAGATGCAAAAATCCTCAACAAAATATTGGCAAACTGAACACAGCAATACATCAAAAGGATCATACAACATGATCAAGTGGGATTTATACCAGGGACACAGGGATGGTTCAATATCCACAAATCAATCAATATGATACACCATATTAACCAAATAAGGAATAAAAACCACATGATCATCTCCATAGATGCAGAGAAAGCATCTGACAAGATCCAACATCCATTTATGCTAAAAATTCTCAATAAAATGGGTATAAAAGGAAAGTACATCAACATAATAAAGGCCATATACGACAAACCCACAGCCAACATCATACTCAAGAGGGAAAAACTGAAAGCCATCCTTCTGAGAACAGGAAGAAGACAAAGGTGCCTATTCTCACCACCCTTATTCAACATAGTACTGAAGGTGTTGGCCAGAGCAACTGGGCAAGAAAAAGAAATAAAAGGTATCCAAATTGGCAAGGAAGAAGTGAAACTGTCACTGTTTGCAGACAACATGATTTTATATCCAGAAAACCCTAAAAATCCATCAGAAAACTATTAGAAATAATCAACCATTACAACAATGTTTCAGGGTACAAAATCAACTTACAAAAATCAGGTGCATCTCTATACTCTAATAACAAACTAACAGAAAGAGAATTCATGAATGCAATCTCATTTACAATCACCATGAAAAGAATAAAATATCTAGGAATAAATTTAACCATGGAGGTGAAAGACCTACACAATGAAAACTATATGACATTGAAAGAAATCGATGATGACATAAAGAAATAGAAACATATTTCATGCACACGGATTGGAAGAATAAACATAGTAAAAATGTCCATATTCCCTAAAGCAATCTACAGATTCAGTGCAACCCCAATCAGAATCCCAATGACATTCTTCATGGAATTAGAACAAAGAATCTTAAAATTCATATGGGGAAACAAAAGACCTCAAATAGCTAAAGAAATACAGAGAAAAAAGAAGAAAGCTGGCGACATCACAAACTCTGACTTCAAAATATACTACAAAAAGCTATAGTAATCAAAACAGCATGATACTGGTACAAAAGCAGACACACAGATGAATGAAACAGAATTGAAAGCCCAGAAATAAAACCACATATCCATGGACAGCTAATCCTTGACAAAGGAGCTAAGAACAAACAATGGAGAAAGCAAAGTCTCTTCAATAAATGGTGTTGGGAAAACTGGACAGCCAAATGCAAAAGAATGAAAGTAGACCATTATCTTTTGCAATACAAAAAATTAATTTAAAATGGATTAAAGACGAACATAAAATGTGAAACCATAAAACTCCTAGAAGAAAATATAGGCAGTACACTCTTTCTCATCAGTCTTAGAAAATCTTTTCGAATACCATGTGTACTCAGACAAAGGAAACAAAAGAAAAAATAAACAAATGAGACATCATCAGACTAAAGAGCTTCTGCAAGACAGCAGAAACCAGGAACAAAACAAAGACAACCCATCAACTGGAAGAAAATATTTGCAAATCATATATCCGACAACGGGTTAATTTCAAAAATATATAAACAACTCATACAACTAAACAACAAATAAACAAACAACCCAATCAAAAAATGGGCAGAGGATATGAACAGACATTTTTCCAAAGAAGATATACAGATGGCCAATAGGCACATGAAAAGATGTTCAACATCACCAATCATCAGGGAAATGCAAATCAAAACTACAATGAGCTATCACCTTACACCTGTTAGAATGGCTATAATTACCAACACAAAAGACAACAAATGTTGGAGAGGATGTGGAGAAAAGGGAACCCTCATACACTGCTGCTGGTGGGAATGGAAACTAGTACAGCCACTATGGAAAGCAGTATGGAGATTTCTCAAATAGTTAAAAATAGAAATACCATATGACATAGCTATCCCACCACTGGGTATTTAACCAAAGAACTGGAAATCTACAATTCAAAGAGACTTATGCACTCCTATGTTCACTGCAGCACTATTCACAATAGCCAAGACAAGGAAGCAACCCAAGTACCAACTGACTGATGAATGGATAAAGAAAATGTGGTGTACAAATATACAATGGAATACTACTCAGCCATAAAAAAAACACATATGTCCCATTTGCAATCACATGGATGGAACTTGAGGGTATTATGTTAAGTGAAATAAGCCAAAGACAAACACCATATGATTTCACTCATGTGTGGAAGATGAACAAATACATGGATAAAGAGAACAGATTAGTTATTACCATAGGGGAACGGGGTTTAGGTGTGGGCAAAGGGGTAAAGGGGTACATATATATGGTGACTGACAAATAATAAAGTATGACTGAAATTTCACACTATGAACTATTATGACCTCAATAAAAAAAAGTTTTCCAAAAATCCAGTAAGTATTCAAAATTTATCTTTTAAAATTCTGACACATACCCTATATATAATGTTACCAAAAAAATTAAGAAAGAAAACCACTCTGAAGTCATACATTAAAGTAAAAATTCTAATTTCAGATTACAATCATTTATAATATAGAATTCAAATACACTATATTCTGTATAAAATTTTAAAGCATAATTTCCTTTCAGCAATGTCGTTCCCAATGGCAGGTTAGTAGACTGTAAAACAAAACTTTAAGTTTAGATTCCTATTGCAGATATTACCATTTTATACTTGTAGAGAAGAGAGAAATCATTCTTTCTTGATCAGGTGCAATTCTCATGCAAAGAGTGGTATTTTTAGTTAAAACACTTGGCACTAAGGAAGAATTATGAAACTAGAAGGTCTCTGTGTAAAAAAAGTCAGTATTGATTCACCTAAGTTAAATGTTTTATAATTTTACCTTTAAGAGGATAGAAGTAGCCATGGATCAATCACTTTATTCAGAGATATAAGAACAACTGTAAAAAATAAACATCTTATTGGTATTTTTTTTAGTTTTTGCTGTTTAAAAGGCAGATGCTAATTTTATAAAATATGTTAATCAATACTTATAAAATAAATATATCAGTCTATAGCTCAAGGGAAAAGAAGGTTTATATATCATCCTCCTCTTTAATAATACCAATTTGAAACAATTTTAAAGAAAAAGCAAAAATTTGTGATACAATACTAAAACCTAGCTTTGGGAAATACTTTCACATTCCATAAACTCAGCAAAAAGCTGCACTTTACTCAGAATGTGGTTTTTTATTTTGTAAACTGAGTTCAAATCAAAATGCTGGATTCTGCCAGAGCCAGACCGGCAACCTTATAGAGTCTGTTTCTTTATCCTTTAAGTGGTGATGATAATACCCACTCATGGGATTACAGGAAAGATCAAATTAGATAAAAGACATAGCCCCAGGTCCAGTGCTGAGTACACAGTAGCTGCCCAATCAATGACAGACAGCAGTCAAGTCAAAGACTGAACATCTACATGAACTCCCTCTTCCTATGTCAAATTCTCTTGTGTCGGGGCTGGCCTGGTGGCGCAGCAGTTAAGTTCGCATGTTCTGCTTGGGTGGCCCAGGGTTCACTGGTTTGAATGCTTGGCAAGCCATGCTGTGGCAGGCATCCCACATAAAATAGAGGAAGATGGGCACGGATGTTAGCTCAGGACCAGTCTTCCTCAGCAAAAAGAGGAGGATTGGCAGCAGATGTTACTCAGGGCTAATCTTCCTCAAAAAAAAAAATTCTCTTGTGTCAACAGAGTTAGATGTGAGGACACATGAATTTTGTTACAGATTCTTAAAACAACATATCCCTTTTGTTCCCTTCCTGGGGAGTCAATAGTTAAATTGGTAGAATTTGTTGTGTTTTTTTTTTTAACATCTTGTGACTATTTGGCCTTAACATTTTATGATAGACAATTTCAAGACCATTTTCAATGAGTAAGTCCACAACGGGCCTGAAATTTAATCCAACAATTATACACATCTTAACATTTCTTGAATCTGTTCTTTAAAATGTTATAAACTTTTGCTTCCTTTTTTCATTTCTCTTCTTCATCTCTCTCTCACCAGTCTTTCCAGGAGAGGGCTGAGCAACTCTTCAGATACAACAAGGACATTGCCTCCATGTCCTCCAGCTCCTGAACAAATGGTCCATTTAGAAAATTCTACTTTTTTCTAACACAGAGAGAAAACTGGGCCACTGAAAAATAAAAATTAGAATAAAACAACTCCTCAAAAAAATGAACTTGAGATGCTCAATTTACTTAGACTAATGACACGATGGGGTAAATCTGCCTGTATAGGCACGTGTAACTATCAGGTTCACCACACAGTTCTTTCCAGTCCTCGCGACCTCTAGTCAGCTGTCTAAAGAACTTTCTGTGATCACAGAAATGGTTTATTCTCTGAGCCCCAATAAGGTAGTCACTAGCCAAATATGGCTACTGAAAAAGTAAGACTAAGAAATTGAATTTTAAATTTTTTTTAATTTTTTAAAAATTTTTTAAATTTTTTAAATTTTTATTTTTTTCGGATGTACACCATATTTCAAATTCTGGATACATTACATCATGTTCACCACCCGAACACTAATTATAGTGCATCCCCTCACATGTGACCCTAATCACCCCTTTTGCCCTTTCCCTTCCCCCCTTCCCCAATGATAACCACCAGTTCAATCTCCAATGCTATGTATTTTTTTTTTGTCGTTTTTATCTTCTACTTATGAGTGAGATCATACGGTATTTGACTTTCTCCCTCTGACTTATTTCACTCAGCATAATACCCTCAAGGTCCAACCATGTTGTCACAAATGGCCTGATTTCGTCATTTCTTACGGCTGAGTAGTAGTCCATCGTGTATAAATACCACATCTTCTTTATCCATTCGTCCCTTGATGGGCACCTAGGTTGCTTCCAAGTCTTGGCTATTGTGTATAATGCTGCAATGAACATAGGGGTGCAAGCATCTTTATGCCTTTGTGTTTTCAAGTTCTTTGGCTAAATACCCAGCAGTGGAATAGCTGGATCATATGGTAGATCTATCCTTAATTTTCTGAGGATACTCCAAACTGCTTTCCATAGTGGCTGCACCAGTTTGCACTGCTACCAGCAGTGAAGAAGGGGTCCCTTCTCTCCACACCCTCAACAACATTTGTTGTTTCCTGTCTTGTTAATTATAACCATTCTGACTGGAGTGAGGTGATACCTCATTGTAGTTTTGATTTGCATTTCCCTGATAGCTAATGATGTTGACCATCTTTTCATATGCCTGTTGGCCATCTGTATATCTTCTTTGGAGAAATCTCTGTTCACATCTTTTGCCCATTTTCTAATTGGATTGTTGGTTTTTTTGTTGTTGAGCTGTATGAGTTCTTTGTATATTTTGGATATTAACCCCTTATCTGATATGTGGTTTGCAAATATCTTCTCCCAATTGTTAGGTTGTCTTTTCATTTTGTTGAGGTTTCCTTTGCTGTGCAGAAACTTTTTAGTTTGATGTAATCCCATTTGTTCATTTTTTCTTTTGTTTCCCTTGCCCAGTCAGACATGGGACTTGAAAATATGCTGCTAAGACCAATGTCATAGAGCGTACTGCCTATGTTTTCTTCTAGAAGTCTCATGGTTTCAGATCTTACATTCAAGTCTTTAATCCATTTTGAGTTGATTTTTTTGCATGGTGTAAGGGAATGGTCTACTTTCATTCTTTTGCATATGGCTGTCCAGTTTTCCCAACACGGTTTATTGAAGAGACTCTCCTTTCTCCATCGTATGCTCTTGGCTCCCTTGTTGAATATTAGCTGTCCATAAACGTATGGGTTTACTTCTGGGCTCTCAGTTTTGTTCCATTGATCTGTGTGTCTGTTTTTGTGCCAGTACCATGCTGTTTTGGTTACTATGGCTTTGTAGCATAATTTGAAATCGGGGAGTGTGATACCTCCAGCTTTGTTCTTTTTTCTCAGGAATCCTTTGGCTATTCGGGGTCTTTTGCTGTTCCAGATAAATTTTAGGATTCTTTGTTCTACTTCTGTAAAAAATGTTGTTGGAACTTTGATAGGGATTGAGTTGAATCTATAGATTGCTTTAGGAAGTATGGACATTTTAACAACGTTAATTCTTCCAATCCAAGAGCATGGAATATCTTTGCATTTCTTTGTGTCTTCTTTGATTTCTTTCAACAATGTTTTATAGTTTTCGGTGTACAGATCTTTCACCTCTTTCGTTAAGTTTATTCCTAGGTATTTTATTCTTTTTGTTGCAATTGTAAATGGGATTGTATTCTTAATTTCTCTTTCTGCTACTTCGTTGTTAGTGTATAGAAATGCAATGGATTTTTGTACATTGATTTTGTATCCCGCAACTTGACTGTATTCCTTTATTATTTCTAAAAGTTTTTTAGTGGACTCTTTAGGGTTTTCTAGGTACAAAATCATGTCATCTGCAAAGCAGAAATAAATGAAATAGAGACTAAAAAAATAGAAAAAATTAATGAAACCAAGAGCTGGTTCTTCGAAAAGATAAACAAAATTGACAAACCCTTAGCTAGACTCACCAAGAAAAAAAGAGAGAAGGCTCAAATAATTAAAATCAGAAACGAAGAGGAGAGATTACAACAGACACCTCAGAAATACAAAAGATAATAAGAGAATACTATGAAAAGCTATATGCCAACAAATTGGATAATCTAGAAGAAATGGATAAATTCTTAGAAACATACAACCTTCCAAAAGTGGACCAAGAAGATGTAGAAAATTTGAATAGACTGATCACCAGTAAGGAGATCGAAACAGGAATTAAAAACCTCCCAAAAAATAAAAGTGCAGGACCAGATGGCTTCCCTGGTGAATTCTACCAAACATTCAAAGAAGACTTAATACCTATCCTTGTCAAACTCTTCCAAAAAATTGAAGAGGAGGGGAGGCTTCCTAACTCCTTCTACGAAGCAAACATTATCCTGATTCTAAAACCAGACAAGGACAACACAAAAAAAGAAAATTACAGGCCAATATCACTGATGAACATCGATGCAAAATCCTCAACAAAATACTAGCAAATCGAATACAACAATACATTAAAAAGATCATACATCATGATCAAGTGGGTTTCATTCCAGGGATGCAGGGATGGTTCAACATTCGCAAATCTATCAACGTGATACACCACATTAACAAAATGAAGAATAAAAATCACATGATCATCTCAATAGATGCAGAGAAAGCATTTGACAAGATACAGCATCCATTTATGATAAAAACTCTAAATAAATTGGGTATAGAAGGAAAATACCTCAACATAATAAAGGCCATATATGACAAACCCACAGCAAATATCATTCTCAATGGAGAAAAACTGAAAGCTATCCCCCTAAGAACAGGAACCAGACAAGGATGGCCACTGTCACCACTCTTATTTAACATAGTATTGGAAGTCCTAGCCAGAGCAATCAGGCAAGAAAAAGAAATAAAAGGGATCCACATTGGAAAAGAAGAAGTGAAACTGTCACTCTTTGCAGATGACATAAATTTTAAATTTAATTATTAAATTTAAATAGCCACATGTATCTACTACATTGGATAGCACAGCCTTAGACACTCTCCTTTTGCCTTCTTTTTCTTTGACATTGTGAGCCTTATCCAGATACTCTTATTGAACTCTTTTAAACCCCTTTCTCTGTTATTTCTAAGATTAAATAGCTTGACAGAGTTACAATCTCAAAAGCAAAGAGAATTACTGAAAATGAATTTCCAAAGCCAGCTTTAAAATGTGCTTTTTGATGAAGAGCATTGCAGTCAATTATTTTGGATTTTCTAATCACATTTTACTAAAAAGTAAAAAAGAAATAACACATACATCTCTGAGTGCTTGAAATTGAAACTGTAACAATATATACTTTCTCCTGAATTCTTTGTCAGCCACATAATTAGTCCCAGGACAAGATAATGGCATAATTAAAAATAAGTATAGCACAAGCCATAGCATGACCAAGCAGAACTAAGGGAACAAATAAAAATCATTCTGTACCTGTCTATTCATTGTGATAATACAGAAATTAATGAATAGAAATATGATGGATCAAATGCAACAATACACTGTGTTAGTCAGAGAAGAGCTGTATCATTTTTATCTCTAGTATTACTTACCACACCACCAAAGATCAAGTCTTACCTCAATTTTAAGGGATTTTTGGATGACCGCTGATGGTTCTTCCCAATTAAATCTAAGCATACACATTATTTTAAAGTAAAATTATTTAAAAGGTGACCATAAGATCTCAGAAAAAATTTTAAGTGTTTAAGCTCCTCTGTTTCTCGTCTCCAGTCTCCCCACATAGAAACACACAGTGTTTTGTTAAAGAATAAATGTAGGTGTTAAGAAAAAGAACTGTGGTGCTTATCTGTTAGGAATGAAATAATGGCCTCTCTCTGAGACTGGAATTAATGTCATCACCACTATCAATTTCTTCCTTCTTCTGCCTATCAACTTGGCTTTCAGAAGCTTGGGGGTGAGGAGGTGGGGTAGGAGTGCGGAACATGTAAAACAACCTCGGTATTCAGCGTCAGGATTCAAAAGAATTCAAGTTATGTGAACGCAAGTTATGTGCTAAACTACATACCAATTTCTGAATGACTGCTGATTTGATTTTTTGGTTTGGCACTTGAGTAAACATAATGAAACTTACTATTTTGAGCCAGGGCTTGAAGCAGACAATCCAAGCATCCTTCTAAACTATCCTCAGTTCTGTCAACAGCTGTTATTTTCAGCTTCTTCAAGGTATCACTGAGATTATCTGCTTATGAAAAAAGAGAAATCAGAAATCTCACTAACCATATGAGCATTACAGGTTACATGATAAACAGTTACCAATAATAGGCAAAGGGCTCTCATTATAGTGAATTAACTTCCACGTACATTCCAAACCAGCAATGGACTGTATTATTACAAATTTTTTAAGTAACATTTTTATCCATTTAACTCAGATATGAAATATTCTTTCTGTAGACATACCATACCAGAGATATTTCACAGATTGTCACAGAGCATCTTTTCCAGCATTTCTATACCCTATTTAGCTTGTATAGGAAACCAGCCACAACTAATTGACAAAAACTAAAGGTCCACAAAAAAATTATATAGCTTTGGAAATAATATTTTGTTTCATTTTTGGCTTCCTCTGTCATATTTCAAAGACATAAAATGAAAATGAAGGTTTACAGAAGTTTCAAAATATTATGACTTAAAATAATACAAAGTCTGATGACTATGAAACCTACTTTAACACTGCCATTTGAAAAACACTTCAAATCAAAGTATTGCTTTAAGCCAAAACATGTATATTTTGGATTATAAAGCTATGCTCTCCCCCTAAATTATATGTGGATTCCTCTAGACCACAGATTGTCAAAATCTCTTTATACTATCAAAAATTATTCAGGGATCCAAAGAGCTTTTGTGTATCAATTATTTCTATTGATATTTAACATGCTAAAAATTAAAACTGAGAATTTTAAAGATTTTAGTAATTCATTTAAAACTAACAATTATAAAACTACTACCTGTTAACATAATATTTTTAACAAAAAATAACTATATTTCAAAAACAAAAAAACTTATTGAAAAGAGTGGCAATGTTCTACATATGTACAAATCTCTGTAATACCCATCTTAACAAAAGATAACTGGATTCTCACCTCTGCTTCTGTACTCAACCTTTTGTAGTCTGTTGTGTTGGTTGAGTAGACGAACAAAACTGAGCCTCACACATACAAACATAATTGGAAAACAGGAGAATATTTTACTTAATAGCCTTTTCAGATAATCATGGATATTCTTTGATACTACACTGAACTTGAAAAGTGGTAATTTTTTAAAGGTTAGTTGCCATGTGAAATCTGAAACAATATCAATAAGGGTTTCCAACTGTTGCATTAAAATCAATTGAATTTTGAATATTTGCACTTTGAATCTTTTATGCATGCAACATATCTATCAATAATACATTCATTGGTCATTAAAAATTTAGGTCATGGAGATATGCATGTCTTCCAAATATTGACACATTTCATTGTACTATTTCAAGATATCATATTTGTTAATATCATCACTAATCTTATTAAAAGATTCTTTAAGTACTGGGAAGCTGTCAAGCTCAAGGTGAAAAGTTTTCCAAAATTCTAATTTTCTCTTAAAAACTTATCACCAGCAACAAATACTGTCAGTTGTTTCCCTTAAATGACAAATTAATCTCATTCATTTGTGAGCAAATGTCTGCTAAATATGAAAAACCAGTATGTCTGTCAGTTCTTTCAAATAAAAAACGTTATTCCGTGGAAAAAAAAAGTACCTCGGTCCACTCTCAACTCAAACAATGGCACAAGCGCTTCTCCTCAAAACAACCACCAGACTTCGCAAATGCAATCAAAGTGTTTTATGTGGACTTCCCATTTCATCACACAGAATATTTTTAAAATGTGTACACAAAGGTTGAGATTTAAAAAGATGTTTTTTTCCTGCTTCACCATGGACATTCTTAAGTGCACCTGGTATTCTTTTTATACTTTAAGTACGTGATGGTGAAGAATATGATAACTACTACTACCCTGAATCATGCATACCAAAGCACCAGTAGTTTTTTAATTCACAATTGCTTTTGCACTCTTGTCAGTACAAATGTCAACACGGTGAAAAAGACAAATAATGTCTTGATGGTACTGTACAAATAGTTTTGACCTCACGTACGCCCTATAGGACACCGAGGACCCGAGATCACTTCTCTAAGTATTAGAATTTTGGGCATTTTCTTACTTCCAAGTAAGGTATACATTTTAATAGAGTTTTGCACATTGCCAACTCATGACAGTTCTAAAAATACGATGGAATCCCCTGTTATAAAATGAGATATAATGTACTTTACATTATAAAATGAGATATAATTTACTTTCCATATCAACCCTGGAAAAAGTGAACTTAAAATTTACATCAAATAATACTAACGTGCCCCTGTGATGCCTAGTACCTCCTGTGACTAATCTAGCAATCCTAAACCTACACTTTACTAATAAAAGTCCAGGTTATCATTCACAACCAAGGTTAACATTTATTTTCTTAAGAGGGACTAAATAGTTTTGAGAAGTTGATTTTTTTCCTAAAGAAAAGGCTATATCCATACATATCTCCTCTTCTATAAACTAAAAAGAAGCTGTAGGGCATCATATCTCAGATATGCCTGTTAAGTTTTATTAAGCATATTTTAAGTTGATTTTTCTCAAATAAAGTATGAGTAAAGCACAATATCTAAGTTCATAATACTAAAAGTAATAAGTATATCACTGAGAAAAAAATGACAATATAAATGAAATTATAGCAATTCATCGAAACTATCAGTCAACAAGTAATAAAAGCAGTTGGCTTATTTAGTACTACCTATACTGGCATCTGGGTCTTTTTAAATTCTTTCCCTTCCTTCATCCCATCCCCAGTGCTTCTTGCTTGACATCCCCTTCTCATCATGTCTCAGCCTAGATGTCACCACCCCAGAGACCATCCTCGCCCATTCTATTTAAGTCACCTCTTCCTTACCCCTCCAGGGTTATTCTCTATCACTGCATCCATCCTTCAGAGCACTATTCACAATTTTTAATTATATTTTTCATTTAATTGTTAATATATGCTCCCCTACTATACTGTAAGGGGCACCTTGTTAACTATAGTCATTGCACTATACCTATCATTTGGCACATAGGAGGTACCAGTAAACATTGTTAAATTAACTGAGTAAAGAAAGGAATGAATTCCTTATTTGCAGAAAGCTGTCTAGTTAACATCTTTTGTATCATATACTTAAGAGCCAACGTAAGTCAAGAGGGAAGGGAAGGGAAATGTTACCTGATAAGCACCTACTATGTACTCCATATTACCAGAAATATGAATACAAGATCTTATATTTGAAGATAGGAAGAGATGAATGAGGCCAATTTAAGTATTTGAGAATATAAAATATATAACTAAAAACTACATAGAGCATCCCACTTTCAAAAGATTTCTAATCAGTAAAAAATCATTCAGTCTCTCCAAAGGAATGTATATGCCTATTAATGATGAGATCTTTTGAGGGAAATTTCATTAAATTGTTCATCCAGAGAAGCCAAAGCTGTCAACAGAATTACTACAGATTGAGTATGATTTTAAGCATTTTAAATGAACTAACAAGTTAGTACTTAAAGAAATCTTACTGTGAATCAGCTTATAAAATAGGGTTAGAAAGTTCCGTATCTTGATTGGAATAGCGATTACATGAGTACATACATTTGTCAGAGCTCATTAAACTGTACATTAAAATCCGTGCACTTCAGTTTGTGTGCATTATACTTCAATTTAAAAGACCATGTTGGAAAATAAAATGATGGGGGCAGGATCTCCTTTCTCCCTGGCCTCAAGCTTCCTTATGGAGGGATTTTTATTACAGTGACACTTCTGGTCATTTCTGCTTCCTCACTTGACAACTGCCCACCACCACCTCCATTCTCCACGAAAGGAATGAGTTATCTAGTTAAGAGTCGAAAAAGAAGAACTGGATCTGCATGGTCCAGCCCCCTCTGGGTTCCTGATCTTTTAGAAGGGGCAAGAATTTTCTGCTCCTCTATATCTTTGGCTGCCCAGTGCAAGAGTGACAAGATTAGTATTAGCACTCCCTTTGTGACTATACAAATAAGCCTTGTCCTTCACTCTAGACTTTATCAATTGTAAAGCAGTTGTTTTGAACTCCATCAGAGGACTCATTTGCTTATTTCTCCAGTGATTTTGAACTTGAGTAAGGAACAAAGCATATTATTTTTGGACTCCTTCAAACCATGACAGTACATCTCAGTAGTAAATCCTTACCATACAAACGTTTTGTGTAAATCCAGATTTCTGTATTTTATATTTACCTAAGATTTAAGACACTGAAATTGCTCTAATAGAAAACTTGTCAGTCTCTGGCTGATAGTGGGGCAGTAAGTAGAGATTGATAATTTTCATGGGACGTTTCAGTACTTAGAAGTATTAATAACCAAATTTTTTTCTTAAAAGAATAATTTCTTTCCTATACAATAGCAGTGTCTAGCTTGTCTTGTGAAAGAAAATATGACATCTTGAAAGAGTTAAAGTAAAGTTGACTTTGGTCATTAATCCTTCATCTCTTACTTCTTAACCACTTAATCACTCTTAAAACTATAATCTATCCAAGTCCTCTAAAACTCTATCAAAATTACTCTGGCTAAGGACTTATATGATATCTTGACAAATCCAGTGGATTTTTCTAAATCTTCTTACTTGAAATGTTTGCAACAATAGACTCTTTTTCCTTTTTGATACACCTTCTCTTGACTTCAAAAAACGAGTCTCTGAACATTGGTGCTTGGTCATCTTCCCTATCTGCCCCTTCAACGTTAGTGTGACCTCAGTTTTGCCCAGAAGCTTTTTCTCTTCCTGAGTAATATACACACGTCCACCAGAGTATTGGAATGATATGCAGGCTTCCTTTCTGTCCTTCCTTCCTGTATCCAGATGGGCAGATAACTTCCTTTATCCACCCAGCTATCTACCTATCAATGTAAAGAATTGCTACTTTTTAGGCCTTGTTACGTTTGGATAAAATCTCACCACAACTTCCAATAACCCTAATGAGCACGCCAGCTATCATTCCAAGTGTTTCCTCTTGGAAGCCCTTGTTAAAGATATAAAGACATAAAGACAGCTATGCTTTCCTGCTAGAACTGTCAAACAACCTTGCCAAGCCTTTTCTTTTCTCTTATAATCCTGTATACCATTAGGCACCAGAGGCTCGCTATGCACCAATCTCTCTTCTATAAGCCAGAAACTCAATTTACTGATCTTGAAGTGTGTACTGCAAAGAAAGAGTTTCAATACGACCTAAAGTTTTACAGCTCTCAGTTCATCATTTCCCTAATACCAATCTAAGAAAAACTGATGAGAAAGGTGTGGCGATTTTTATATTCAAATAACTTGACTATAAAAGTGCTTAAGATAATCACCATCACCAAAGAATATACAGTGATGCATCACTGAATGGGGGGGCATATGTTCTGAGAAATTTGTCATTGGGTGATTTCATCATTGTGCGAACATCACATACTATACTTACACAAACCTAGATGGTATAGCCTACTAACACCTAGCTAATCTTATAGGACCACTGTCATATATGCAGTCTGTCATTGACCAAAATGTCATTATGTGGCACATGACTGTAATTGACTGTGAGCAAAGACTGTCCCAAAGGGCCAGTCTTAATATTTAAGACCGTGTCATATTAAGCTGGTAAATCCTGAAATTCTTTATGCTATTCATGGTAGCATAATTTTAAGAGTTTATCTCACAGATATTATCTAGAAATGGTACCTTTCGTTTCAAGTTTATAGGATCTAAAAATATATATTTTAAAATGTTAATTCTATCAATTTCTACTACTATATACTAGTAGAAGGGTGGATGGAATTGATAGATAGGTGTTTGTTATCTCTCTGGATGACTAGACTATACCATTATTGATGATAAAACTCATTTGGAGACAAATACTGGTAACAGGGCTTGTAAAGCTTCAAGAACTGTTTATCCTCCTTTAAATGGCACTCAGTATTTTCTAAATATACAGCCACTGAGTAACAGCAATATTCTTAAAAAAGAGAGAGATTAAGAATTTCCTGCCATTGAAGCGAATACAATGTTCACATAAATATCTAGTAGCAAAGCTATTACACACACCAAATGAAAAGAAAAATTATTTTTGTACTAACATGCTTTTCCAGCACTTAGAACGTAGCCAATGCATGACTGGAAGAATTTCAAATTCATCTCAAAATGAATGGCATTAAGTCAATTTGGGGCATCTGGTTTAGGGAGCCATAAATAATAACAATCTCTCCTGAATATTATATTTCACCTATCTAAAGGTCTTAGCATCTGACAGAATGAAACTGTTTTTAAAAGCTTGTCTAGTAAAGCAGGAGGAACTGATTGTTTTAACTAGTATGACAATGAAAAGTACTATATTTAAAAATTGTAATATTTTCAGCTTTAGTATCTTGTAATTAAGTTTTCTATTTTATTTTTTTGTTTAATGTATCTTTACAGAGTTAATCCTGAGCCAGGTCTAAAACCAAGAACTTTTTAACAAAATAGTCGACTGCATCTTCTATTAAACTATACTACCCGTGAGAGGAAAAAAAAAAACAAAGCTTCTTAAAAAAATATTGTTTCATTCTTTGTTTTAATGCATTTTTGCTAGTTGACAACTTAAAGCCCAACAAAAGATTTAAGTCCCCTCTGGTTATTATCATTCCCCCTTTTCGAATAAATCTTAAATTCTCTAATTTTCTTATTAATGCTAAAATGAGCTACATGAAGATGAGTCTTATGGAACCTGAGTCCAACTTCTCAATCTCCATTCATCCAGACTAGAAACCTCAGACACATGTTCTTCCCAGAGCATATCACTACTCTTTCAAAAATACTCAGTGGTTTATTATTGCCTGAAGTTCAGAATACCTTGCATGAAAACCAACAGCCTCCGCTAATATTATTAGCCTCCATCTCTTATTACTTCCTCACACAATAGTCCTACTAGATTACGGGCTTTTTCCCAGGCACACCTCCATTTTTACAATTGTGCTAATTAAATTCTTCCTGTCTAAAATGCCTTTCTGTGCCTTCTCCATCTACAGAATGACTACTTACTTTGCAGAGTCAACTAAATCATAATGATTCCTATGTAAAATCTGTATTCTTACAGGCAGATCAATTCCTTCCTTTTCTAGGTGCCCATATTTTGTTCGTACCTGAGTGATGGCACTGATTTCATTGTTTTCTATATTGCCATTGTTTCACCATAACCAAGCAATTCATGGACAGAGTAGGCAGCATATTTTAATGATTAACAGTGCAGCCTCTGGAGTCAGTCTGTCTGGGTTCAAACCCTGGCTCTACCACTTAAACTGTATAAAGCTATGCAAGTTTTTTATTTTCTTTGTCTTCTCCTATATAAAATGTCACATATAAAATGCAGGTGAGAACAACAATTATCTCATCAAGTTGTTGTGAGGATTAAATGAGTTTACACACATATGCTCTTAGAATAGGCCCCAGTACATATTAAGCAATCAACCACTGTTGATGATTGTTAGTATAACAATTATTAATAACTCCGTCATAGTTGTATTACTTACTACATGCACCATGTTGTCTTGTACACAGTAGTTATTCAATAAATAACTGTTGAATAGAATTTAACGGTACTCACCAGTTGTGACCTATAAAATAAACAAAACAATCATCTAGTTTCAATTTTCTTTTTTCAATGTTATTTAATTTCTTTATACACACACAGGAAGTTTAGTTAAAATGCATAAGGATAACATCTTTTCCTGTTTTGCTTGGTCTTCTCTTCCCTGCCCCTCCATCAACCTCTCAGTTCACATGTCAACAACCGAAGTTTTGTAAGCTTTCATGTTTTTTTCCATACTCACATAATCACGTATAGACCTATACAGCAAGTTTTGGGAACTTTGTTAACAAAAATGGGATCATATTATACACACTTTTTTGCATCCTGACTTTCTCAATAATTCTTGTAAATTACTGCAAGTCAATGTGTATAGCTCAAACTCATGCTTTTAAATAAGTGTGCCATACTCCGTATTATAGATATACCACAATTTATGAAAACCATTCCTGTACACATAAATTTCACTTTATTTCTTGTGTTGTATTTCATTTTGGCCATTGATAACAACAGTGCAATAAGCATATCTGTATGTACACAGTACTTTTAGTTTCACAGGATAGGCTCCCAGGAATGGGACTGCTGGTGTTTTAACTATAACAGATGTTGCCAATAGTGTTCCAAAAAGGATGAAAGATTTCACCATTCCTCCAGCTATGTGTTGAGAGTATTCTTTTCCCAATAACCTGGCTAACAATAAATATTGATATCTCTCTATTTCTTGATAGTCTGATGGGTTTAGAGTAAACTGCAACTGTTATTTTAATCTGCATTTCTTGAACCACTGTAAACATCAGCATCTTTTCATATTTTTTGGCTATTTGAATTTGCTTCCCTGTGAAATGTTTATTCATATCCTTTGCATAGTGTTCAAGTAAGTTTGCTGGTCTTGTTCTTATTGTACAGTATAGACATTAACCTTCTGTTTGTCATCCATGTACCTTTGTTTCCCCAAATCTATCATTAATCTACTGATTTTGTTTATGTATTTTTTTGCTAATTTTCTTTTTATAGCATCTGGATTTCCAAGCCATGGTTAAGAAGGTCTCTTGGGTTCCCAGTAAATGCCTCAATTTTCTTAGAATATTATGGTTATTTTAGTTTTTATTTAAGTCTTTGATTCACTGCAATTTATTTTCATATATAGCCTAAGATTGGGGTTTACTTTTATTTTCTTGTTTCAGGAGTAGTTTTTAATACTCCATCCTTTTCCCACAGAATTAAACTACCACCTTTGTCTTTTATATACAGAAATGTATTTCTGAAGTCTCTCTTTTTTCAAATGACCTTTGTCTATTCTCATACTAACACCCTATTGATGTAATTACACTGGCTGTATCTAATATTCTGATTCTGATAAGGCTAGTTCTGCCACTAGGCTCTTTTTCAGTTTTCTTGGCTACTCTCTCAGATTTTTTCTTTTGTAAGATTTTTAAGATCATTTCATCTAATCACTCCAAACTGAATGAATGAACGAATAAAAACCCTCCTGAGTTTATAACTGGAATTATATTACATTTATATTTTAATTTGCATTCTTACACTGTAAGTTTTCCCTTCTACTAAATGTATGCATAATTCTGATCTTGTTTTGGGTCTCTCAGTAAAGTTTTCTACTTTATGTAGATCTTGTTTACTGTTAAATTTATTTCAACATATTTTAAAATTTTGCCATTAGTGAGAATTGAATAATTTTTCCCATTACCATGTGTAGATGTTTACGCCTAAAGTAGAAAAGAGTGATTTCATATAATTATTACATATTTAGCCAAATTCTCTTATTAATATGAAATTAAACAGTGGTTTTTTGGGGGCTTGCCCTGAGGCCGAGTGGTTAAGTTCACATGCTCTGTTTCTGTGGCCCAGGATTTCACCAGTTCGGATCCTGGACACGGACACGGCACTGCTTATCAGGCCATGTTGAGGTGGCATCCCACATGCCACAACTACAAGGACCTACAACTAGAATATACAATTATGTACTGGGGGGATTTGGGGATAAGAAAGAAAAAAAAATTGGCAACAGATGTTAGCTCAGGTGCCAATCTTTAAGAAAAAACAAACAAAAAAAGTGTTTTTTTAAATTCTCCTGAGTTTTCTACACATACAATTACATAATTAGTAAATACAGATCATATTATCCGCTCTATTCTAATGTTTATACCCATTTCTAAGACAGGATCAAACGAGAAAATAGTTTCAAACCCTGTCATTTCATGGCAAACTAAGTTAACTTTCTTAAGATTAAAATGCAATACAGAAAACTTTCTCTTCTGCTCTTAATACCATTGCATCCTCCATGACTCTCTGAGGGTGGGGAGATATACTCAAACAAACGCACATACACGCAACAAAACCAGAAGAAACATGGAATTATTCCTCGGTAAGCTAAAAAAGGTTAAGTAGAAAAGGTCATGATTAAAAGTTCTTAATCAGGGCCAGCCCTGTGGCAAGTGGTTAAGTTCACGTGCTCCGCTTCAGCGGCTCAGGGTTCAGATCCCGGGCGCGGACATGACACCACTCATTAGGCCATGGTGAGGTGGCATCCCAAATGCCACAACTAGAAGGACCCACAACTAAAAAACTTTTACGACTATGTCCGGTGGGATTTGGGGAGGAAAAAAAAAGCAGGAAAAAAAAAAGAAGATTGGCAACAGTTGTTAGCTCAGGTGCCAATCTTAAAAAAAAGTTCTTAATCATTATTGCCAATACTATAGATGCCTGGGGTCAAAATATCAACTAGAAAAAAAACTGAGAACTTAGAAAAAGATTTAAAATGTAATCATTTACTGCTATCTTCATACTTATTCTTTAGTCACAGAATAAAGAACTTGAAAATTAAAGAGAATATGAAGTTAATGTAAATGGGCCATTTTCTTTAAATTAGTTTCCAAGATTAAGTTCCACAGAAGCACAATCTAACAGGAATCTACCTAAATACTAAATATTTAGTGAACACATACACACTTGACTTGGAAAAGAGATATCTGAGCAAAAATGTAACTGTTCAAAGTGCATGAATTGCAATATATTGCAATATTTATTTTCAAGGGCAATTCAGGCAGCACTTGGAGATTTAGAAAAATTTGCAATATTTCAAGAGAAACAAAATGAAGACATACAAACTGTCCTCCTATTTAATGAAAGAACTCCAAAATAAATTTCATCAATTTTACACTCCTAACTCCTACGTTAATTCATTAAGTACTTTAACATGTAGCCTTACCTATTCACACACACAGGCTTCCCTCCCAACACGGTTCTCCAAGTTGCAGTGACACTATAACTCTGCAACCGTTTGCCAGTTATTCACACATCTATCCACTCGACACATCTCTTTCACTCCACAAGATGATTATAATTGCACATCTCACACCACTTCTCCCCTCACTTGAGACAAGAACGCTAACTTAAGAGTTCACAAAAATATAAGGATTTAGATGAATTTAATCAACTCCTTCTACACGTTAAGCAGTTTGAACTAGATGCGAAGTGGTTGAATTCCAAAATTTAACTTCATAATCAAGTTCAAAAATCTATTTAACTAAGAAATTATTTTTGTAGACTATTGTACAGTTCAATTTTTTCTGTATTTTTCATTTTGCTAGTTTTATAGTCCTGGGTTTATAAAACACTTTTAGTTTACTCTACTATTAGATGGGAAATTCTTATAGGACAGAAAATTCTTCTAGGATACTTACACTGCTCTCTATAGTGGAGACTTAATAAATCCTGAAGACCTACCTTACTTTCTGAGTTACTTGCACTTGTATCTTTTACTACAAATTATGGTGCAGATTGCCATGATTAAGAAATATTTTTATTAAGATGGGCTATATTGGAAACAATGACTACATTTCACTGTAAGTTTTCTTCTCTTGCTAATTATTTTTGAAATCAGATAAAAACTTTTTGAGCAGTCACTTTTCATTCATTCTTAAACGGAATTAAAGTCTATTTCAGTTTGAACCAGAGACACTATAGTCTTACTTGTCATGTTTGATTAGAGGGTCAAGAGTCTGATAGATGAGCTTCATAACTACAATATTAAACCATAATGAATAAGAGAAAGATACAGTTTGCAAAATTTTATTTCACACAATGCCAAAAGACCTTTAGAGTTAGAGTTATCTAGAGTTCAAGAAATATTTCAGTTTTACAGCCATCAAATAGAGCTTTAGCAAATAAAATGACACAAATTGCTAGTAAGATAATACATCAGCTTTTTTTTATTAGATAGTGATTCATACTGAGATCCAGGCTTAATTAATTCTTTGTTCCAGAATTGACCAAGAAAAATATTCAGGTGATATCTTCTCCTCAACAATCCCCTAATGGAAAGATTTAAGATACTATCATACCAAACAGTGCTCAAGAACCAGGATATTGTAAGCCACATTAGAAAATCAATGTATATAAATCAACAAAGCTTGATGGCATTTGTCAAAGAATTTAAAAGATACCCAAGAATTATACTAGAATGACGTTGGTGAAAATGTGTAATCTGTCATTACAGCTTCTGTGTTGAAGAACTGCTGGAATGATCTCTATGCACAAGAGTTCCAGAAGATGCCAGAAAGTGGAAACTATATACTTTCAAACTTCACTTATGTACAAGTAAGTTGAGTTCATATAGAAGAGAGACTCTCTAAACATAACTACTTGAACTGTATTTGTCCTGCTCCAGCTCCTTATACCTAGTGTGTGCCTATCAACCAACCTGAGTCCACACAGTATCTGTATTCTATCGCCAGAATCCTTCCAGAACAATGTTTTATCAGTTTACTCTATTGTCCTGTATTTCCCAGTTTTTCAAGCCCCATTTTATTTATCTCCAGTCTTTCGTACTCCATTTAGTCCATTAGATTAGTGCACTGATCTAGGACTTACCATCTTAGTTGTGACCTTCCACTCCTCCAGCATACTACTCAAGTGTGTGCCTACAAGGCTCTGGCTCCTGGCACTTAGATTCAAGAGTAAAAGATAGTCTGCCTCCAAGCTCTGCCCTAGACTCTAGGATATGTCTGACAGGGGAGAAAGATCAGACAAGAGACAGATAATATAATTTCAATATGTGGAAATTCTGCTTAAATGTACGGGAACTTTTAAAGGCTATATATATGGTAGATAAGCAGAAGCGTTTGGGGCTATCTCCTCAGGCTTTCAAATAGTCTTGAGCAAGATTCCTCACCAGAACATACTTAAAGCTGTGACTAATCAAATATAAAGAGGGAAAAAGAAGTAAAGACCCCGCTTTAAAATGCTTTGTAATAACAGAGAACTAGATTAAAGACTGACATAAAAGACCTACATAAAGGGAAGTTTCTTTAGCTGGAGAAATATATAAAGAAGTATTTCATTCAGATTGGTGCAAAGCAAATAGTCTCACTTAGTAATCTAGTAAAATACAAGGAAGAGATATTACGCACTGAAATTTATAAATTTTTAGGCAACATCAACTTTTCTGGGTAATAAAATGCTGACCAGAGAAAAATGACATATACACAAGTACTCATAAATGTGACAGACGAGTTTAACAAGGCATAATATTAAGGAATACATTAAGAATTTTAAAAATCTAACAAAAATGATAGTGTCTGAACTACCATTTATGAACCCACAAAGGAAATATTTTCCCAGGATACTGCTATGGAAAACAAAAGAAACTTCAGAGTCAAGATAAAAAAGAATTTAGATAGAAATTAAATAAATAAAACAGAAAGCATGATAATATCCTTATTTAAAGCTATCATGCACCATGAGTTTAAAAGGAATAAAATTTAAGCAATAGGATAAAGAGACATTAAGTCACTTATCAACTGTCTCTCAGCTCCAAATTCACCCTTATTGCTGATCTGTAAAAGTGAATCTGGGCCCTTTAAATATTTTTCCTTTGCCAGATAGCATGACACAAGCTTTATCTGTTGAGAACAATAAGTAGCACTGCAGAGGAAAGTGCTCTCCTTCCTGCTCGGCCTGCACGATTTTCCCCAGTGCCGTATGTTTGCAAGTCACAGCTTTCACCATACATTTCCTACAGCTCTTAACTGAGAAAGCAGCACTGCACACAAGAGCCCTGGACAACTGAAGTCTGTGTCCTAGCCCAGGTCACTGTTTCCTACACCATCTTCTAAGCCCTGGAAGTGTGCATGCCGGAAGCCCTATCGGGCTGGCCATTCAAAGCCACTCTAGCCCAAACTGTGATGAGAAGTGGCTGAGTCCCAGGAGACGGGGGCCCCTCCAGATCCCAGTTCCAGCAGTGCATGTAGTGGTGCCCAACTTTCTCTGCATGCCCACCTGTCTGTATGCCCCCATGCTTGCTCTCCAAAGAGTTCTTCCTGCAGGTCTGGTGACCATAAACCAACTCTGGCCTGGGCAACCCAGTGAACTTCTATGCCACCCAGACCACTGAAACTACATCTTTCAATGAGAATCCACCCTTCCAAGAAGTCTATCCTTCCTCAGATATACTCCCCAAGCCTAGATTACCTTTTAGAGTTTGCTATCTACCCCTCCTATTACTGATTAACAATTTTTACACTACATGTCCCCTGTTTAAATTACTGTGTGTTGGGAGACAATTCTCCCTGGATTTCTTGGCATTCCTGCACAGCTGGGGCCTTCTGAGCAAAGGAAATTGATAAGTGATAACAAAGATAAGTCTGCCTCCCTGGAGACATTATTGGATCATAAAAAATTCCCCTCTTCTTTCCAGAGATCTGCTTTTAGCTTACATTTAGGGTAAGAAACCTAGAGATGCCTTTCCCCTTCCCAGGGAAGATACGTTTAATTCCAGAGTACAGATAAGGGGTGTGTGTACCTGCACATCATGGATGGCAGATGTGCCAGCCACTCTATATAAGCTTTCAGGGTCATAATTTTAGGGTTCCCCTCCTGTGGTGCAACCTTGCCATATGTGCAGGGTAACCAGCACTAAAATGCTCTATGAGAAATAAACTCTATTCTATGACCTACAGACCTCATGTTTCCTGCCAGAATATCTATATATACATATAAACTTAACACTATGTGGTACGTCTTCTGATTGGACCACACTGACACAGATATATAAATAGCTTTCTTAGAAAAATGAGTTATGTGAGAAAAGACTAAGAATATCAGCTCTTTCAGTGAACAATATCATAATCTATAGATCATGGATGCTATCTATAAGGTGAATAATAAGTTAAGAAGATAATCTCAAACTTCCATTCATCAGCAATATGAACTCAGCGCCTACCAAGCACCAAACACTGCACTTGCTGCTAAAGATACAAAGATGAATACAACACAGATCTCACGGCACAGAAAACAGTTTTTAGTTATTTCAATTTAGTGGGAATTATCTTTACACATCCCAGTTCACTCCCAAAAGCAATCGACGTTAACATTTTCTTATGTAACCTTCCAGAAGCATTCTGTGTGTATATGCAATTATTTATATTTACACACACACAAAATTTAAAGCACAAACAATCCAAATGTTCCTACAGTACTGATTACCTTTTTCATGGTACTGATCTTAATAAAAAGTACCCATTATTATTAGAATTACTATATTATTTTAGAAAATCATTATACCATTATATAACTGAAATCCCCTGGTAATTGTATGACAAAGTATTCTTTCATTCAGTGGTAAGAAGCTTAAAAAACCCACTGTCTTCCAAAGAGTGATAGGAAAGATACAGATTCAAAATAATTTTGCCAAATATACTAATATGAGGTTATTATTACAAGAATAATATTAAAATTAATATCAGGTAGAAGAACTAAATTTTCATTTGGAGAGACTACTACAGATGCTCCCTTGTTACTAGGAGGATTTATTAGGCTATTGTGTTTTGAAAAGAAATACATAAATTTTAGTGGCAACCATCCTTATTAAACTTAAGAGTACTGACTGACATTTTTTATTAGCCAAACAGGTGAAGTTTACCATTCAGCTATCACGAAAACTACCACATTGTCTAAACATGCATGTTTCTTTTCTGGCAGCTAAGACAGTCAACAAATATTTCTTCAAGGGAACTAATGTCAACTAAAGAACAATGAAAGAAACCAGAGGGGCATGCTACTTACCAGAAAAAATTCTCTTACTAGACAAAATAACTGTTAGGCTATCTTCATTTGAAATGAAAGAAAAACTCAGTATACATTTATTCAGCAGGTAGTTCCCACTTTGAAGAGTTTTCATAGTAAACTGTTTCTTACTGAGACAATGTATCTTTCAGGCTTTATAACTGTTCCAATTATAATTGTTACATAACAAACCACCCCAAACTTACTGGCATAAAACAAAAGCCACTTTATTGTGCTCACAGATTCTGTGACCCAGGAATTCACAAAGGGCAAACTGAGGACGGCTCCTCTCTACTCACAAGGTCTGGAGCCTCGCTTTGGGGGCAGAGGCTAGGGCATCTCTGGAGTGATTGGCCGGGGCTGGCATCATCTGAATTGTCCATGGTTCATTCACTCCATGTCTGGTGACTGGCCTGGAAGGACTTGAAAGCTAGGACCGCCCACTTGAGACCTAAGACCTCTTCATGTGGCTTGGTTTCTTCACAGCATGGCAACTGCAGGGCCTCAGACTGCTTAGAGCTCCAAGCAGGCCAGTGTTCAACCAACAAGGTGAAAGCAGCACTGCCTTTTACTACCGAACCTGGGAAACCACACACCATTACTTCTGTGGCATCGTATCGGTCATAAGTGAGTCACAAGCATGCTCAGATTCAACAAGAAGAGAACTCTTCAAGTCTGAATGAGGAGTGGCAAGTTCTAGAAGAATATGTGGGGCAAGAGACACGTTGTGGCAATCTCTGGAAAATATCATCTGCTACAATAACAATATTCACTACGTGATTTGGTTAAAATAATACAACAAACAGCATTATATCCTTTGATTGGTTTTAACTCTGCATACAAGACAAAGTTTCCCCAAAATGATTGTATTTTCAGCTTTGGAAATAGAAATTAAAATGTATATGGTTATTATTTTATGTAATATTTATAACTACTTTGTGAAATAGGTGTTATTATTATCTCTATTTTAATAGATGAGAAAGTCGAATTTGGAAGCTTTCAGTAAGTGTATTTTCATTGAATAGGTAAACACATTCTAGGAAAACTTTCCAGATCACTATAAATAATAAGCACTTGTATATTCCAAAGAAGCTGTACTAGGTGCTGAAAAGGTAAACATGATCTATGCTCTCATTTAAATTCTTAGGGGTCTGTGTGTTTGTCTTTCAAGAATCATTAAATTACGGCCTTATCTGTTTCTGTTATTCATTTCTTTCATATTATGCTTTATCTAGCAGTTAGGGGTTAAGCTTTTCACAAGTAGAAAATGTGACTACTTGCACTACTTATTTTGTCTCTTTCTGGAATGCCTAATATGGTGGTCTCGGGCTTCTGCTCTGACTCACGGGGCATTGTACAAACCATACAACAGCCAGAAAGAAGACAGAGTGGAAGTTATTTCTCCTTGGAGCTTACCACCACCCTCCCCAAAAGTGCATTCTTGCAACTAAAAGGAAATTAAGTTAATCAGCTCATATATATTTTCTGTCTTTATTCCAACTGATTTTATTTTTGAGGCCAAATATATGTTATAATTTAAAGACAAACCAATATTTATATTTCTGTGAAGCATAAATATATCAATGTAAGCTTTACTTTTTTATAATGATCAGTCTCATCTTTCATAATGGAGTTACTTGAATCTTCCAAGGGAAATATTTTTCATAAGACTTAAAGGAAATAGTTTTTAAAACAACAAATTTGTTACAAAAAAAATCTTAGATGGTGTGGGTTTCTTACAGTTTTGAAAGCAATTTTTTGTTAAAATACAAACTTTTTTCCTAACTATGAAAAACAAAACTCCCACCTATAAATTAGGGGAACTTACTAGTTATCTGAAATTATTTTATGTAATTCTTTAATACATAATTTTTAAAAATAATTTTAATTAATTTAAATTGTTTTAAATTAATTAAAATTATAGGTTTTACGTAATTCTTTTTTACATAATTATTTAAAACAATTTTCTGTAATTTTTCTATGTTAGAAAATGCTTTCTAACATACAAGAAAATAACATTCTCTAGAAACAATCTAGTGGCCGTATTGCACCTTGATGACTTTTTTAAATGCCATGCCACCATTTCACCCACAAAGTGTATTTAATGTTTGAGGGACAAAAAAAAAAAAGGGAAAACTATAACAGATCCTGGTTTTTGAGCTGGTAAGTCTTTGTTAGGTAACTGAGCTTGAAGATTTCCATATTATAATTTGTATTAGTTCCCTACGAAATGGTCTCCCCCAACTTTCATTTTTATCTAAAATCTATTCTTTGGTTCCTATTCAATAATAATAATATTTTAAGGATATACATGAAATGAGGATTTAAAGAGCTTAAGTAACTTGCCAAAGGCTATACTACACAATTAATTTATGGAAGAGCAGAGATTCTATCCGCTATCTCTTTGATTTCTTATATCTTTCTGATCAATTGAAAATTCATTTTAACCATGATTGATGACCAATATACCACAGGTAGTTAACTTTGCTCTTGACTAGTTGTATGATATAATTTTCACAATAATTTCTTAATTTTAAAATAAATCTATTAATTTTCAAAAAGTAATATAAGTTCAATTTTGCCACCATTTTTAACAGGGGCTGGCCCAGTCATGAAGTGGTTAAGTTCACAGGCTCAGCTTCAGTGGCCTGGGGTCACAGGTTCAGATCCTGGGTGTGGACCTACACACTGCTCATCAATCCATGCTGTGGCAGCATCCCACACACAAAACAGAAGACGACTGGCACAGATGTTAGCTCACTGACAATCTTCCTCAAGCAAAAAGAGGAAGACTGGCAACAGATTTTAGCTTAGGGCCAATCTTCCTCACCAAAAAAAAAAAGCTTTAACAGAAATCTCAGAGATTGCAAATTCAAATTCCTCCAAGAGCCAAATATTTAGAGCGTTAATGAGTGAAATTTGTAGGATTCAAGATATAGAAAGAAGTAATGAACTGGGGACTTCATACTCTGCCTAAAGGACAACTATCATTGATTGTCACCAATAGGAATGCAGGCTCAGGGATGCTAATTTTTAATTTTTCAAGAAAAGTTGGTATAGCAGATTTTTATCAGGAATTTCCTTATACTTAAATATTGACAACTAATTCCAATTTCTAAAATTTCTCTAACAAAGTTCATCTGCAGAGTATATTTAGCCCATGGGCTGCTTGTTTGCAAGCTCTATTATATACATGCCTATCATGACTATAGGATAATGATGTTAAATTAGGAGTAGAAGACTGAGCTGAATCTGTAGTGACTCTTTGACATGAACAAACAAGTATTTACTGAATGCCAACCAGAAATATGAAACATTGAGTGACCAAAATTATATTATTGAATATGTTATTAGGAGTCCAAGAAGTGAGAGGTGTCCAGAGAAATGAGATGTCAGTATGAGAGGTCAGAACTAGTCTTCATGAGCTAGACTAAGGAGAATGAGTAAGAAGAGAGGAGAAAAGAAGTTATTCTAGAAGGAGGAATAACATGAACAAAGATGTACAAGTGTTATCACTGATGAAGAACATTTAGAGGACAGTGAGATTATCAAAGGACGATGTATTCCAGAGCAGTGAGAAATACGAGAGAGGCAGCAGATTTCTATGGATCTTGAAAGCTAAGCAGAGTTTAGACTTAATATGATACGCATCTGAAGCAATATCAGATTCTTAAGTAGGAGAATGACATAATCGATGTAGTATCTTTTAAAAAGGATTAATCTGGTCATGGTATGGAGAGAAGATTGGAGAGCACAGAGTCTAGTATCAGAGAGGCCAACTAAGAAATGGTCTCAGTAGTACAGGAATGAGGAGATGTGGGCCTGGACCCTAGTGTAGAAATGTCAGAAAAAGTGAACAGTTTTCCACTAACCCATTTACTTGAATGAGTCCTTGGTACAGCTTGTCCATGTATGTGAGGGTGTGTGTGTGCTTTTTTTTCCGTTAACAAACTGGAGCTGGCCTTGTATAATGAATAGAACACTAGTCTGGGAATTAGGAAATCAAGATTCTAGAGTGGCCACTGCCCCTAAGTGTGTACACTTGAGCATGCCTCTTAACTTCACGGGCCCTCAGCCCTCTCATCTGGACAGGAAGAGACAGAACCATGAGGTCACGGTGTGGGGCCCTGGGTTTCAGAATTCCAAAAACCAACAATCTGAAGTATTCAGACACAAATCTAATCTCCGATTTCTTCTGAAAGTCCAAAACCCTGGCTTCCTTAGGTCCACATTGTTACATGGTAAAACTGGCTGGAGTTGAGTAGGTAGTTCCTCTTTCAGGCCGGCACGGACTCTCTAGTTTGCCACAGTCCCACCCTTTCCTCCTGTATCCCGACACTGAGGCCCAGTGTTAGTGCCATTCATCATGCTTTCATCGCTGTTTTATTATAGTAGAGAAATATTTTTCTAAGCTTCGTTTTTTTATCAAAAGTGAGAAAATGGAAGACAAAAAGAGATATTTTTCAAGAAAAATGAGAGAAAGCCTACATCTTTATGGAAATAAAAAATATTCCTTTAGATTTACTATGCATAAAATAGTGCATCTGTGTCACAGATAACCATTTAGCCCTCTTTAATCATATCGTTTCATTTGAGTTTGAGAACCCTGCTATGTGTGTTGGAAAAAATATCGAGGGGCTGGCCCAGTGGCATAGCAGTTAAGTTCATGTACTCTGCTTCTGTGGCCTGGAGTTTGCTGGTTTGGATCCCAGGTGCAGACCTATGTACCACTTACAGAGCCATGCTGTGGCAGGCATCCCACATACAAAGTAGAGGAAGATGGGCACAGATGTTAGCTCAGGGCCAATCTTCCTTAGCAAAAACAGAAGGCTGGTGGTGTATGTTAGCTCAGGGCTAACCTTCCTTAAAAACCAAAAAAAAATCTAAGGAGGAAATTATCAGATTCACATTTTAGAAAGAGTACTCCAGGAGCATGTGAAAACTGGGTAAGAGAGGGAATGCTGGAGGAAAGAACAGCTGTTACAACAGAGTGGTGAAACGGTCTCAAGAAGAGTTGATAAAGGCCTGAACTGACATGTTTACAGTGGAGAAAAGAGGAGAGGATTGATTCAAGGAGGTAGAACTGTTAGAACTTAGGGAATCCAATGGATACTGGAAGTAGAATGACACTGGATTTTAGGAATGGTTCACTGGATGGATGGTGATTCCATTCACTGAGCTAGGGAATTAACAGAGAGAAAAAGTCTTGGGGAAAGGTGAGTTAGCATGGTACTACTCTACAGCAGGAGTTGGCAAACTATAGCCCATTGCCTATTTTGTACAACCCACGGTAAAAATGATTTTTACATTTATAAATGGTTGAATAAAAGCAAAAGAAGAACACATTTCATGGCGTGCAAATTATATGAAATTCAAATTTCAGTATCCATAAATATTTACCAGAACACAACTCATTCCTTTATGTATTGTCTGTAGTGTGTCCACAGGACAACGGCAGAGTTGAATAGCTGACACAGAAACCATATGTGGTATGGTCATCACTTTACACTGCTGCCTGATGACACTACAATTTGCAGTGACACAGTTATGACTGTCCAGTGTTTTAAGTACCATGTGTATTGTCATACCACAACATTTCATTTTGACCATAATGTCAAAACAAGAAGAGAAAAGTGTACTTTCAAATGTCATGCTTTTAAGGTACGTAAAGTAGTGTGTGGATTATTTTGTTATTGAATTAGATGGCAAACTACTGTATCATACCATGAGATCACAGCCATGCCACAGAAATACAACACACACCTATATTACCAGACAAAGCATTCCTCATATTCACAATTCATAGGAAAATAATCATCAGAGAAATTAGAAAATAAAAATGAAGTATCTCATCACAGTAGAATTTCTTCACAAAAATAAAAAATGAAAATGAAGCTGCAAATAAAGTAAGTTTCTGAGTGGCTCTTTTGTTAACCAGGGAAAGCTGTTTATTCATGGTGAGTCAACTAAACCATATTCTGACCACAGCAACCAAAGAAATATTTTCAGAGGGGGAAAACCAAACTTGTTTAAGAGCCTTCAGTGCAGGGAGAATAGCTACTTGAAGAGGTGAGGACACAGGGAGCAACATCAATATTCAATTAAAAAACAAGGCAAATGATTTTGAGAGGTTTTCCTTGATTCTTGATGAGTTGACAGATATTAGTGATATGTGTTATTTTCGAAAAATCAATGCTGAGTACGAACTGACTTAAGAATTAGCTTCTATGAAGAGTCTGCAAAGAATAACAACAGGCAAGAATATTTTCAAAGTTGAGAAAACATCAAATCAGTACAACCTGAAGAGGAATCCGCTAAGATGTGTTACAAGTGACAGTGGTAAAAACATGTGAGGAACAGAAAAAGGCTTAGTTGAGCAAACTTACCAAATTTGTGAAAAGGTAAAGCGTTTAAAGCCTATGGTTCTTTATTATGTATTCATTAGTAGGCATTTTATAGGGAAAATATTTTAAACTATTATGTATTACTGAACTAGGAGTATCAACTTCATTCTCTCTCACAGATGTAACCATCATCAGTTCTGTGCACTTTGATAAGAAATAGAAGTTGAATATCCTGATTTGCCTAAACACACAGCAGTTTAATGGCTTAGCAGTTGTACAGTTTTACTGTGATTTTTTGAGCTCAAGGGTGAGACGGAAATTTCTGAGCAAAAAAAAATGCCTTCAACCACTCTTATCAAACAATGAATGGCTTTGGAAGTTAGATTTTGCTGCAGATTTGATAATGTTTTCTAGAATTTGACCTGAAAATCAAGGCAAAAAAGTGCTTATATGCAAAACCTATACTGTTAGGTCATTTTGACAATATTGTTCAAATCACAAGTAGTAATCAATCTGCTTTATACACTTCTTGTGCTATCAAAAGTTAAAACAAGAAGATCTCTATGCATACACAAATTTGCAAAAGATATATTTTGCAAGATCAAACTACAGTTCTATCAGTGTTTTGCTGACCTCACTGCAAGTGCAAAAGAAACTTCCATATATCAAAATCCATTTACCTGTACAACTGAGGAACTTCCACCTAACTTTCAATTGGAAGTGGTTAATCTGCAATGTAGCAGCATACTAAGGGGCAAATATCAAGAGAAGAATCTAAAAGAATTCTATAAACGGCTTCCATACAGTGAATATGCTCATTAAAATCACGTGCCCAAGGACTGACAGCAGTATTTGGCAGTACCTATCTGTCTCCAATCATGTTTCAAAAACAAAATCCATAAAATCACATTACAAATCTGCATTAACAAATGAACACCTGGAATCAATTTCGATGACAGGGTAAATCTGAATCCCAATTAAGTGAAATGCTATCTCAAAAGAAGAATTACAATCTTTTCATTAGTAGACTTGTGTTACAATAAATTATGTTCAATTAATGTTATATTTTGAATTTTGTCAATAAAAAATTTGTGGACATTTCTCTCATCATATGTACTTTCTCTTTATTTATGTAATACCTTTGATTTTGCCTCTTGGCCTGCAAAGCCTAAAATACTTTCCATCTGGTCCTTTATGTAACAAGTTTGCAGACCTCTGCTCTGTGGTGGTGCTATTCAAAGTGCAGCAGCATCCAGGAATGTCTTGACAACACAAATTATTGGCCCACCCTACACCTACTGAATCAGAATTTCTGAGGGGGTGCCGAGGATTTTTTGAACAAGCTCTCTGGGTGATTCCTCTACAAGGTAAAGTTTGAGAACCACTGCTCTAAAACAGGATTTTAGAAACTTAGTTCTGTCCCCTTGGATAAATTATTTAATTCTTTAAGTCAGTAAAATGCAGATAGTGTCACCCACTTCATAGAATTGTTAAAAGGATTAAAATTAAATTTTAAAAATATGAAAAAAAAGTAAAGCTAAACATAACTGACACCAATAATTCTTAATAAATGGTAATTACTAATTCAATAGGAGACTGGAGTTCCATTGTACCAGCTCATGTGATATGATTATTAAATTTTCAGGAATTTTATGGGGTAGTTAATAAAATAGCCATTATTGAAAATTAAATATATACACTTAAAATTAAATATGTTATATTAAAACAAACATATTAATACTCAAAAATCATCACTACTTAATTACTTTATTATATTTTACTATTATGTGTGCTCATGAGCTTATTATGCCTATATGGTGAATATACCTCATAATGGTATGCTTCATCGCCTCTCTTCCTAACTATGTATTCATAGGAAATCAAGAACCACAACAAATCAGGGCATTTTGGGAGATGGGCTTTTGGTTTAACATTTACCAGCACATATGGGTTACCATTATTACAAATTACACAATGAATTCAGTTTTGAACTTAACAAGTTGGAATTAACTATGAATATAGAGTATCTAATAATCTACTAGACACAAAGATATGGCCCATATATATACATATATATTTAGAGACCAACAGCATATAGATATTAAGTGAAGCTATAAACACGGACAAGAGTGAGCAAAAACAGCCCTGAGAGGAGAGGGCAGATACTGAGCCCATCTGGAAAAAATTCATATTGTGAACAAAAAAATCAAGACTTTGGAGTTTATAAGTACAGCCAATCATGGCTAGGAGCTCAATTTAACTACTTCCGTTGATCACTATCCTAATTCTCAGTTTTAACTCCTGGAATGCTTCTAGCAACAAGACTTGTACAAATTATGAACTGAGAGAATTACAGTACTCTGTAATTTGAATCCAGCACCCATATCTTAGCCAGCATGGGTAACGGTATTTCAGGCCATCTATTTAGACAAAGCTAACAAGTTGGTTCAAATCCTGAAGTTGCTACCTTAAGTAGATATTACCTTTGAACATCAAATAAAAACAAGTTATTAAGGGATGATTATAACATATTTAAGACATCAATGATACTGAAGATATTTCACAGTTTAAAAGAATCACAGAATTTTGAGAACCAAAACAGACTTAATAACCTAATCTGATATCTTCATTTATTATTGCTCTTCTCTCTGCCAAGTTAAACCTCTAGGAAAGTATTTTAAATTAAATTTTTTCCTTATCAGTTATCTGAACATTGGTTATCTAAAATTAACATGGAGTTCCCAAAGGAGTGGATCTTCCTTCTCCATTCCTCCTGATCTCTATGAGTGGGTATTAAAAAAATTTAAGTAATTCTTATGGCTTTTGCGGTGCCACCAATAACTCCAGAATTGCCAAGTTCATATTCAGATGATCTGGAATCACTGGAGAGAGTAATCACGCCACTTCTCCAAAGGCACCTACAAGCTCTAAGAGTGCACTATGAAAGTAAAAACTCCCTATGGTTCCTAAAATGAAGTAAGCCTATTACCACTTTCCAAACAGTAGTACTATAGACTTCAGAATATGACTCTACTAAAGATAACGAGTTTAGCCCTTGTCCCATATGAAAAACAATGGGTATATACAAAATAGATATAATGCCAACAATAAGAAAAATTATTCAACTAGTCAATCTAACATCTATGCTCCTTTAAAATAATAAATTTTAGTGATTACTAGCTTACAAAAATATTTTAGTGCTCTACCTTGACTTGCAAAGAGCAAGTAAAAGTGCTATTTTTTACTATTTATCCATGAAACCATTCCTAGACCTAGCAATACAAGGAAAAAAAAGAAGACTTATCAATAATACTGATACATATTTACAGAGAAAAAGAAAACTCCAGGAATTAAAAGTATAATTACAGGCATACATATAATTCCAAATTCACAAAGACTAATAGTAAATAAAAAGTGATAAAAGCATTTATCAGTAATGAGTATTCTTTATGAAAAATGCCATGTAAAATTAGAAAACCATTTCTAAACTCACTGTGCATGACAGATATCGCAACAATAAAAAGTGTACTGTACTAAGTCATAAGGACATAAAAAAATGGAATGTCAAAGAAATGTGAAGCACTATGGTGAGATTACAAATTACTCTCAGGCAAGAAAATAACATGTCATTCCATGTAAAGTGCAACATTTTAAAAATGTTTAAAGAAACCTATGCTTACTTAAAGATCTTTAAACACAGCAGGGAATACAGCATGACTATACGGAGTGAAGTCCTTACTCATTATCCACTTCGCCTTTACAAGTACCTCCACGTCTACCATACTTCTTAAAGTGCTTTTTCGAAAGTATACTAAGTAATATACTAACCAAACCACATCAACTTGGAGATTTTTCTCAGTCCTTGTCTGTGCTCTGAAGCAACAGCCACTACTGACCATCCACACTCTTTCTTAAAACCAACCATACAACAATTCTAGTCTTTCACTCCTACCTACTTCTTTTTCAGGGTCAAATCATCCCATTCCTTTCCTCTAACTGAAATATTCTCTAATTTATCATCTAATTCATCCTACACTCAACTGAGAGATTAATTTTCCTAAACCACAGATGTGATCCATCACTTAACTCCGAAAATGTTTAATAGTCTCTTAATAGACAAGTCCAATAACTTCTTCAGCTTGTCATTTAAGGTCCTCTGCTATCTAGTCCTTATCTATTCATACTTTTTCATCTCTGTCACCCACTATTTCCATACCCTTTGCTCCAGACAACATGGCTATTTAATTATATCCTGAAACTCCTTGAATGGTCTCTATTTTCATTTATGTCTCTCCCCCAACTCCCATCCTGATTAACAGTCTCTATTCATTTCTACCTTTCAGAAGTTTAACCAATCTTTGGTTCAAATATCATTTTTCTAAAACCTTCTCTCCAGCCTCTGAATCTATAATATATGTAAAAAGTCTTTTATATCACTTGTACTTCATTTCTATTATAGTTATCTGTGTATGTGTCATATCCCTATTAAAATAAGAAGTAACTTGAAATATGAATGTCTTATTCATCTTTGTCCTCCCACAGTATAGTGCACATGATTGATACTCAATAAATATATGTTGAATTTATAATAAAAATATACATAAAATAATAGCCATGGTCCATAAGATTATACAGGAAGTTTCCTTCACTTTCTTATGAAGAAAAATCATTGCCAGAAGAATATCTTTTTTAAAAAATCACCTTATTTATTTCTTCAAAAGCCATTAAAATGTGATTTTTTTCCTACCGTTAGTCAGTATACCCCTTATGTATATATGAATTGTTATAATAACTTCCTTGGCTCAGAATATAAAATTGCTTTCCAAGGTTTCAATTTTACATTATTCTGTGTTCCTACTGATCACACACTAACCCGCCTTACCATTGAAAACAGCAGTGCAGAAGGAAATAGCTTGCCTGGAGGCTGCCCCAAAACCCATACCTCGGAGACAACCCAACTTTTTTTTAGAGAGAAGAGTAGTCATAGCATAATTATACTTCTCTGTTCCTGCTTCTCCACGCCTCCATTGCAACTACCAACCCAAACGTTTGTTCAGAGCCCATACTTTCAGGTTCGCAAGCTGAAAATAATAGACAGGTTTTAAGTTCAACAAGTAATTCACCAAAGATCTACTGAATCCCTACTATGTGGAAAGCACGGTGGGGAACTCAAAACTTAACCTGACATAATGTTCATCTTCTGGAACTCACGATTAAATGCACAACACACACACATAAACAACTCCATTATAAGACAGATTATGTAAGTGCTAAAAAGCTTCCAACAAGGTACAGATAGAGAGCTGTGAGGAGAGATTAATTTAATCAGAGTGTATCTGAGAAGCTTCAAATGAGAGATGGGTTTCTATTTGGCCTTTTTCTGAAATCAAGCAGGAACATTCAAGATTTTCAAGATTAATTATTTTTAAGTAAATAATCTCATTAGAAGTATTTTTACTCACTAATATTGCAACAGAATTGGATTTTTTCCTACTGAAAATGTACTGATTCAACATGAAAGTTAAAATTTTAGTTAAATAGATTTTTTTAGCTCACTTTAAAGCATGGGGAAATGTATTTTACCAGCCAAACTTACGGCCTATAATTAAGAAGAAAATTTTTGTATGTTCAAGGGAAAGATACAATGTGTCCAATAACTTGAATTAGTATTTTTTAAAATTCTACTCTTAGAGAAAGGCTAGGTACAGACCAATGGGCCATCCAATTTTTACAGAAATTTGTTCAGCATACCAAAAGTACATTAAAAAGGGGGAAAAAACTGAACTGAAAATAGAATTCAGGGCCCTGGATTCATTTTTCATATATACCACCTCCTCCCGCAGCTCTAGCCTCTTCTCAACAAATGGCCAAAGGTTTGAATCAGAGCTTGAAGCGTCTGCTTTTCAAGTAAGCTCCATCGACACCATTTCCAGCTTTAGATACTTCCTTCAAGATTCTGAGTTGCCATGACCTAACTCAGGACGAGCTGAACACTGTATTGACAGATGAAAGGACCACTCATCTCAAGCTTAAAATAACTTGCACAGAAGGGGTGGGAAAAGCCCGAGCTGACAGACGCCAGTGAAGCACATTTTAAAACGAGGAAATTATGATAGACAAGAGTGGAAGCAAACCGGGGAAGGTAGAAGTACGGAATTCCAAATTGCTAGTATTTAAAAAAAACTTCCGGCTTTTAATTACATTACAGAATTAATAAGATATCTCTGTAATTACTGAACTTAACAGTTAAGCAATATATTATGAAAACATTTTAGGATAAATTATACGTAGTTTTATAATACATACTTGCATTTAAATATCTCCTCCAAACCAACCTCTTAACTATAAATGCAAAGGAACTAAAATCAGATGATGCACATTTAGGCAGGGGAAGCTGGGAAAGAGTAACTAACATGTAAGTTGGGTACTGTGTCAGAGGGTGCCGTTTCCTGCCACAGCAGACAGGCGAAGGACCCAAGAAAGCGGGCTGAGCACGGGAATGTCGCACCCTGTAGTCGGCCAACGCTCCCTCGACAGCCAGCGGCTCTCTGCATCCCTCCTCGCGTTCCTCGTGGCCTCTGACAAGCCATCCTGTCACCGCGAGGCTGCCCGCTCTCCCCCAACGCAAATGATTTCCGTGCAGGTTGTAAGATCGCCCTCGCAAACTACTTGATCACACTTGCCGCCCGGGACGAGCAGTCCCCACGACGGGGCCAGGTGGCCCTGGTGGGAAGTTCCGCGCAGCGGTCCCTCCCGCGGGCGGCCTCGGGAGGCGGCGGGGCAGCGAGGGAGCCGCGGGCCGGCTCCGCGGCCGGGCACCGGCGCGCAGGGAGAATGGAGGACGGGAGGCGGCGCGGCGCCCGCGGCCCGACCCCACCCGCGCCCCGGACCCTCCGGCCCGCGGACCGGGCGCGCGATCCGCGTGCGCCGACTCTCCCCAGGAAGAGCCGCCGTCTCGTACCCGTGGGTTTGAGAAATCCGGCAACTTTGCGCGAGAAATGCTTCCCCCCCTGCAACACACCGAGAGAGAGGAAAATGTCAGGCGATGACGGGGGAAGAAAGATGACTTACCCATGTTCACCCAGAGGGTGAGGAGCCGGCGGGGCGAGGCGAAGGTCTCCGGCGCGGGCGGCGCAGCCCGTGTCCTCCCTCCACCTCCGACTTTCCCGCAGCCAGGGAGGGACCCGCGGGGGGCGGCCGCCGGGGAGGAGCAGCTGCTGCTGCTGCTTCTGCTGCTGCTGCTGCAGGCGGCGCGGCCGCGGCGGGGACGAGCGGCGGGGGGCGGGGCGGGGCGGGGCGGGGCGGGGCGGGCGGGCGCAGCCTGCGGCGGGCGCGGCTCGATCGGGCGGGTGGGCGGGCGGGCGGCGGAGGCGCCGAGCCGGCCTGAGCAGCGCCCGCCCCGACGCGCCCGGAGCGCCCCGCCCACCTCCCGAGCATGCTCAGTGCCTCGCGCCGGCGGCCGGGGAAGCGGAGCGTGCGAGTGGGCGTGTCTACGGTCCGGCCGCGGCCCCGCGGAGGAGCGGCTGGCGACCGCCTGAGGGGCGGGACGCGGGCGCCCCGAGCCCTGTCTGCTCCCGTCCGGTGGCCCCAGGCGTCACCCCGACCCTGCCGACCCGCACCCTGAGAACAGGCGGGCGTTCTTACAGGACAAGCCGCTGCTCAGGCGCGAATCTCCCAAAGCGGGAGGTGCTGGGGAGGCAGAGTGGACACACCAACTCGAAGCCCCGCGGCGGAGGCGAGAGGCGGCTCCTCGCGGAGCTGCTGCCGCAGGACGCCCGTCCTCAGAGCAGCCTGGGCCCGCCGGGCACTGACAGGGAGGTGGCCGCGGGGAGGGTGCGTCGTGTCGGTGGGCAGTTCACGCTGTCCCGGCTGTGGCCACTTCAGAAGCAGGCCTGCCCGGGCCTCCTCAGGGAGGGCCGTGCCCCGCCCTCCGTTCCAAGGACGCCCCACCCGCCGCTGCACGGCTGCCCCCGGCCCGGGCTCCACCCTGTGGGGAGGGGCCGGCCTCTGCTCCCGGACGCGGCGGGAGAGGGAGGCGCGGCTGCGCCGGCTGCGGGGATCCGGGCCGGGCGCGCGGCTCCGCGGGCGCCCTCCGGCTGGGCATGCGCGCGAGGCGGAGGCGCTCCTGGGGCCTCTGCCGGGGAGGGGCCGGAGGCAGCCCGCCGGCTCTCGGCGTGCTGCTCTCGCGCTGACCCCGTAGCTGGGCTGCGGAGCCGGGTCGCTCCCGGGGCAGCCGCAGCCGCAGTCCTGCGGGGCGAGGGGCGCGGTCAGCAGCACAGCCCGGCAGGGGGTTGCCGGAGCGCTGAGTCAGGCGTCTTTCCCCTTTCAACTTTTACTTTCAAACCAGTGTTGAGAAAAGGCGCTCTTTTCGCTCCTTCATCCTTGGCCCCTTCTTACAGTCAGATCAGTTTCCGTTTGTGTGACTGATGCCAGAAGCACACAGGTTAGAATGGGCCTTGTTATTTGTTAAGCCGAGAGCAGATTTCATGTGATTTTTCTAAGACAAAAATGAAACACGATGATTAATAAGAAAGGTTTGGTAAAACAGGAAAATACAGTTTAACTACAGAAGTGGAAGCTGTTAGACATTGCTGATGCACGAGACAGCCACATCGCTCTTCTGCTACCCGCCTTCCCTGCTGTGATATAAGAACTCTCTTCCCGTTCGCCTCAAAATAACCCTCCACAGCTGCTGTGTAAGCTGTGTGACAAAGTACCACCAATTGGGTGGCTTGGAACAACAGAAATGGATTGTTTGACAGTTCTAGAGGCCAAAAGTCTGAGATTCAAGTGTTGGCAGGGCCGCGCTGCCTCTGAAGGCAGGAAGGAAGGGTCTCTCGCAGGTCCCTCCGAGCTGCTGGTAGGCCTTTGGCTTGTGGTAGCATAACTCCAACCTCACGCAGCATGTCTGTTCAGATTTTCCTTTTTTATAAGGACACCAGTCAGATTAGGGCCCCAAATCCTCTAGTGACCTTATCTTTAGTTACATCTGCAATGACCCTACTTCCAAATAAGGTCACATTCTGAGATACTGGGAGTTAGGACTTCAACAGGTGAATTTGCAGAGGACACAGTTCAGTCCATAATGTATACCAACGCGAGCTACACGCACATGCACATGCCTAACATGTTCCATGTTCATTTTTGACCTCTCCCAAAGACCACCCTGGGACCTTTGTATTGCTGCTCCTTGTGTTTTGTCCCTCTTTCTCTTTCTTAATCTTTGTTAATCTCTTTCGGATTCTCACATTCGCTTGTTTCACTTTTCCTGCTACTTCCTTTTCTAATTGTGTATTACAATAATTTCTGAGGGCATCTTCTATCTTTCATTTGCATATATGAGTCGAAGCTAGCAAAAGCAGCTGAAGCAGTTTTGTGACCTCCCACGTGACGCTAGATTAAGTGCCTTTTTTGTTCTGCTTGAATCCACAAGCCGTCCTCGCAGCCTTCCTACCCGTTAAAACCACAGGACTGTCCAGGCATACAGCGTACAGTGAGTTCCCATGCACAGGTGTGCAACAGCAGTGAGACCCAATACCAGCTGCTACATGCAGACGTAGACCAACCCCTGTAACGCCTACCCCGTCACACAACATTAGTTCCCCGCCCCTCCCCTTTCTTCTCCTATTATAGGAATATAACATTTTTTTCGTATCTTTACTTTCTTCATCTTTTATTTAAAAGTTACCTGCGTGAAGCCTTCCCTAACCATTTTATCTAAAATTTCAACACTCCCACTTCCTATCTCCACTTCCCTACTTTATTTTTTCCTTAGCACTTGTCACAGAGGTAATATACATTTTGCTTATTGGCTATCACCCCCTTTTAAATTTAAGCTCCCCAAGGGCAGTGATTTTTGTCTGCCTTATTTGCCATTATATTTCCAGGGCCAGAACAATGCTAGCATATGGCAAGTGCTCAATAAAAATTTGTTGTATTGGGGCAGCCCCGTGGCCAAATGATTAAGTTCATGCACTCCCCTGCAGCGGCCCAGGGTTTCACCCAGGGTTTCAGGTTGGGATCCTGAGCATGGACATGGCACCGCTCATCAAGCCATGCTGAGGTGGCATCCCACATAGCACAACCAGAAGGACCCACAACTAAGAATATACAACTATGTACTGGGAGGCTTTGGGGAGAAAAAGGGGGGAAAATTTTGTTGTATCAATGAAAGTCTTTATTCTTTCAGAGTTTTTATCCTGAAAGAGAGCAAGATTCTTATTAATATTCTTTTTGTAAACTCTAGTGCCCCAAGTAAAATTATGTAATTAATGTTTATAGTGATGATGATGACAGCTGCTATCTGTGTTGCTTCGATCTTAAACTATGAGTCCTCTACTGGGTGGAGTCTAGTCTTTGTACTAGTTTATTCACTCATTCAGTCAAGACAGATTTACTGAGCAGCGACTATGTATCAGGCACTATAATAGGCACTAGGGATAAAACAAACTATGGCCCCCACACTCAAAAAGCATATATATTAGAAAACTTGCTTTGATGATACTTCTAGTCATTGGTCACATAAATAGCTGGAAAATATTCACCTGTTGTCAAAAGAGTTTTCTAGAAATAAATCTAGTGCCCATGCTCCATGTTAGGCAAAGTTCAGGACTTGATTAGCCTGCTACAAAATGAAGGAGGAAATTCTGGCCCAATGCAGATGTTTTCAAATTCTATCTAGAAAATATATTCATAAAGTATCACAGACTTATTTGAATAACAAGTTACTGTTGCAAATTGGCCTATGATTAGCCAAACAGCTATTGTAGGGTGCAAGTATCAAGGAAAATGTTTATTAGAAAGGATCAGAAGCAGTACATTTTGGCAAGGTTTATAACATAACTTACCTCATTGATGCATGTAACCTTACAGAGGTTAGAAGGTGATTTAGATTCTCTAAAGGAAATGTATTGGGGGCGGGGGGCAGGGCAAGAGGAAGTAGAAAGAGAAGAGAGAGACTGTTCTTTAAAAGAATAATAGGGAGCTGATTGCCTCTTCTTCACCATGATGTTCTGAATATCATTTAAGGGAATCTCAATGGAGTAGTTAACTGAACTTTGCAGCAATAAAAAATGATTTGGCAGTGAGCAGTCTTCTGTCTAAAGTCTTTATTTTTAAAAGGGCTCAGCTAGTTTAGCCTAGTCCAGGTTGAGCAACCAAAATGTCTTAACCCCTAGCTCACTGTAACCCTATCCCCCTACACCTAATTTACTTAATATATTAACCATTTTCTAAATCTTATGAAATCTAAGTTTTCTTTTTTCATAGTTTATCACCTCAAACTGATTAATGTCTACATATTGCAAACAAGTGTATACCTAGATTGTATACATTTTTTTGAATGGGACAAAACACTTCAAAATCAGACAAGTAGTTGTCAAGCATCTCTTCTGAGCTCAGCACCGTGCAAGGTGCTATAAGAGATAGCTATAGGTACCTATCAGTCAAAACAAGAGTAGGACCAGTCTATTTTTAAAGTCTCTTCCTATTGGAAAGTCTCCTAAGTTTGTGAGTGCTAACATTTAAAGAAAATTAGCCAAAGAAGTCAAAGATGGCTTCATAAGGAGAGGATATGGGTGGGTAGAATTTTTTGGAGAGATGGTGGGAAGAAAGGAACCTATTCCACGAGAAAGAAACAGCATGAGCTAAGGCACAGATATGTTATATTCATAAGACCAAAAGAAAGGGCACATATTTGGGCATATTGGATAAGAAGATTGGAAATTTAGTATGAGGGACAGATTGTGAGGGGCTAAATAAGCCAAGCAAAGGAATTTAAACTTGATAAGGTAGGAAATAGGGAGCCATTGAAAGTTTCTGAGAAATGGAATAACATGGTGAAAACAGTATAGAGGCAAAAAAAATAAGTAGGAGGTTAAAGAAGGTAATATTTATTTAGAGCATGTGCCATTCTTTCTAGAAATCAGGTACACAAGGGTGAATATAGTTTTAGCCCTCAAGGAGTACAGTGGTAGAAACAGACAAGTAAATAGTTAAAATACTGTGCTATCATTGCCAAGATGGGGTAGTGTGGAAGAATGTAGGTAGGACATTGAACCCTACCATGGAAAGCCTCCTGGATAAGAAGCCAGTTAAGCAGAGACCTGAAGGATGAATAGAAGTCAACCAAGCAGTAGCCTTTCTGCATATGGGCCTAGAGACAAGAGTTTGAATCTTTGAGGGACCTGCAAGAGTTCACGGCTAGAGTGAGCTATGCAAAGATATGGGGAAAGCGGAAAAGTCATGAGACAAAAGTGGACAATTAAGAGAGATCAAATCTTGTAGGGCCTTGATGGCTGAAGTAAGGTATTGGACATTATCCTGAGGGCAGCAGGGAGCCATTGGAAGGTTTTAAGTTTGAAAATGACATAGTTAAATTTATATTTTAGTAGTTGCAAAACGGAAAGTGGCTAAGAATGAGGTCTAGACTGGAGGCTGGGAGAGTGTCAGGAGACTGTTGTAATATTCCAGGTGTGAGTTGAACTAAAACACAAGGAGTGAGGAGAGAGTAATGGGCAGTCCCGAGAACTATTGAGGAAGTGGTATTGGCTTGGTGAATGATTAATGTTGGGTAGTATTGTTTATGTTAAATTTTATAACAGAACTATGTGTGAAGTATTATTATCTCAGCTTCACAAATTATGAAACCGGTTCAAAGAGGTTAAATAATTTAACTTAGAAATTACAGCTAATAAATAAAGGAAGCAGAAGTAAAATCTAAGCCTCTCTAACTCAAATCCTCACTGCTATAGTATGAAGATAAATGTGTTGAGGGAAAATACTTTATATCTTGTGTGATATAAACATTAAAAAACAATGCTGTTATATAAAATATCTTTATTTGAAGCAAGAGTTTCTTTGTCTTTATTATTTTTTTGCTCCTGCTTCTTTGAAACTTACAAGTATAAAAGACAGAATCTTTGCATTACTATAATATTTAATTATGACTATTTAGCAAAGCTGCTTTTGATTAGGATATAGGCTCAGTTGTTCTTGAAATAAAATTTCGCCCTTTTTTTTGCTGAAAAAGGTTTGCCCAGAGCTAATGTCTGTTGCCAGTCTTCTTCTTTTGCTGAGGAAGATTCACCCTGAGCTAACATCTGTTGCCAATCTTCCTCTTTTTGTGTGTGAGCTGCCACCACAGCGTGGTTACTGACAGACGAGTTATGTGGTTATGCACCTGGGAACCAATCTGGGCCACTGAAGCAGAGCACACCGAACTTAACCACTAGGCCACCAGGGCTCACCCAATATTTAGCCTATTTGAATTTCAATTGACTTTGCCACTCTATTGCATTAAAAGGGGATTTAGAAGCTTGCTATGCATCCAGGATTCTAAATCCTAACATACAGGGATTTTTTATATTTTTATGTTTTTAGTCAATTTGATAAGTAAGGGTAAACTTTGTTTACTTTTCTTCCTCTAGACTTCAAATTTAACTCAGTTCTTAAAAGGTTCGTTAGTGAAATAGCAGCTAAGAATGAGATCTCAGTTTACAGACACCTTACTGAGTTTTCTCACCTCATTTTTATCTTTCACGTTTCATAATAATGAGGAAGTTTTGCCAAAGTAAGAGAAATGGGTGGCTTGAGAACACCAGGAGTCCGGATGGTTGAGAACATTACTGTAGAGGGAAGGAGAGTTCAAGACACAAGAATGCTGAATGCCAGTCCACCTCTACCTCTGTGGCAGTGAATTTTGTCTTTCTGGGCAGTTCACTTTGTCTCTGACTCTCAAATTTCTTCTCTGTAGAAATTGTAAGTGATAATATGTCTGTCAAGGGGAGAAAACATAATAGTCTTTCAAATTTAAGGGATATTTGCTCATGGTACTTGGTTCTGATAGAGACATTTAGTTCTACTAACTAAAATTATCTTCACTCTCCACCCCACCTACCTGCGTGTACACATCCTCATAGACTTGCTAGAGAAATCCTTTAAGTCTTAAAACATTCCATGCCTCCTACCCTGCACTGGCCTAAGGCAAAACTGGGGAGCAAACTGAAATTAGTCTGATACTCTCGGGATTATGTGTCAGAAACGCTCATGTAATATTAACATCTAATAAAACCGCATGAGTTAGGTATTTTATAGATAAGGAAATGGAGAATCAAAATATTAAAATTAATTTGCCTAATGTCATATGACCAGTAAAAGATAGAGCTGGAATTTGAACCAGGTTCATTTGATTTCAACGTCCATGATCCCCTTCCATTTCGTCACATTGCCTTCTATAAACTTGCTTCCTCATCTCTGACCTCACCTCCACCATGACACTGCATAAGAAAGAAACATCTGTATTTTATCTTACCTGCTTCTCCACACTGTCAAGATTACCTGGCAATGGTTCAGTTTCTATCTAGGAATGATTTTCTTTTCAGAGTTAACAAAGCTAATCAAGTAATCGATGCCTATAGGCTTATAACCAACCTTTCCTCTTGTGAAACATATATAAACATTTTAAGAGTAGCCTTTTAGATAAAAAAATAAAATAATTCAAAAGAGGAGTTCTGATTAGTTCTTCCTTCCTTCATATACTTACGTGTAGCTCAAATTGCCAGTAACTGCCCATTTTCCCTGCTCTTAGGATTTTTCCAGATCCTCTTGAAGTCTCCACCATCTCCTTTTCAGGGGGCCTCTTCTATCTCCTTTAAAGTTCACCTAAAGACCTCCTTAAGGAGACATATCCTAATTTAATCTCACCCAACCCTGATTAAGCAATTCTTAGTGCTTATAAAGCTTCTGTAATAAAAACGGGCTCATTCAGACTGCTGAATAGAAAAGCCTCATTAGCCAGCGTGTCTGTTCACCTACAGTTCATTAATAACGGATTCTCATAATGATGTTCCTGAGGGGCTACAAGATTCGGAAGTATTAAAGACTGAATAAAGTTTGCTTAATGTACTTGTATTAGTTTCCTATGGCTGTTGTAGCAAACTACCATACAATTATTGGCTTAAAACAATACAGATTTATTATCTTACAATTCTGGGGTCAGAAGTCAAAATGGAGCTCTCTGAGCTAAGATCACCGTGTCTGCAGGGCTGCAGTCCCTCTGGAGGCCCCAGAGGAGAATCTGCTTCCTTGCCTTTTCTGGAGTCTAGAGGCTGCCCACATTCCTTGGCTTGTTTGGCCGTACCAGTCAGCAATCACATCCCCTCCTCTCACTCTCCTGCCTCTTTCTTTCCCTTATAAGGACCCTCATGATTCTATTGGGCCCATTGGGATAATCCAGGATAATCTTCCCATCTCATGATCTTTAATTTAATCATATCTGCAAAATCCCTTTTGCCATGTAAGGTAACATTCACAGGTTCCAGGGACTTGGACATGGACAGTGTGGGGGTAGGAAGGCATTATTCTGCATGCCTCAGTAGTTAATATTAAATTTATTTTGTTCTATTAAGTTTATGAAAATTGGTAAGAACCTATATGTATAGATGATACACATGTGATATGCACATGGGAGTATACTTGATAAATGTATTAAGTAGTTCTCTAATCATGCTAGAAAACAGACTTTTCCTACTTTTAATTTTATATGTGTCTTTTAATCATTTCATAGATATACATTTTTGTCTTTCCAGATTCCTATCCAGATCAACTTTTTCATAACCTTCTTTCCTTCCTAGAACTTAGTAATAATTCTATATGTGTAAGTTTCAGTAAACATCATTGATTAAGTTGACTCCTGTATTGAAGTAATCATCTCTCTAAAGCATTTGCATTTTTGCAACCTAGTTTTTATGGTGAACAAGCCAATTTCCAGTTTTCTGGGGACAAAACAATTATAGGAATATGAAAGATTAATGTGGAAATTAATTGGAATTAACACTTTGTAATTATCAAGTCAGCAAGCCAGATAGTCTAAATTGCTATTTCCACAGTCATTCATTTATTCAGCAAGTACTTATTACTAACCTTTGTTGTTAGTGCCATTGAGTTGATTTCCAACCTCTGGTGACCCTGTGTACGCAAATGGGAACCCTGCCTGGTCTTTTTGCTCCATCCTCTCACCTTCCAGCGCCACATCAGACAGTGCTCCACTGCTAGTCACAGAGTTTTCATGGCCAATTCTTTTGGAAGTGGGTGGCCACTTCCACCCACTTCTAATCTGTCTTAGTCTGGGAGCTCCACTGAAACCTGTCCGCCATGAGTGACCCTGCTGGTATTTGACATACCAGTGGCATAGCTTTCAGCATCACAGCAACACCCAGCCACCACAGTCTGACAATTAACAGGTGAGGTGGGGTGGTTCCCTGACTGGGAACTGAACCTGGGCCGTGGAAGTGAAAGCACCAGATCTTAACCATTAGACCACCAGGGCTGGGTTAGTCCTAGCCTACTGTGAGCTAAGGCTTGGGGATACAAAAGTGAACAATAAACACTTGTTCCCTCATTCAGCACATTTGAATGAGGAGGACAAACAAGCAAATAAGTAAACAAACAAAGAAGTGTCTAACTACTGTGATGGAAGCAGATCAAGAGCTATGACAGACAAAAATGGCACTGGGGAAATAACTTTATGTAAGAAGGCCACTCTTGGGACATGATAATTAATCTGAGGGCTGAAGATAAGAAGCAGATCATGCAAAAAGCCAAAGGAGGAACTTTTCAGGCAGAGGGAGCTGTAAGTGCAAAGATCCTGAGGCAGGAATATTGTGGCTATGTTTCAGGAAATGAAAAGAAGGCCAGAGTAATTGAAGCCTAGTAACCAAGGGAGAGTGGCAAAAAATGGAGCTGCAGAGGTAGTGAAAAGTCAAATAGTGCAGAATTTGAGTTTTTAATGGGTGCCAATAAATAAAAGCCCTGAGTGTTATTCCAGAATTTAAAACCAAGTGAGACTCAGGAGTCAGATTAGATGGAGGTTAAAATAGCAGCTACATTACTGATCCTGCTGATGGGAGAATACAGCCAAATGGACCTCCTAGTACTCCTCCCACTGTCATCACCCTGAAGAAATCTACCTCCCCTATTGTCCCAAGCAGAGCTGAACTGCAGGCTTTCCCTCCAGGGGCAGGCTATTTACTAAAGCACAGACGAAAATTAAGCCATTCTGAAAGAAAGACCCCAAGAAATCTCTGAGCCACACATTCTCAGTTCCCGTTCCCCATCTCACCAGTGAGATAATTCCTTCTTCCTCTCAGGGAAGGAAAGGTGTTCTAAGGGATGGGAGTGGAGGGGGAAGTTGCTGAGAGAGACCCATAAAATTTCCACGATTTTCTTCCTGTTTTCTCCTGGAAAGTTCTCTCCTCTCTACGGAATGTATGGAGGAGGGAAATAAATACTACTCTTATACTCCCATCAGGTGGGTCTTATAGGCCATGATACAGAGTTTAAATTTCATTCTAAGTACAAAGGAAAAGCATTGAAAGGTTTTCAGCAGTTTGATTTACAATTTGGAAAGATCACTTTGGCTGCTGTGGAGACAAGCGGAAATGGGGAGAGCTGCTGATGACAAATCTGAGATGATGTGGCTTTCAACAGGGTAGTTGTAGTGGAGATGGTGAAAACTCAGAGGATTAGAGGTCTAGAGGTAGAAAGGCTGGACTTGCTGATGAATTAGATTTAGGGTAGAGAGTCAAGGAGGAATTAAGGCTAAGTATTAAGGCTAATTAAAGCTGAGATTTCTGCTTAAGTGACTGGATGGATGGTGGTGCCACATATTCAAATAGGGAAAACTGAGAGAGAAATAAGATGGCAACACAATCATATTCCTTGGGTTTGATAACGAGAAGATTGCCAGTGATTCTGCAAGAATAGTTTTCGTGAATACTGGAAAGCAAAGCCAGATTTAGAGTTTGAAGAAGGACCAGTGCGTGATTGCTTGTATACATTTTTTTTTTAAGATTGGCACCTGAGCTAACAACTGTTGCCAATCTTCTTCTTCTTCTTCTTCTTTTTCCGTTTCTTCTCCCCAAAGCCTCCCAGCACACATTGTATATTCTAGCTGTGAGTGCCTCTCGTTGTGCTATGTGGGATGCCACCTCACCATGGCCTGATGAGCAGTGCCATGCCCGGACCCAGGATCTGAACTGGCAAACCCTGGGAGCGCGCAAACTTAACCACTAAGCCATGGGGCCGGCCCCAGCTTGTGTACGTTTTTTAAGGAAGTTTTACTGTGGAGGTGAGCAGAGAAATGTCATAATGAGGGGCATTTGGGATTTTAAAAGATTTTTTGTTTTTACCCTGAAGTGAATGATCTATTGCTGATGCAAAGTAGACAGAATAACGGGATGTATAAAACCTTTGGGAAGGCAAGAGGGGATGGGATCCAGAGCTCTAGTGGAGTGATGGACCTGAGAGACAGACACCTGAAATGAACCCCCATAACAGGAGTGAATATACAGATAAAGGCAGGTTGGAAGATTTGATGTCAGGAGGATGGAGACTTTTCATTGAGTGTCTTCTATTTTGTTTATGAAGCATGAGGGGACATCATTAATGGAGGATAAAAGGAAGGGCAGGGGAGACAGGAGATTTGACAAGAGAAGAGACAGAACAAAGTAGTTGTGTCCAAAACTGAATGAAGACCTAATGCAGAAATTAAGTAGTATTGCTGGGCAATGTTGAATGTCCATGTAAGATTTGTAATTATCCATTAAAAATATAATATATCAGCCTGATTGTGTTACTTTCTTCAACATTTCATTGTTTATTAGAGATTCTGATGTGGCCGAAGAACGGTTTCAGTGCAGTTAACAGCACGTGTGAGCTAAAAGGGTCAGATATTTGAAATTTATATTTGTATTTCAGAGGTGGTTCAGTTTATAAGTTCTAGGGTATGACCTTGGGAGCAAGTGGCTGAAAAGGGGTAGAGGAAAAGTTAGGAAGTCAAGGAACTGAGAGGGGGGGTTATAGGCTAAGTCATTCACATGGATGTTAAAATCACAGAGCATGATGACAAAAGTAGGAGTGGAGTGTGAGCCTGGGGCTAGGTTATCTGTCAGGAAAGAGGAATGGCCAGGAGGTCAGCAAATGGCAACAACGTGATTTAGAGAGGGATATAGCCAGATGGCATGAGCTTCCAGAGAGCAGAGGTCACTGCAGGAGGACAGTGGGGAGCAAGAAGAATATCTGCTCTATCTATTGGCCCTGTAGTAGGTGGATGTGAGGGAAAAAGCAGATGTCGCTTGAGAGGGCTCTAGGGTAAAATGTACTCAACTGGAAAGTCAGTTTTCAGACAAAGGGATGGAAGGGAAAATTTCCAGAAGATTAAGAATGTAACAGAGGGTTTCGTTACCAATTTCTACTTAATAAACCATGCCAGGGGATGTGATCCATTGGGAGCCACCAATGGAGACCAGCTACCTTAGGAAGTTTGTTAACCCGGACCCACGCTTTTTAGAGGGCAGAGTTGAAAGGTTGAGATGGGAGTGGCATTCAATCAGTTTAGAAGATTACAGAGAAATACGGGAATGGAAGAGCAGGTTGTAATGGATGATGGAGGACTTGTACTTCCAAAAGTGGTTGAGGTAAACAGGAATTTGAGGCATGATGGGACTAATTCTACTAAAGCAGTGATCTTCAAATTTCCTTTTGATTATGCACCCTTAACTAAAAATTCTAAACATTCCTCACACATTATAATTTTATTGTTGTTACTGCTGTGAGCTGATTCTGACTCCTAGTGACCCTGTGTAGAGCAGAACCCTGCCCAGTCTTTTTGCACCCTCCCCTCACCTTCTGGTGCTCTATCAGACAGATACTCTGCTGTTATTCATAAGGTTTTCATGGCCAGTTTTTTTGGAAGTGGGTGGCCAAGGTCCTTCTTCCTGGTCTGTCTTAGTCTGGAAGCTCTGCTGAAACCTGTCCACCATGGGTGACCCTGCTGGTATTTGACATACTGGTGGCATAGTTTTCAGCATTACAGCAACACACAGCCACCACAGTATGACAACTGACAGGCAGGTGGTGTGGTTCCCTGATTGGGAACTGAACCCAGGCCACAGCAGTGAGAAGGCCAACTCTTAACCACTAAACCACCAGGGCTGGCTACATTATAATTACATAGTTATTAATTATATATATTTAATAATGTTATACTCTAATATGTACTTTGTATAACAAATAGAAAATGGAAATTAAGACTGATGAGAGAAAAAAAGATAAAATAATAGTTTTCATATTATTTTATTCTGTTCATCAATGGTTCAACAACCTCTTTGCCCTTTCTTGTGAGAGTAATTTGGTTGACAATTCCTCAACAATGTAAAAAATCTTGGTTTAATACCCTGTGATATAGTGGCTCAGAGGTCTGGTTCTAAGTTCAGCTTATTCCCATGTTGCTTTGAGCGGTGATTTTAGCTGGAAGAGCTATCTCATAAAAGTAAGCACAGCCAGATGGAAGAAGTGCACCAGTAGCTGTGCTTGCTAAATCACGATACTCATTTTTCAATCCCTTCCCCAATTATGCAAGGAGTTTTGTTGAAATTCAGCTGACAGACATATATCATCCGCAATATCAGTCAATTGTTCTTGCAAACTATTCAGAAATTATTGCATTTTTGTATTTTTAAGAAATGGGTTAAAAACCCATTAACACTACTCATTTGGAAGATCTTAAAAAAGAGTTTAAAAAGCTTTATTTCCAAGTTTTTAAGTGTGCAGATATTAGGGTTTTACATTTAAATTGTTTTCAGCAACAAAATTGCATAACGATGGACCATTTCTAAGTACCTATTTTAAAAATGCACTCTCCATAGCGGAAACGTCTGAGCAGCAGTTACTCTCTCCTTCACTGTTAAAAATGTCACATTTACCTGGAAGAAATTGATTAAGAGTATTTTTTTCGAATATATCTGACAGTCACATATTCATAGAAAAGGTCAGCAAATTGGGCTCACTTGTCAAGTTAATTTTAAAGATCTCTGTTACTCAGCTCTTAGTTGGACAATCCTTTCTACGAGATAACCAGCAAACTGGCTGCTGAGATAACTGGTTACTGAGATTTTCCTGGTCAGCCCTTGTCTTATTACAAAATATTACAAAGGCTCTACTGTTGTCTTAAAGATCTTATTTTATAAAAATTAACCTTGTTGACAACACTCTGTGTAGCACATAAACGATGGTACAGTGTAATACACAGGAGAAAATCACCTTATGATCTCCTCCAAACCAGCCCTACTGGGCCTACTTTATATGCTGTGTGTTTGACTGTGGAGCAAGTGATGACAGCAGTGCCAGTCAGGACATTAAAGATTAGAAAAACATCAATCCTTTCACATTTTTTAGATACAAAATAAATCTAAGGGTCAAGTCTAATATTTTATTCTTGCTCCCCGTTTTGTTTTGCACATCCCACTTTGGAAATCATATTCTTTGAATGGGATAAAGAGGAGGAACTCTTGGTTCTAACAATGTGGTCCTAAGTAAAACAGTGCCTTTGGGGTTACTACTCCTTCTGGCAACACTTGGTGTGGTAGAGGATTCATGCCAAAAAGTCTCACTGTAATACAACTATTAAGCACCAACTATATCCAGACAGCGGTTATAACAACGACTTGTACATTGAAAGACAGAAATTGGGGAGGAGAGAGAAGGGTGAAAAAATTGACACCAGTAGTTTATTTTTCTCACTCAAGGTTCTTAACCACCCAATCAGAGAGAATAGACACCATTAGTGTTTGACAAGACCTCTAGATGGTAAAGAGATCTGATCCAACTCCTGGTCTTCAGGACTATATTATATACATTCATTAACTCACTCATTCACTTAATATTTTCCCCATAACTTTTGGCGTATATTTTAGAAGTGAGGTAAATGAGTTTCAAGGATTTACCAAAGATTACACTTATAGTTGATGGGAAGATTAAGATATTGGCCAGGTTTTCTATTTAAAATACTTCTCTTAAGAAGCTCTTCAGTTACTGAGATGGAATTTAATCAGGCACAAAATGCTAAAAGCAAAAACAAAACACAGAAGTCCCCTCAAAACAAAAAGCACAACAGGACTTGTGCTATCAGGGAAAAGCATGAGCATCCAGATGCTGAGGTCAGGTAACAGGGGATGCTGAGTTCACAGATGACTCGTGGGTGGTTTGCAGCAGCAGAAGAACCAGCCAAAAGACAGAAGTCATTGGAAACATTTGTCTTCTTAGAACAAATAACCACATTGGACCAGTGGCTTGCAGGCAAATTCTGGAATTTCTTCATACAGTAAAATAGGGAAAGGATATTTGGTTGGTTGTTTGGGATTGATTATAAAATAGGCATTGGATGTAGGAGCCTGGAACTCAGTGGGGAAGAAGAGTTCATATTCTGCTTTTCCTCATAACTCAGGGGCTCCTTCTCCTCTGCTCACCTTTAAATATTGGCTGGCTCTCTTCTCTTCCCTACTTTCTCTTCTCTTCTCTCCTCTACACTCTCTCCTTGAATGTCTTCATTTAGTCCTGATACTGTATGTCATCTCTGATCTTGACACCGAGTTCCAGACTTGTATATCCGGCTACCTACAATGATATTTCCTCCTGCATGTCTTATAAACATTTCAAATTTGGTGTGGAGGAGAGAAATTTTGATCATTCTTCTGTCCCTAGTCTGTTCCTTCCCTAATCATTACCATCTCATTTTGTTTAAACCAAGAACCTAGAAGTCATTGTTGAGTCTTCCCTTTCTCTCTCTGTCCCTCTGCTCCTGCTCCCCCATCCAATTCATCTGATTCTTCCTTCTTTCAAAACATATTTCACATCTGTCCACTTCTACCTCCATTACACCACTGTGGTCGAAGCCACTGTTTTCTCATGCCTAGACTTCTTTAAGAGCCTTCTACTTTTTCTCTTGATGACTTATAATCTATTCTTCACACAGCAGCTAGAGTCATAATCATAAAATGTAACACAGATCCATCACTCCTCTGCTTAAACCCTTCCCCAAACTTGCTACCTCACTTAGAAGAAAATCCAAACTCCTTACCCTTGCTTACAAGGCCTCGTGTGATCCATCCCATGCTTGCATCTTTGTCACCATTTTAAACCCCTGTCTCCCTTCCACTTTCTTTCTGTTTCCTGAACATTCCAAGTGCATTCCTGCCTCAGAGCCATTGAACTAGCTGCTCCCTCAGCCAGGGATGCTCTTTCCTCAGATACTTCTGTGACTGCTTCCTTCTTGTCACTCAGGTCACAGCTCAAATATCTCAGAGGAACTCAGTTGCCTCATTTTTATAATGCACAGACAAATCTAAAGTAGTCAGTCACTCCCTTACATCACTTTGTTTTGTTTTCTTCATAGCCTTATTATCATATTTGATATATGATATTTTATGATTATATGATGATATATGATATTTTCTTGTTTTATTGGTTTTCTCTCTGCACTAGAATATAACAATGAGAAGAAGGATTTTGTCTTTCTTGTCAACTGGCACTGTTAGAACAGTGTCTGACATAATTTTCTTTTAAGCATCAATTGTATGCTCTAATTTAGTGTATTGGAAGAGAAAGCTTTAAGATAGAATAGCATGAGCCTCATCAAAAATGTTGCATATCTAACGCTATTTAATGGAAGAAGGGGCCATATCTAACAACAATTGTTTGGTAGTGGGAAAGATGTCTAATGGAAAAGCTGTTTTCTAAAGAATCTTAATAACTTTAGACTTCTGACTCAGAGAATGAATGAATAGGCTCAAGAAGCTCTTCTGAGCATATACCTTGCAGGTGACAATGATAGGATTATGTAAGAGATAAGATTGTGGAACAAAGCCAATTCATTTGTCCAGCTGATTATGCTATGAAAGATTGGGAGAATAGAACACAGAGATAGTATTAAAATAGAAATTATAAGAGAAATACAGGTTAGAGATGGACTGAATTCAAATCGATAGCATAAACAGAGATCAGTTACTATAAAACATGCTTCATGTCTTCAGGGAAAATTCCAGTAGAAAGGTGGAAGCAAACATACACAGGTAAATGGAATCCAAGCTCTTCTTGGACTCACCTCATGTACTTCTTCAGATCAGGCCACTCAGTTTTAGCCCTTAAATAAATCCAACTGTGAGACTACTGTTTAGAAATATAGACTTACTAAATATTTATTGAGAAAACAGAGGAGAGAGTCACAGAGCAAAATAGCCTAAAACTCTGCTCCTTCTGCAAAGTTTCTCTCTTTCTTATAATTGCTTTATTTCTTCCTCAGAATCTCTTCAGCAGCCTTTTGAACCACTCTGCTCAGTCCTCTTTTTCCCCTTCCCTCTTCTCTAGCCAGCTTGCATAGGGTTCTCAGCAAACTCAAATCTAATTATCAGCCAAACTATGACCACCTACCTATTGTTCTTCAAGTGCATTTAGGATGGTCAGTGTAGGAGGGTGCATGGGGAGAATGGCTCAACTCTTATGCCACAGATATGTCTGGAAAATAGAAAATAATCCAATGTTATTAGAGTTTAAGTTTCGTTGTGAGGTTTAGTTCAAAATAAACCTGAAAGGGTAGCTCAGGGTATGATTAGCCTTGTATGCCACAACAAACATTTTTGCTTTGTGGGTCAATGAGGAATCTTGAAGATTTTTGAACAGAGATGTTCTAGGATCAGGTTTGTGATAAATCTGGGAACAATATAAGGATGACTTAGAGAAATAGTTAACCAAAGACAGGAACACAGATTGCAACTATTTTAAAGTTACTTGATGATGAGGATATAAAATAGAATGATGGAAATATCATGGAGGAGACCCCCGATTTCTAAATACATTTTAAACTCAAGAAACTTCAGAACTTTACGTTTGGTTAGAGGAGATGGTTGAGAGGGTTTCCTTGTTTCCAGCTTTGGCAACCAGTAGGAGAGTGATGCAATGATCTGAGTTAGGGAATATAAACAATGAATAGCTGCACTATTTTTGTGTGTAGTTTATGACTTGTTTTTGTGGGCAAAGATAATGATTTAGATGTCAAACCAGACAAGTGTGAGTAGGAAAGCAACACACCCACATGAAGATGTACAGCATTTGGAAATGCAGGTGTGAGGTTTAAAGGAAAGGTCAAAGCGAGAGGGAATTCACTGCACAGAATGATGATGAAGGCTATGGAAGCAGATAAATGATTCATGAGCAAGTGTGGAGCTGGAAGAAAGTAGTGCTAAGAACATATACATAAGGAAGTATTACATTTAAGATATTTGAGGGAAAATAGGAGCAGAGAAACAGATTGATCGAGAGTTGTCGGAAGGAGAAAAACTGTCCATAAACAGAAGACCATCATTTTTGAAAAAGTGAGAACAATGTGAGAACTTAGAAAAAAGAATTAGGATAATAGGAGGTGGAATTCTGCTATACCAGAGTTTTTAATCACAAGGTTTAATTACGATAAACTGTCCACAGTTGTAAGCCCTGATAATAATGAAGTGGGAGTGGGGAGATTTTGAGGGGGGGATGAGGGAGAAGCTTCAGCTCTGATGTTGGAGTAGAAAGAATTCCCATTTTCAGGGTCTTTTTGTACAGGTCTAGAAATCTAAATTAGACCTCTCTGCTTTCTGTACATATTCATGATCAGAGATCAGCAAACTTTTTCTATAAAGGGCCAGACAGTAAATATTTTAGGCCCTTTGTTGGCCATACTATTTCTGTCCCAACTACTCAGCTTTGCTGTTGTAGAGCAAAAGCAGCCAGAGACAATACATGAAAAATGGACATGGCTGTGTTCCAATAAAACTTTATTTGCAAAAACATGAGGGGCTGGATTTGGTCCATAGGCTAAAGTTTTCTGACCTCAGTTCCTGATCAATCAATGTCCATAAGACTGATATCTGTTAGGTTGGGCATGTTTCATCTTGATATAAGTATTATTTACCTACAAATCCCCTACAGAGCTGGTTCAGTTTTGTCCAGGTAAAAATCCCTTTTATTTTCAGAGCTTGATCTAGGTGTGGTAAACATCAATCTGGGGATCTTTGAAGACCCAAAAAATGAGATGGTATTGTTAAACCAGCAAGGACACTTTTGGTTTTGCTGAGGTAAAGACCTATATGATTAACTGAATGTCCACAGGCCTTTTGATATTCCTTGGGATCTTGACAACACATGCAGTTTTTGTGGCTCCTTCATTATCTTTTTATGCTCCAATTTAATTGACAAATCAACATATATTCATAAGTAGATGAATCCCATTGATATGTTTTAGTTATAAGACAACTTGGTCTTATTTTTTGCATTAATCCACTGTTTGCTTACATGCCATTATTAGTCTCTATAATAAAAATGGGCTCAAAACACTCAAAATGAGTTATTGTTACTTTTTCAACCAAAATTTCCTATGTGCTTTATTCATTTAGGCTCTCTCCTTTAGTCATAGTTAAAAATACAGTATGTATTCATTCATTCATTCATTGAAGTCTCATTGAGTGCCATGTGTCAAGCAGAGTGCAATGTGCTGGGAATACAAGGATAATACTGCTCAATCTCTGTCCTTGGAATGCTCTCTGTCAAGGGATAATAGAACTTCAAGACAGAGGGAGTGGTCAACAGTGTCAAATATGTCATAGATCAACCTTGAGAAGAGAACAGAGGTCATTAGATTTAGTGGTAAAAAAATCACAGAGAGAGAAGTTTCAGTAGAGTATCAGTGTAAGTAGAAGTACTCTTAATTCTTCACACTCTTACCTGTGCTACCATGCTCAGATTTCCAACAATGCAGTCCAAGGGCACAGTCTTTGTTTCTCAACAGCAGTTATATGATGAACTCTTTCTTTACTTTCCAGTTAGATTGGACCTCAGAACCATATCAGTCGGAGTTCTTAGTTGTAAGTGATAACCCCAGCTCTGCTAGGCATCAGCAGGAGAGGATTTTAGTAAAGGATATTGGATACCCCTCAGAATCTCTAGAAAGAAAGAAAGGAGAATCAATCTGGGAAGTTACACAAACAGGAACTAAGTAGGGAGTCTGAAGCCAAGCTAGTCCTATAAACATGTCCAGATATTACATCTTTTTTTTAAGCTTTATTTTTTCTTAGAGCAGTTTTATGTTTACAACAAAATTGAGAGGAAAGTACAGAGATTTTGCATATACCACCTTCCCCACACACGCATAACCTCCCCTGTTATCAACATCACTCACCAGAATGGTACATTTTTTACCAAGGATGAGCCTACATTTTCATGTCATAATCACTCAAACTTCATAGTTTAGCTTAGGGTTCATCCTTGCTGTTGTACATTCTGTGGGTTTGGACAAAAGTATAATGTATGTATAATGTATAAGGACGTATGTCCATCATTCTAAAATCAGAGTATTTTCATTACCCTAAAAATTCTCTGTGCTCTGTGCATTCATCTCTGCCCCCTCTTACTTCCAGAAATCACTGAACTTTTTATTGTGTCCATAGTTTTGCCTTTTTGAAAAAGTCGTATAGTTAGAACCATACAGTAAGTAGCCTTTTCAGATTATTTTATTTCACTTAGTCATATGTTATTTCAGGTTCCTCTGTGTCTTTTCATGGCTTCATAGTTCATTTCTTTTTAGTGTTGAATAACATTCCATTGTTTGGATGTACCTCAGTTTATCCATTCACCTACTGAAGTATATCTCTGTTGCTTACAAGATTTGGAAATTATGAATAAAGCTGCCATAAACATCCATGTGTAGGTTTTTGTATAGACGTAAATTTTCAGCTCTTTTGGGTAAATACCAAGGAGCACGATGGCTGGATCACGTGGTAAGAATATATATAGGTTTGTGAGAAATCCCTAAACTTCCAAAAGTATCTACCAAAGTGACTGTACTATTTTGCATTCCCACCAGCAATGTATGAGAGTTCCTGTTGCTCCACATCCTCTCCAGCAAGCATGTGGTCTTTTCAGTGTTTTGGATTTTGGCCATTCTAATAGGTGTGTAGTGGTATCTTATTATCATTTTAATTTACTATTCCCTAGTGACATAGTGGAGCATCTTTTAATATGTATATTTGTTATCTGTATATCTTTGTCGTTGAAAATAATCCATAACCAATCTATAAATGAAAATTTGGGTGAGTTTATTCTGAGCCAAAATGTGAGGACCATGGCCTGGGGCCTTTCTTCCTGAAGGAAGAAAGGGCACCAAAGAAGTGGGGTGTACAGAGTGGTTATATACCCTCAAAGAGGATGTTTCACATATGATTGAAATGTCCCTTTTGCAATAATCACAAGACTGCTCTGTCAGCACAGCAATTGATGGACACAGCAGGTAGTAGGTCTGCTGTCTCAGTGGACACAGCAGGGTGGCAGGTCTGTTGTCTCAGCTGGGTGGTCACAGGTGAGCACAGCAATCAGTTCCTAGTCTAAGGAAAGATGCTTATCCTTAAGGAAGTGCCAATGTTGGGGGAAGTTGCACCTTTATCTCAAGGGCCTTTGTTCTTGCCATAGGAAATGTTTAAAGCAGATATACAATGCGTGCTCAATGGCCAGTCAGGCTCTTTTGGAAAAACAAAGTCAGGCCGAATTAGGTTTACACCCAATGGCTTCCTCATATGCTCCAATATATCCTACTGCTTGCCATTTTTATTTGTCATCTTTGGTAAGGTGTCTGTTCAGGTCTTTCGTCCATGTTATAACTGGTTTGTTTGTTTTCTTATTGTTGAGTTTTATATTGTATATCTTTGTATATTTTGGATGACAGTTCTTATCAGTCTTTTGAAAATATTTTTCTCCCAGGATACGGCTTGTCTTCTCATTCTCTTGAACTGTTCTTTTTTTTTTTCAAGTATTATATTGCTAAAGTAACTTTCTTTAGCTGGCATTTGCATAAGCTATCTTTATCTTTTATTTTCAACTGTTGTGTATGTATTATTAGCAGCATAGAACGGTATTTAGTTGTGTTATCCTGCCTGATAATCTCATTTATTACTATTTCTGGTATATTTGCACTGATGCTTACCATTTTATTTTATATTTTATGCCTACCATTCTTTTTCTGTGGCTTTAAAAGTTTTTTCTGCCTTTTTTTGGTCCAAAAGTTTTCTATTCTCCCCTTTTTGTCTGCTGAGTCATTTACTACTGATTATATATTTTGTCTTTTGGTTGTAATCCTTGTATTTTCAGTATAATACTTTATACTTTTTTTTTTTTGCAGATTTTAAGTTATTTGGTGTTTCTATTCTTCTCCAAACATAAAAATGATCTTAGCATGCTTCAATTTATCCATTATTATACTCTCTGATCTTATGATTGTTTGACTTTTTTTAATACAAAAGTGTGAGCTTTTTACAAGTCAGTACTAATTAAGTTTATTTTCATTAATTTTTAATATACCGTTTAAAAAATCTCATGCATCCCTACTGGTTTTATTTTACTTATTGCTGAAAAAATCCTTTATTAGTTCTTTTAGTGAGAATCCATAAGTAGTGTTGTCTCTTAGTCCTTGTGTATCTGAAATGTAATTGTGTTGCCTCACTCTTGAATGATAGTTTGACTGAATATAAATTTCAGATTGACAATTATTTTTCCTCAGTGCTTTAAAGCTATTACTTCATTGCCTTCTGTTGCCTATTATTGTTGATGAGAGGCCTGCTGTAAGTTCAAATGTGTTCCTTTTCTCTCTTTGTTAGCTTTGAATATATTTTCTTCATTCTTTTTTTTTAAATTCAAGTTCATTGAGGTGCATTTTACATACAGTGAAGTTCACTCTTTTTATGTGTGCAGCTCAATAATATAGAAACTTCCACTAACCTGGAAAGTTCCTTCATGCCCCTTGTTATTCTACCCTCCATCTCCAGTGTCTGACAATGATCTGATTATGGTCTCTATGGATTTGCCATTTTTCAGAATGTTATATAAATGGAATTGTACAGAATTTTGTGTTTGATTTCTATCACTTAGTGTGATGGTTTGGAGGTTTATCTATGTTGTTGCATGTGTTAGTATTTTGTGTCTTTTTGTTGCTGGATTGTATTCCATCGTATGGCTGGTCCACAGCTTGTCTATCCATTCACTGTTCATCAGTTGATGAATATTTGAGTTGCTTCCAGTTGGGGGGCTATTATAAATAGGTCTTCTATAAACATCCTCTTATAGAAATTTGTGTAAACATATGCTTTCATTTCTTTTAGGTGAATAATTAGGAATGTGATTGCTGGTTCATATGGGAAGTGTTTATTTTACTTTATAAGAAATCACAAAGATATTTTCCAAAGCGGTTGTCTAGTTTTACATTCCTTCCAACAATGCGGGAGAGTTCTAGTTGCTCTCATATTTTAACCGTTCTAGTAGTGTGTACTTGTATCTCATCATACAAGCACGATTTGGTGATGTTTTAAATATTGTCTTTGCTAATTCTCTCTTTGTATCCGTTATATCCTATCTAGAGTTTTATTCCATCTATTGAGTTTTAAAAATCTCAATAGCTTTATTTTTAATTTCTACAAGTTCAATGATTCCTATGTTTATCTGTTTTTCTTTTATTTTTATGTCCTTTTGTTTCAAATTTATTTTTCTTTTTTTTTAAAGAAAACTATGCCTTCATTTATATCAATGAACTTGCTAAACATTTATTTTAGTATCTCTGTTAGACTGTTCTCTAACTTAATTTCATCTGGGATGGATTCCTCTGATTAGTGATTTTATTGCTGTTATTCTTGGACAGACACACACACACACACACACAAATGTGTGTATTTTGGAAGTTACTTTGCATTTCTCTCTCACTCTCTCTACCTCTGTCCTCACCCCTGCTTGTCTGGCGGTTGTGTGGTTGCCTCTGCCCAGATCCCCAGGCCAAAATCCAGTTTTACAATGTTAATTTGGAGTCCTTGCTACATGTTGATTTGGCAATATTGCAGGTTTGTTCATCAACCCAGCTAATGATTTGCTTTCTTCATAGTTGGGAGCTGTGCCTGTTGCTCTCTCTGCTCAGGCCTGAAGCTCCATCTAGACTCTGGCCAAAGCAGCACGTACACAATTTTTTTTCGTTTTCCTTTGAGGAGGTGAGTTCCCCCCTAGGCCCTAGCTTTGATCAGTGCATGTGGTTTCAGTCCTCCATGTTGCATGGCACATTTTCTGCCCTGTGCACCTTCAGAAATCACATTTCAGCCCCCAGTGCTTGTTTTTGGGTTTAGAGTCCAGCATAGCTTGTAGCATTGCCCTTCTACTTCTCATCCACGGAGATTCAGGTTGTGTTTGAGCCTGAGTGGGTCTTTTTGGTTTTCTTTCTTAATGTTTTTATGTATTCCTGATTCATTTTTGGTGCTACTTGAGTACATGAAAGCCTTAACTTACAGTGTCATCTTGACTGTAAATCTCTCAACACTCTTTGAAAGCCTAATGCTTCATGCTTGCTTTACACCAGAAAAGGATGAGATGAGAAAGCACAGCTGCAAAGGTTCTCTCTGCTTAAACCAGACTTTTTGCTATATGAGAAGTTGTTCTGTCCAACCTTTGTGCGGAAAGGAAATTACACATTGGGTAGACAGGGAGGCTGCATAATCTTCTCATAAGTTTCATAGCTTCTTATAAGTAAAAGCTTTATTTTATGCCATCATTATTGTGGCTACTCGTTTGTGTGGCTCTAGAAATTCTAAAAATTTTAAGTACATTCATAAAAACTATATTCTAAAGTTAGAAGAATTGATTGCCCAGTCCTTAGGGTAATCCGCCATAAGTCTCCATACTATTGGACTGTGTAGTAATTACCTTCTTTTACTCATGTTGTTTATAGTTCAACCTTTCAATTATTTGTGCTATATTTTTAAGTTTTAGTTTTCTCCTCATTCCTTTATTAATTTTCCTTATTTATAAATATAAGAGTTTTAGCTCTTAGGCCTAAAAATAAGGAGCCCTTTTTATTAACCAAAATTTGTCATCAGTTAGAAAATTAATGTTGCTTTAACTCTCTACTTCTTTGCTTGTAAAATAAGGCATATTCGTTTTCTAGTGCTGCTGTAACAAATTGCCGCAAACAAATTGACTTAAAACAACACAAATTTATTATCTTATAGTTCTGGAGTTCTGAAGTCTAAAATGGGTCTCATGGGGCTAAAACCAAGGTGTTAGAAGCCCTGCATTCCTTTTGGAGGCTCTGGGAGAGAATCCATTTCCTTGCCTTTTCCATCTTCTGGAAGCTGCCTGCATTATTCTAGAAGCTGCCTTCTTGAAGATGGATAAGGTCCCTTCCTCCATCTTCAAGGCCAGCAGTGTGGCATCTTCAGATCTCTCTCTGACTGACTCTTCTGCCTCTCTCTTCCACTTACAACACCCTCGTGATTACTTTGGACCCACCTAGATAATGCAGGATAATCTCTACATCACAAATTCATCTGATTAGCATTTTTAATTCTCTCTGCAACCTTAATTTCCCTTTGCCATGTAACCTAACTGACTCACAAGTTTTGGGGATTAGGACACGGATACGTTTGGAGAATCATTATTCTGTCTACCACAGAAGGTGGTAGCATTTCAAGTCAGAGGGAAAAAGAGATTATAGATGATAATGAAGTAAATGGCTAGCCACTTGGGAAATCAGAAATAGGGCTATCTACTTTACTCTTAACAAAATCGAAACGGCTAGGTCAAAGACAAGTTTTATTAAACAAAATCATAAATATATAAGGAGAATACATGAGTGAGTGAGGTAGACATTTTAAAGAACATCACGAAAATTAGAAGTCACTAAGTGAAGAATTCTAAAGTTACTCTATAAACATTTGTTTGGAAAAATCATCTCAAATATAGCAAACGACAATCAATAAATGGCAAACTAGAAAAAAATTTTGTGACACTTTTGCTAAACAAAGGGCCAGTGTCTAATATACAAAGAGCTTTTAAATCAGTGGGAAAAGGGCAACCAACTCAACAAAAAATTAGAAGTGGGCAGAGACATAGTACAGTCAACAGAAGTTTGAATGGATACCAAATGTATGATTTTTTCTTTTACTTTGAACATGCTTGATTTTATAATTCAGAAACAAATGTCTTATTGTAGATTTTATGCTAGGTAACTTGTAAGAGTCCTTCCTGTCCTATCAAGGATTCTAAACTTTGTAAATACTCTTCGTAAGGTTGCTATCCATATCGGTGCAAAAGGTAGCATATAAGTACTGAATAATGCATAAGAATTGAATTACAGAAATTGTCATAACTTTTTGTATCTTGCTAAATTCATAGAACTATTTTTTTTCCATTGGGCACGTTATAATACAAAAATAAATATCACAGGGATTACTTTCTGCTAGTAATTCAGAAGGTAGCCTAATTATCATATATTAACATTTTAAACTGTAAACCAAGATTATGGTGAGGATCATTTATCCTTTTAGAAAATTACTTAAAATTAAAAATTAAAAAGGCTTTTTCCATGTCAACTAGTCAATGAGAATATTATCACAATGGTTTGGTAGGTACTCAAGAAGTAAAATTTGGTAAAATGCTTTTTAATTAAGTTCTCTCTGCCTCATTTGCAATTTGCTTTGCTTTTTATGCAGTGGCAAAATGTAAATGTTTCTCATAGGAACTTTCATCTTCATAGTCATAAAAATATTCTCAAACCCTGTGGGATTTATTATGAACATTAAACTTGCCTTAATATTTTTCAGGTTGCTGTGGCCAAAGAGGGAGCTATTTAAATAATATCATGCTTTTGGGGGGAGGTTTTTGGTCTTATTACTCAAATTAAATCAAATGCTATCATGAAGGAGTACTCTTTTTTAAACCAAGATAGACAAAATAACTATAGCTTTCAAGTTTCATATAAGGGATATATTCTTGAAAGTAATTACTGCAGTCCCTAAACAGAGAGAATAATTTAAAATGATAATGCGAAATAATTTTACTTTCATGATCCTATATTGTTCTTTTAGCATTGCTATTTTGGTTGAAATTCTTGAACACTATTCATTTGATATGCCTGTTTTGTAGATGTTCTTTTCCCAGGAGTATTTTTCAGAATATTGCATCAGCTGTGTTTTCCAGGTTCTCATATCTGAATTTGAAAAGAGGCTCCCAAAGAGATTATAGCTAAGTGAGACTTCATTATTTATATGTATTTTGTTTGAATAATTGCCCTAAGATTTGAATCTATTTATCACCATCTCTTCTCTGACCCCAGTTATCAAGATGGTTCAATATTTTCCAAAGTCATCATTTTTAGTACCTGAAAGAGAAACCTTAAAAAGTCACACCTAACTATGATATCAGAAATGCAACTGATTCTATTTTCATTGGAACTGTAACTAAAATATAATAATAATGACTTGTGCTTATCTATTTGTGCAATCACATATACATTATATTATTTCTGTTTGTTAAAACTATTTGGAGTATTTTACTACATAATTTTCCACAATTTTCTAGTTAGATGGCAGCACAAATGAATCACTCTCCTATAGATATTCCACAGACACTGTCTGCTCTACAAAGAGATACCCGTGTCTATAGTTTTCCAGTTGTCAATGATGATAGTAAAACAGCATATTACGGGGGCTGGCCCCATGGCCGATTGGTTAAGTTCGCGCACTCCGCTGCATGCGGCCCAGTGTTTCATTGGTTCGAATCCTGGGCGTGGACATGGCACTGCTCATCAAACCATGCTGAGGCAGCGTCTCACATGCCACAACTAGAAGAACCCACAACGAAGAATATACAACTATGTACTGGGGGGCTTTGGGGAGAAAAAGGAAAAAAAAAACTTTTTTAAAAAAAAGCATATTACAGATGCACGACTGCCCTCTTTCTAGAAGCACTCCGATTTAATTAATAAGTTTCCATCAATGTTCTAATCACCTAGGTTTTCTTAACAGAGCTACCATGTGTTTGGATGATGATTGGGGCTTTATGAATTCCTGATCTTTTAGATCTGAGAAGATGTTTTTAAAATACAGATAGATGTTAAAATTTTTGCTTCCACTGTGGCCTGGATTACAATATTTTAGATTTGTTCTATTTAAAAAAACATAGGATGTGTGCATGTGTTAACTATGGTTTGGGTCTGGGGCAAAATTCTGAAGTTCACACAAATGTCGATTTTTCAAACCATGACTTAGAAAGTGGTAGTGACTTATTTATTAAAATTATATTTAAAATAGTTTTGCACTGAAAATTACAAAACATGGAAAATCTTTCACATTTCCCCTGTACTGATGTTATGACTTCTGGCCAATTCAATACTGGGTGATTTGAAGATAGCTATCATGAACATCAGTTGGCCAGATTTTAAGAAGAAACATTTCATCCACAGAGTCTTATAACTCATCAAATTCCTCTTTATGTAACACCTTCCCCTTTTATTCTGATAATAGCTGAAACTTTATCTCATTTGAGAAATTGCTACACCAGCTTCTCTTCACAAGGTGTAAGCGAGGAGGGATTCCCTTGGGATGGAGACACTTTGGGGTCTGGGGAGGTCAGGTAATCTCGCCGTTCTGTGTGCTGCCACAGACACTCAAGGATTCTGGCTGAGGACCTGCTGATTTTGCTGCAACTGCTCTGCCATGTTGTTGGATTGGCCTTTTGCTTTACTAGCCTCATAGAGATTGTTGCTCTCAGTCAGTTTCTGAAAGAACCAGCTTTCTTGTAGGCTGCCCGTATGAATCAGGGAAGTGGAGGTGGGGTTTTATGAGGATGGTGGGAAAGGTGACAATGAGAGGCAGGTAGACATTTCCAAGTGTACCTGACAATTTTCTGGCCTAGGGACACAGGTGTGAGGAGCCAGCTCCATGCATATATATGAGACTTCAAGAATGTTAGCTGCTCTCACAGCTTGACCAAGTGTTAGAGGTGTTTGGTAAGAAGAAGTCTGGATTTAGATAGGGAAAAATGATTTGCTTTGTTTTTTTTCCCAATGAGTTCAATTGTGGGTATTCTCACATGAAAGTCAAGATAAATAGTAAAGGTTGCAGGCCTAGGTCAGAGACCACAAGAAGACAGCAGCTGAGGAAATTGAACAACAGGTTTCTCGATGATTCTCAACCAGTGTCATACCCTGGCAGTGCAGAGCAATGCAAAGGAGTATGGTTGAGAAACTGGAGGGCCTAAAAGTGGCTGGAGCTCTCAGGCAGGCGCCATCTCCCCATTGTCCAGACTAATTAGGTCAACTTTTCATTGGATGACAAACTCATTATTGCATTTATCACAACTGCACTAACTGTAGTTATAATTAGATAGTTACGTGGATAATTATTAGTTGAAATATCTTTCTTTCTTATTAGATGGTAGATTCCTTGAGGGCAGAGAGCATGACTGTCTCACTCACTGTTGCAAACCCAGTGACAGGCGCATAGATGCTAGTCAATACATACTAGTTACATGAATTAATGGTAATATATTGACTGAAAGCAAAAATGCCCTGCAGCTTCTTCAAGCTGTATGTTCATGAAATGCAATTTAACTTATCTTCTCCCCACTTGTCTTTCAAATCTACTTTTCTTCCTGTATTCATTAATATGGCCAATGGCATTATCACTTATCTGGTCTCCCAAATTAGAAAGCTCAGAGCCATCCTCCATTCCTCTCTATTCCCCAATCTATGTTTAATTGACCTTTGAATTTTTTCATTTTGCTTTAGACTGTCTCTAGATTCTGATTCTTCTTCTCCCTTCATAATGCCATGATCTTACTTGAGGCTTTTATTATCTGCTATCTGAAATATTTCAACAGCCACTTAATGGAACTCTTAGTCACTAATTGCTAGCCATTTCAATCTGTACAGTGACATTAGATATATCTGCCAAAACACTGGTGTGGAACACCTTTCTGCTTATAATTTTTCATTGGCTCTCTATTAACTAAAAATAGTCATATCACTTAAAGGGTGGTCCTCAATGGGAGTAGTACTGCAATGAGTACTAGGCAGTAGTAGTAGGGATATTGCAAATTTGTGGGTGCGTTTTTGGTTGTCACAAGGATTGGGAGTACTACTGGCTTTTATTGGACAGGGACCAGGCAGGCTAGACGCATAGATAGTCTTTCTTAATAAAGAATTATTTCATGTCCTGCACAACTTTTAAATGTCTCCTGAGAAATTCATACAAGTGGAAAACCTATGTAAGATTTAAACACAAGTTTTACAGGAAGGTAAGTATGGTAAATTGAGGGAAGTACGTACTTAGTTTTGTTTGGAACTTTGCAGAAGTTGTTCGCCATTTTGGAGAATCATGTCACTCGTGGAGGATGCTGCTTGGGGTATCTGAGTTGCCAAAAATGCGTCCACGTTGTGGCTGTCACTTTTATGGTGAGTCCCTATATAGATGCCAGCATCTGACTACTTTCTGTTTCCCAGTGTAGTTGTGCCTGGGTGTTGACATATGGAAGTACATATTATTTTATTAGAAATTACTTTCCTCTTATTTCTCTTACATATGACATTAAATATTATATTGATTGTTTGACGCCATGTGTAGGTCAGTTATATTATCCATGAATTTCATTTCAGGAAGTAACAGGAACAAATATTTGTTTATAGTAAGATTTGTTGGGTTTAAAATTACATATGAAGCAAGATCTCAGATTTATTCACACTGTGCTCAGGTGATCAAAGAAAATGGAATTTATTTTCTCTAGGACTGATTTGATAAGCTCTCACTGTGTAGTGGGTAAAAGAAAATCTAAAATTTGAACCTATAAATGTAATTCAGTGAAATAATTTTAAATATCCCTTTAGATAAACGTGTAGTTTTTTATAGGATGCCCAGTCTCTCAAATTTCTTCTCCCTCTACTATTACTCTCTGAGTCTCTGGGCTGGGAAGAGAAGGTGGTGCTGCTCACAGGACCTTGTGGTAGTGAGGGAGGTGTTTCTTGCTCCCCATCTAGGTGAGCTCATTCTGCCCCTTGGCTTTAAATACCGTCTGTACACTGCAGGTAACCTGTAGACTGATCTCTCATCTACAACTCTAAATTGTCCTGCTCTGGGCTCGTGTATCATCTCTCAACTTGCTATCTCCACGTGGATGTCTAATTGGCATCTCAAACTTAACATCGCTGAGACAAGACTCTTAATTCCACCTCTCCCCAAATCCACTCATCTCCCACCAAACCTTCTCCACATCAGAAATGGCCGCTGTACCCCAGTTCTCAAACCAACAGCCTCCATTCCTCCCTTTGCCTCACATTCCAAGCAGCCCCATCAGCAAGACCTATGGGCTCTAACTTCCAAATTTTATGCCAAATCCAGCAATGTTCATTATCTGCACTGTTATAATGAAGCTTCTGTCATCTCTCATTTTAACTACAAAAGTCACTCCCTGACGAGCCTCCCTGTTTTCACTTTTATAGTTCAGCCTTCACACAGCACCCAGAATTATCTTTCTAATGGGTCAATCAGATGATGTCAGTGCCCTCATGCAACCGTTCACTGATTCCCCATTGTAATCAGAACAAAATCCAAACTCTCTACATGGCCTACAAGGCCCTATACTTTTCCTTCAGCCTCCCACTCTGACTTCATCTCCTGCCACTGTCCTCCTCATTCACAGTGCTCTAGAGCACTTCAGCTATTCCCTCAGATCTGCTTGTGCTGCCTCCTTCTCACTATTCAGGGCTCAAGTCAAAAATCACTTCATCAGAGGCACAGGTCTGGTGGTGTAGCGGTTAAGTTTGCACGTTTCTGCTTCGGTGGCCCGGGGTTTGCCAGTTCGGATCCCGGGTGCGGACATGGCACTGCTTGGTAAACCATGCTGTGGTAGGCATCCCACATATAAAGTAGAGGAAGATGGGCACGGATGTTAGCTCAGGGCCAGTCTTCCTCAGCAAAAAGAGGAGGATTGGCAGCAGATGTTTGCTCAGGGCTAATCTTCTTCCAAAAAATAAAAAAGTTTGCCTTGAGAATTAAAGCTAGTCAAAGCCCACTTTATTTTATAGGATTTCCCTACCATGGCATGATAAGCCTCATGGCTTGATTTAGAAGTGCAAGAATATAAGGAAACATGCTATAAAGGAGACATTAAAATGCATTGGTTTAGTATTTGTAAAATATTATCCTTACAACATGGACAAAGCACGTCATAACCTGATCACAATCTGCTTTATCATCTTATTCTCATTTCCTGCTATATTCCATCTGCTACACAAACCCTATTCTTTAGACACAATGTGTTTCTTAACATTTTCTGAACACAACATATTCCATGAGTTAGCACAGCTGTTTATTTTGCCTAGAACATCCTTCTCCAATTTATTCTCTGCCTCGCAAAATCTTTCTTATCCTTCCAGATTTAGCTCAAATGTCATCTCCCAATGAAGCCTTCCCCGACCGACTTGTCTCCCATAATGTCATAGCAACATGTAAGTGCCACCCTGTAGAGTGCCTTGCAGCGTATTGTGATTATTTCTTTAACACTAGTTTGTTTGGCACTTCAGTAGCAGAGGCAGGGTTTTACTCATCTCTTCACCATCAGCCCCTATTATTCTGGCTAAACATACTTCTCCTGTTCTTATTTAGACAGGAGAACAAATTTAGTTTTATACAGGAAAAGGTTACTGAATTCCTACAATGATATAATTTTTCCTTTAATTTTCTACATGAAAATGTGAAAGCAACAAAGAGCGAGAAGATAGTTTTTTAGATCTAAAATCCTTTCTCACATTACTTCTTTCCTATTTTTTTGAAGCAGATAAAGAATTCATGTTAGGAAAATATTGTGATGAATTTTTAAAAATCTACAATTTTACAGAAACTTCAAAAAGAATTATAAACTATTTTAAAAATCCCACACATTCTATTCCACGTTAGTAAACAATCAGAATGTTTTAGATAAAATAAAATACTCCAATCAGGCTTAAATGAATGAATATGCAGAACTAGAGAAAAAAAAGGAAAGATCAAGATAGGGACTAATTGTACAATTTAAACATCAGTTCGTGAAATAAAAGGTTTTTGTTTTATGAAAAGAAAGTCAGATAACAAGCCTGCGGAATCATGTCCTATCTTCTTTCCTTCATCTGCTTCTTTCATAGTGAAATGAAAGCAGGGCGCATCTCTCACAAGTAGGGAAGGGAAGGCGTGCGTGGAAATCACCACCCAAGGGAAGGCTGTGTTCCCAAGAGGGTCAAGCTGGAGCCTGGAGACCTTGTCTTTTCTTTAATGCTATGTGCTGTTTTGTTCCATCAAAACATTTTGCTTTAACCCACTCCTAGTGTAGCCTTGAGGCTATTTTCCTATTTGAGCTTCAGAATCAGAACATACTGCTTCTTTACCTTTGCAAAACTCAGCTACTGTAAAAATGCTATATTTTCTTTAAGAGACGTGACAGCATGCCTGTGAAATAGTTAGGTTTTTACTTGGGTTTACATAGTAGGTTAGAGAGTGTTCGCTGAAAATTCCCGACCACCCAGAACCTCAGAATGTAACCTTGTTAGAAATAGGGTCTTTGCAGATGCAATTGGTTATGGCTCTGAGATAAGGTCATACCCAGTTAGAGAGGGCCCTAAGTCCAGTGACAGGTATCTTTATCAGAAGCAGTGAAGACGCACAGAGATGCGCAGAGAAGGCCATGTGAAGAGGGAGGCAGAGATTGGAATGATGGAGCTACAAGACAAGGGATGCCAAAGATTGCCAGGACTCACAAGAAGCTGGAAGAGGCAGGCAAGGATTCTGCCCTAGAGCCTTCAGAGGGAGTGTGATCCTACTGACACCTTGAGTTTGGGATTCTGACATCCAAACCTGTGAAAGGAAAAATTCCTGTTGTTTGAAGCCACCAAGTTTGTGGCATTTTCTTTTTATAGCAGCCATGGGAAACTAATGTTGTCTGGTAGGTAATTCTTAGTCCTCTTTATCTTAGAAAGCAGAGAGACTAGAGAGTTGGTGAGGAGAAGAGTTCTTCCTTCTGTGAACTTTCATATCACTCTTTGCAACAATATAATCCTCCTGTTTCTCCTCCTCCTAATGGAGGCCAATCTGTGTATGACTCTCCCCTGGAGAATAAAGAGGGCTTGTAAAACATCCCTGAAGCCACTTTGAACAGGGAGTATCTGAGAACTGAATAAGTGGGTTTCCTCAAGTTTTGCTCAACTGTTTCCAAAGATGTGTAGATACTATAGCCACAGCTACGATGTACAGTAGGGTAGGTTGTGTACTGCACAACTCCTAGGTAACTTTGATGTCAACGTCATTATACAGAAGAGACAGACAGTGCACGATGTGAACAGACATATGACTATTATGATTCATAAAGTACAATTTCATCAGAAAGCATTATTGAGTTAATGGCAGTTTGTTATTATGTATTTCTCTCCATCATTGGATTTTTAAATTACAACTACTATCCTCTAGGTGGCTATGACTTTCTTAAAAAGATGTCTTTACATAAAAAATATTTGTTAACTTTGCTGCACTAATAAGCCTATTGCCTGGGAGTCTCTTATCTTTCCCTCTCATTTGTCACCCATACCCATCAGTCCAAAGCTCGGCCTATTTCTTCTTTGTAATATTTCTTAAATGCTGTCTGCCTCTGCTTCGCAACACTTTGCCGCAGGCGGTCAGGGCCTCTGGTCAAGATGACCATAACCGGGTGCCTCTATCTTTTTGTTTCCCATCTCTTTTGATTCCTTTTAATTTGTGACAGAGTCACAGATTAATCTTTGCCAAGAACTTTTTATTGTGTCAATCCCCTGATCAGGAAATTTCTCCGTCTTTCTTTTCCTTGTAGAATTAAAGCTGAGTTTCCCAGCCTTTCATTCAAACCTGTTTACTTATTCTGTCTGATCTCTTTTCTCACCACTTCCTATCACTGTTCTTCTGAAGTTGGTGAGTTGACTTTACAATAATATTAAATCTGTGGTGAGATTTTGATTTCTCTCTATTGATTCCCTTTTCTATCCTTTGGCCTGTCACCGCTTCAAAGGAATTTCTACAAGGAGAACATACATGAGGCATATAGAAGGAAAAGATCTGGCTCAAAATTATGTTTTTGCTTCTGTTTTTAGCTTTACAGACTCTATTTTATAAGGGTACTTGAAAAGAAAAACTAAATGTAATGTAATAATTGAAAGGAATTATTCTTTTCAGAGCTGATAATGTAACTTAAATAAGCAAAAAACTGATGTTACCTTTTTATTAGTAATCATCAATTATTATATTTGATCATATATACATTACAAAGCAGGTAATTAAAATTAGATTTCAAGAAACTTTCCATCCATATTGCAAAAGCATGTATCTTAAATTTAAGAGCCTATTTTTAAAACAAAACTATCTTAATTTCTCATGTAATCATATTTTGAAGACTTATACAGCATTGTTATAAATTCCCAATAATTATTATGCTAGCAAGTAAAATTTCAGTCTTTTCCTTTTACATCTCAGATACAATAGATCTTCACATAAGAAGTGGCAGCAGTGCCTCTGAGGCTGGTTGAATATTAATTAAAGTTCTGTTGCTAATATCTCATACTTTCTACATTAATAGTGAGGTTTATTATGTATGAAATATTATTCATAGTAGATATCATTCATTATCAATATATTATATTTCCAAGTTGAAATTACGAAATCGATAAAATAGGTTACTAACATTACTTGAAGTTAAATTTTCGGGAGTAATATACCATGTGTTAGTCACCTATCTGTGCAGATCCACAAGCACATTTTAAAAGCATCAGAGGTAGGAGAATTCTATGTAGAACCAGGACATACTCTGGCAAAACAGAAATTCCCAAGGTTTTGTAATGGAAGGAAATAATGAAAGGGTCCATCAGGAAGTAGGGGAGGCACGGCTAAGCTCTGTCTGAATGTTCAAAAACCTGAGGCAAAAAGAACCCATGGCCAGGTGCAATGATGGTGTGGAATGCTGTTATCTGACGGTTCCCGGCAAACCACAACAATGATCACCATAGCAATCTTCTCTTTCCGGAAAGCTTTTGACTCAGGCAATTGGAGAATTTGTTTTCCATTGTAGTATCTCCAATTCTATAATTAAAATATCAAATAGGATTTCATCAAGTTAGTTTTTCAGACAGTTTTACAGAATCTCATCTGTCCTTAAAGAGTAGGGTACCTGAATAATCATTTTAATACTATCTTAATATAATCAGTGAAAAAATAATCACTGTGTTTTGGCTGCAGCAAACCACATTTATTAACTGGAACTGCAAAGCCACTACTGACATTGGCAGAGTAGGAAAAAAAACATATGCTATTTAGGCTGGTTCTGAATAGCTGTTTTTTCTTCCCCTTTGGTGTTTATCTGCTTGGAGCTGAAGAAAGTATAAAGGCCAAATGGGAATCTGGCAGTTATTCAGCCAGAAGATGTCAACAAATCAGGAAGTTTCTATCTAGAAAACTCTGCTTAGAAATAGATGTTAGATATAAGGGTCAAAAAATAAAGGTTAGAAAAAGCATGAAATGAGTTTGGACATAAAAAAATTGACAGGTACACCTAAATACATTGTTTTATTGCTTGTGAAAATGTCAGGAATGCCATCATTTATTATTGGTTACAAGTTAACAACTCAGGGTAACCTATCATAGTAGCAGAAATGAAAAGCACTCAACCTAGACTTGAGAGGTGGGAGCAATGGCCAGGAAAGTGGGTTTAAGAATGGTGAGAGGAAACAAACCATGAGGGGTCGGTTGGTTAACAGACAGATAAGAAATTCTCCCTTGCAAAATAGGTATGGCCCCAAGTCAGTCTGAAACTATTCCCATATATTCTCTGCACAAAAACGGGCCCACTGAAGGCCAGTTAGGAAGATATTACCAGTTTCATGCACTATTTTGTAATTGTTATGTTTGTTGTATGGTGTGAGTAAATCTTCTGAGCTAGGTGTGCATTTGTTCACACAGCCCTAAACCATATAAAATCCATAATAAATTTTCAGTTTCGTAATAAAAGCACGACAACAATAGCAACCAGTTATCTTTAAATTGACTATGATAGAATTATTGAGCATCTTAATGAAGTTGACTTCTATTAAATAGCACTATATATTTTTTCAGCATCTTTTCCTAAGTGATCATGTTTCTTGTACTTGGAAGTGCATCAAACTTTGGACTGACCTTCTCTCATGGAAGACCAGGTTTGGGTGCCAAACAAGCGAACAGATGGACCACAAGTTAAATCACACGAGATGGTTACCTGGAGTGCTAGGAGGAACAGGAGCCAGACCAAATGCAAATGGAGCCAGAGAGCTGAGAATAAAAAACAGGAAAACCAAATCTGTTGTCATTTCTAAGAGGTAATCCTAGATGAGGAATGGGAGATAGGCCCAGGAGACAGGAGTTCAAAGCCACTGGTGTAGAGACTGGTCTTGGAATGGCACTGGTGTTCTAGAAGATTTTATTATTTCGTTTTAATTCAAGTTATTATTAATATTATAGAAAATATGCACATGATAAAAAACTTAAATGAGTACATAGAGGTATAAGATGAAATGTAAAATCTCCTACTCCATTCAATTCCAGTTCCACTCTCCAGAATAAAACATTGTTAGCAGTTTCTTATGTCTCAGGAATTTTCTATCTATACACTAATATTTCCATACATAGAATTTCTACTTTTAGAATTATTATTATATTTATAGTGAAATTACATTAAAATTTAAATTTAAGGAATGTAATACATTAAAAGGGCAGACTCCCCCAATATAAATCTACGAAAGAAAGTTCTAAAAATTACACATTCAAGCAAAAGGAACCATTCATTAAAAATCACCTTTTGTGATGTTCAGGGAAAAGTATAGGGAACAAACTAGTTCACTGGGATCAGGTATAGAGAAAATGAATATGCATAAAGCAGATACACATATGCCGTTTTACTTCTTTTAAATATCAGACGAATCATATGATAGGCTGCTTTTCTATTTAGGTTTTTCTTTTAGACTAACAATATATTTTGGAGAGCTTTCCCTATCAGTTTATATAGATCTACCTTAAACTTTCTGATCGCTGCACAGTTTCTGTTACTTGGATTTGCTGTAATTTATACAACCAGCCCAGCGTTACTGAACACTGAGGAAAATGCTAAGTTTCTAGTATTGCAAACAATGCTGCAAGAAGTAATTTTATAATATGTTTTTGCACATTTGTGGAGTAATTCTGTATATTAAGTTCCTTTTAAATGCAGTTATTGCATCAATTTTTAGATTTTAATAGGTATTGGCAAATTGTCCTTCAAAGAAGTTGTACCAATTTACATTCATTAAAAGCAGAGAAAAGTGCCTATTTCCTTAAAGATTCACCATCGCTGGATGTTTCAACTTTTTAATCTTTGCTAATATCCTAGGTGAAAAAAATGCTCTATCAATTTTTTAAAGTCCTTTGAATTAGTTACAACTGCGGTAGATTATTTTTTCATAAGATTCTTAGCTATTTTTATTCATTCTTTTCTGTTAACAGAAGATAGATCATATCAGTCTTCTCTCAAAACCCTCTTGTGGTTTTCCATTTTATCCAAAGTCACATTTGAAAGTCTTACCAAGGCCTACAAGACCGTAGAAGATCTGGCTCCTGGCTTCCTCTCTGACCCCATCTACCAACCCCTCTTGCTTGCACTCTGCTCCAACTGCTGTGGCTTTCTTGCTGTTCCTCAACCACGCCAGAGATGCTCATGTTTCAAGGTCTTTGCTCTTACTGTTCCTTCTGCCTGGAATTCTCTTCCCTCTGTAGCAGAATGGTTCACTCACTTCAGGTTGCTGCTCAAATGTCATCTTTTCAGAGAACTCTTATCTTTCCACCTTATTGAAAGTAGCACATGCCTCTCTCTGTTCTGTCTCTCACAACCCAAATTTATTTTTCTCTATAACACTCTTCCTGGCATATTATATCTATTAGTGGTTGTCAACAGGGGGAGGGGTATTTGACAATGTCTAGAAACAATTTTGGTTTTCACAGCTGGAGAGGAGGAGCTGCTACTCCTGGCATCTAGTGGGTAGAGGCCGGAGATGTTAAATATCCTGCAATACACAGGACAGCCCCAACACAAAGAACTGTCTTGTCCAAATGTCAATACTGCAGAGGTTGAGAAACTCTGAGATGTTTTTATTGGCTTGTTGTCTGTCAATCTCCTATTAGCAGAGATGATATTTAAAATATTTAACAACTGGAAAAGGTATGGGTATTGAGCAATCAGATCTGGCATAAGTCATAGTAGCAACTGGGATGGTCGTCCAAGGGTTGAGGCTGAGCATCAGGCCTACCTGCCAGAATTAAGACGTGTGAAGGAGACTTTGTTTTGTGCCTGCATCATTTCTTTGTTAAATAAAATATTTTAAATTGATTTGTAAGCCTATACCCTATGTCAATTTTTGTCTTTTTGGCTACCTTTTTCTTATTGATTAACAAGTGTTATTTGTTCGTTAAAGAAATTAGAACTTTATTGTCATATGTTGCAAATAGTTTTTTCTCCAGTTACTTGGTTGTATTTTGTCTTCATTTGTAGCATTTGCTTTTATCCTGCAGGTGCTCTTAGTTTTTATGTACTCATATGTGTTAATCTATTTCATAATGACTTCTGGATTTTCAGTCTTCCTATAAATAGTTTCCTACTCTAAAATTGTAAAAAAAAATTCTCTCAACTTTTCTTTTAGTTGTTTTATGATTTCATTTTTACAATTAAATATTTATGTATCTGGACTTTATTTTGAGATCTTTCTAAATTGCTAGCCTACTTGTTCCAATATCATTGATTGAATAATACATTTTTTCCCTCAATGATTTGAAAAGATATATTTACTATGTACTACATTCCTATTTGTTTTGGGGTTTATATCTGAATTATCTTTGTTTCACAGATCTGTCTGTTCTTTGGCTAGTAATAACATTCCTTGATGTTGAAGCTTTATATATATATTAATACCTGGTAGGTATATTCTTTCCGTATTAATCTTCTTTTTCAGAAATATTCTGGTTCAACTCGTACATTTATTTTTATAGGTGACATCTAGTATTATTTTTGCAAGTTTAAAAAGAAAAGAAGAAACCTCTTTGGGATTTCATTTGGGATGACATTGAACTAACCTATCAAACTTTGGAAGAATTTTTGTGTTTATATTATGGAGTCGTCTTATACCAGTTGAAAGTTTCTAGTCATTTTTTTATAACCCTTGATTTTTCCCAAGTAAATATTATATTTTTCTTTTTAAGTTAACTACTAAGTATTTTATTTTTTAAATCTGATTTTATAAATGAGATGCTTTCTCTCATTTTGTTTTCTAACATGCTTTTGTCCAAAGGTTTGGTGTTTCATTACGTGCCAGCCACATAAGGAGTGGAAGTGTGAATGTGATTTAAAAGTATAGAGTGAAGAAACAGCTTCAATTTCTGGGCTATATTTGGTCTTTTTTTGTCTCAGTCTTCTCCTATTTGCCATCTCTCCATCTAAAACTGAGAATGGCTTTCTCTGATCACTCAATCACTCCACTACCTCAGCATCCTTCTCAGTTAGCCACTCCCCACTGTTTGCTTAAATGCTTTGAAATTTGTAAAACAGGCTATTATAAATCCATCTACTGTTCTCTTTGTTCTTTTACTCTTTCCTAACATTTTGAGTTATATTTATATATTTGAGTTATATATATATATTTTGAGTGGATATTTAAAAATAAATTTATCAACTATATTTTTATGCTTAAGTTTTACATTCCCATAGAAAAGATAGAACTGAGATCTAAGTTCTACAAAATATGTAGCTTATACCCAGAAACACTGGAGTAGATGGCAGCTGCCACAACTCTAGGAGTAACCAGAGCTGGAAACCACAACTTAATTTATCAGCTTGGCATATCTCGTTCTCATAATTGCAGAAACCCCCATGTCTGCTTCCTGTGGCCTCCCCACAACAAACTGTCCACAATGGTCAGTTCAGCAAAACAAGTGACGAGAGAGCACCAAAAAGTCTATCGAGGCCTTTAGCACCGGAGACTTTTTGTTATTGCACTTGGTGTCTCTACTGAGCAGGTGTTCTGCACAGTCTGAGGAACACCTGCCTACCATTGTGATGATCCTCTTTCTTGCCCAGGTCTCGTCAGCCCTGGACAGTTATATTATAGTTAGGCTTCAAGTTTACACTTTTGCACACATCCACTATTGATCCCCCAAACCAGTAATGTGCTAGGCCATTATTGGAAGCTACTGGAGTAGCTTCCTGTTTCTCACATGTGCTTTGATCAAAACCATTTATCTTAGACACCTAGGTTCTTGACTTGGCTGGGTCTTAAGCACAAATCACTGAGGGAGAGTTCTACTTCAAAGCCCTTGGGGCTATTTTCCAATGAAAAATCTTGGACAGAACCATACCAATCTGTCAGAAAATTTCTAACAATGTTAAACCTCAAAAGGGAAGTTGTTCAGATCCTGATTCATTTTTTCCCAAGTGGCTTCTTCATCACTATGCAAATTTCGCAAGCCCTGTATACCAAGAAGTCTTGAGGAAAAACACCAGGTTATGAGACTTGCCCCCAAGAGAACAGGTGCCTGAACATCTTACATAACTAGGAGCAAAACAAAGATCTCTGCGGGGCCGGCTACAGGTACCTAAACCAAGAAATCCTGCCAGCTTGTCACTCAGTGTCTTACAGTCAGCCTCACCTGGAACTCTGTTACACATGCAGCCTCCCAAAACTCAAAGCAGGCCAGGGGGAGGTCTGAGTTTTGAGAGAGAGAAATGGGCAAGTGTGGAGGAAATTACCTCAAGCTTCTCTCGGTCCTTTCAGTTTATCTTGATGGCGTGTAGGTGGATCAGCCAGGTGTAAAAGACAGAGACAGAAGGGACACTACATAAATATAATGAGGCTAGTATGCAAGTTGTTAAAACAGGTCCCATAAGCTCTGTTATGATTAGAATACAAATTCCACCTCTTCTCAACGTTAACAGAATGATATTCTATCCCCACGCATTGCTCTAGGCATCTCATTTGCCAACATGTTTGGACATCAGGTAGGCATAAATTAAAGTATATAATTTATAGTGCGTGAAAATCACAGAAATGCTTATTGATTCCTAAATTAGGATAATATATTTTAGCCGGTGCAGTCTTCTATCAATAAATCTTAACTGAATTTTCAAGTTAGAGCCTGCAGGGAAAATGTGCTCTAGTATTATTTTTTATTTTTTGAATTTCCAGAAACATTGAGCCCAAACATTGTGAATGTTCCCTGACTGAATGTAACTGGATCACTTTGCAAGAAAGATGAATCAATTCTGTTAATTTGTTCAGATGAAAATCATTCACATATTCTACATCTAAGGTTTTCAACTACTCTGTAAAAGTAATTAGTTTTTCTTGTAAACTACATTCCAACCTGTAGAATCTTATAGAATATTAATCTTGTTCTTTTAAATGCATTCTCAAATTTCAAAACTATTTTCAGTGCAAACACATATTAAACTTTTACCTCCAGGTTAAACAAAAAGATGACTTGATACACTAAAAAGACTATTCCTTTTAGGGAATTTTGCCACATTTTTGTGGAAAATAACTAATGTATGCCAGATACATTAATGGCTTAGAAAGTCATGGGAATGATCCCAAAATTTAAAAAATAAAATTCAACATTTTTAGCACTTTGAAGAAAACAGTGGTGGAGGCATCTACTTTGGAATTTCCGTTTTAAATGCCTTTATTGTTTTGTGTGAGGAGGATTGGCCCTGAGCTAACATCTGCTGCCAATCTTCCTCTTTTTGCCTGAGGGAGATTGTTACTGAGCAAACATCTGTGCCAATCTTCTTCCACGCCATGTGAGATGCCACCACAGCATGGCCTGATAAGCAGTGCCAGGTCTGTGCCCGGGATCTGAACCTGCAAACCCCAGGCTGCCAAAGTGGAGCGCACAAACCTAACCACTACATCACCGGGCTGGCCCCTAAATGCCTCTTTTTATCTGAAATGTTCAAAGTCAATGTATACTATTTTCCTGAGTTTGGGCTTCCACTTAGACGGTCTGTCTTCCTTGGCTTCCCTCAAAATCTGACCTTGAAAAGAGAGCTTGGGTGCAGATAGCGTGTTTGGAAGACCATGCTAGGTAGCCGGCAAATTGAGGAAGCCAAATTATGTGACAATCTCTTATTCTGTTTAATTATAGCACCAACCTTCTTAGGTAGCTATATCAGTCATCACCCTTAATGTCAAGCAACTGAAGCTCATTCTCTTCAGCTGATTAAGCAGGAAAGGAAGTTTATTAAAAGGCTATTGTTTGGCTCACAGAATTTTTTGGGAGGCCCAGAGAACTAGATTTGAAGTTATACTTCTGGGAACAATTCTGAAAACCACACGGCACGGTTGGCCCAAAGAGGAAACTGCTGCTTCTCTTGCTGCTGTACAGAGAATTAGGGAAGGTTCTGCCAGTTCCCAGCTCCTCCCTAGGCTGCTGCTGTGTCAGGAACTTGACCTGGAAATGACTGAGAAAGTGCATACACTGTTGCTGCCACCATGGAAAGAAACAGCTTTGTTGACTCCCACGCCAGCAAAAATGGATTCTGACTGGAGCCTCCTTCCCCTTGTTCACTTACCAGTCAAATTCTGATGTGTGTGAGTCTGAGTGGAGAAGCCAAAGCCACTGCCATGTCCCTAGGCCCAGCTGGAAGAGAGGCTGGGAATTTCATTTTCTGGATTCTAACTTATGGAGGCAAGACTCTTAAAACTGGAAATATTCCAGTATGATAAAGATGTCTTCATCTTTATCATATTGGCAGGGTAGGCAGAAAATATGAAAAAGATCCATGTCTGATATAGTAAGCAACTACTTTATTTTACCTTGAGGAAACTGAAAATCAGGAGAAAAATGTTGAGGACATCAACAAAGAATTAGAAAAATATAACAAAAAACTAATCAGAGCTGAAGAATACAATAACTGAAATGAAAACTTCACCAGAGGGGATCAACAGCAAATTAGATGACACAGAGGAATGGATCAGTGATCTGGACGACAGAGTAGAGAAAATCACACAAGCTGAACAGAAAAAATAAAAAAGAATTTAAAAGAATGAGGATGGTTTAAGGGACCTCTGGGACAGCATGAACTACACTAACATTCGCATTATAAGTGCTCAGAAGGAGAATAGGGAGACAATGGGACTTATTTTAAGAAATAATAGCTGAAAACTTCTGTAACCTGAGGAAGGAAACAGACATCCAGGTATAGGAAACACAGAGAACAACAAACAAGATGAACCCAAAGGGGACCACACCAAGACACATTATAATTAAAATGCTAAGAATTAAAGATAAAGAGAGAATCTTAAAAGTTGCAAGAGAAAAAGGAAACTCTGTAAGGCTATCAGCCGACTTTTCAGCAGAAACCTTATAGCACATAAGGGAGTGGCACAATTTATTCAAAGTGCTGAAAGGAAAAGACATGCAACCAAGAATACTCAACTCAGCAAGGTTATCATTCAGGATGAAGAGGAAGAGAGTTTTCCAGACAAGCAAAAACTAAAGGAGTTCATCACCACTAAACTGGCCTTACAAGAAATGTTATTGGAAATTCTTTAAATGGAAAAGAAAGGTCACAAAAAGAAATAAGAAAATTATCAAAGAAAAAATATCACTTTTAAAGGCAAATATATAATACAGGTAGTGAATCAACTAAATGTAAAGCTAGTATGAAGTCAAAGGCAAAGATACCAAAATCATCTATATCTACAATAAGAGTGTAAGGGAGACACAAAATCCAAATAGGTAAAATATGATGTTAAAAACATAAAACATGGTGGTAGAGGGGATTAAAGTGCAAGGCTTTTAGTATGAGGTCAGACTTAAGAGACCATCAACCTAATATAGATTGTTGTGTATATAGGTTATTATATATGAACCTCATGGTAAGCAAAACCCAAAAATCTATAATAAATATGCAAAAAGTAAAGAGAAAGGAACTTAAACATAATACCAAAGAAAGTCATCAAATCACAAGGGAAGAGAGCAACAAAAGAAGAAAGGAAGAGAAAAAAACTACAAAAATTCCAAAAGAAAAGTAACAAAATAGTGATAAGTACACATCTATCAAAAGTTACTTTAAATATAAATGGACTCAATGCTCAATCAAAACACATAGGATGGGGGGCCGGCCCTGTGACCGAGTGGTTAAGTTTGCTCACTCCGCTTCTGCAGCCCAGGGTTTCCCTGGTTCGGATCCTGGGCATGGACATGGCGCTGCTTATCAGGCCATGCTGAGGTGGTGTCCCACACAGCACAACCAGAAGGATGTACAACTAGAATATACAACTATGTATTGAGGGGCTTTGGGAAGAAGAATGAAAAAAAAAAAGATTGGTAACAGATGTTAGCTCAGGTGCCAATCTTTAAAAAAAAAAATAGGGTGGCAGAATGGGTAAAAAAAAAAGACCCATGTATTTATATGCTGGATACAAGAGACACACTTCAGATCTAAAGACACTCACAGAATGAAAATTAAGGGGTAGAAAAAGATGTTCCATGCAAATGGAAATGAAAATAAAGCTGGGATGGTAATACTTACGTCAGACAGAATAAACTTTAACACAAAAACTGTAACAAGAGACAAAGAAGGGCATTACATAATGATAAAGGAAACAATCCAACAAAAGGATATAACACTTGTAAATATCCATGTGCCCAATATAGGAGCACCTAAATACATAAGGCAAATATTAACAGACATAGAAGGAGAAATTGACAGTAACACAATAATATAGGGTACTTTAACACACTCCTTACATCAATGGATAGATCATCCAGACAGAAGATCAATAGGGAAACATTGGCCTTAAATGACAAATTAGACTAGCAGACTTGATATATATATACAGAACATTCCATCTAAAAACTGCAGAATACACATTCTTTTCAAACACACATGGAACATTCTCCAGGATAGATCACATATTAGGCCACAAGCCTCAATAAATTTAAGAAGATTAAAATAATATCAAGCATCTTTTCTGACCACAATGCCATGAAACCACAAATCAAATACAAGAATAAAATGGCAAAAGTCACGGATATGTGGAGATTAAACAAAATGTTGCTGAACAACTACTGAGTCAAAGGAAAAATGAAAAACTACCTGGAGACAAACGAAAATGAAAATACAACATACCAAAATCTGTGTGATACAGCAAAGGCAGTAGTAAGATGGAAGTTTATAGTCATACAGGCCAACCCCAAGCAACAAGAAAAATCTCAAATAAACAATCTAACATTATACCTAAAGGAACTATAAAAAGAAGAACAAATGAAGCCAAATATCAGCAGAATAAAGAAAATATTAAAGATCAGAGCAAAAATAAATGAAATAAAGACTAAAAAGACAATAGAAAAGATCAATGAAACTAAGAGCTGGTTCTTTGAAAAGCTAAGATTGACAAACCTTTAGCTAGACTCACTAAGAAAAAAAAGAAAGAAGGCTCTAATAAATAAAATCAGAAATGAAAGAGGAGAAATTACAACAGAAATACAAAGACTTGCAAAAGAATATTATGAAAAGCGATATGCCAAAAAATTGGATAACCTAGAAGAAATGGATAAATTCTTAGAATTATACAACCTTCCAAAACTGAATCAAGAAGAAATGAGAATCTGAACAGACCGATCACTATTAAGGTGATCAAAATAGTAATTAAAAATCTCCCTAAAAACAAAAATCAAGGACCAACATCTTCCTGGTGAATCATATCAAATATTCAAAGAAGATTCAACACCTATTTTCTCACTCTTCCCAAAAATTGAAGAGGATGGGACGCTTCCTAACACATTTTATGAGGCCGCATTACCCTGATCCCAAAGCCAGACAAGGACAATACACACACACAAATTACAGGACAATATTGTTGATGAACATAGATGGAAAAATCATCAACAAAATGTTAGCAAATTGAATATAATGATACATTAAAAGGATCATACACCATGATCAAGTGGAATTTATTCCAGGGTTGTGAGGATTGTCCAACATTCACAAAACAATCAACATGATACACCACATCAACAAAACAAAGATTAAAAATTACATGATTGTCTCAATACATGCAGAGAAAACATTCAACGAGACTCAGCACCCATTTATGATAAAAATTCTGAATAAAATGGGAATAGAAGGAAAGTACCTCAACATAATAAAGGCCATATATGACAAACTCACAGCTAGCATCATACTCAACAGTGAAAAACTGAACACTATGCCTCTAAGAACAGGGACAAGACAAATATGCCTATTTTTGCCACTCTTATTTAACACAGTATCGGAAGTCCTAATGAAAGCAATTAGGCAAGAAAAAAAATAAAAGGGATTCAAATTGGTAAGGAAGAAATAAAACTGTCACTATTTGCATATGACATGATTTTATATATAGAAAACCCTAACAAAGCCACGAAAAAACTATTAGAAATCATAAAAAATAAATAAAGTTGCAGCGTAAAAAGAAACATACAAAAATCATGTGTGTTTCTATACACTAACAATGAATTAACAGAAAGAGAAATAAAAAATATAATTCCATTTACAATTGCAACAAAAAGAATAAAATACCCAGGAATAAATTTAACCAAAGAGGTGAAAGATGTATACACTGCAAACTATAAAGCATTACTGAAAGAAATTGAAGATGACAATGAAATGGAAAGATATTCCATGCTCATGGATTGGAAAAATTAACATAGTTAAAATGTCCATACATCCTAAAGCAATCTACAGATTCAATGCAATCCTTATCAAAACTCCAATGACACTTTTCACAGAAATAGAACAAAGAATCCTAAAATTTACATGGAACAAAAAAAGACCCAGAATAGCCAAAGCAAGACTGAGAAAAAAGAACAAAGCTGAAGGCATCACACTCCCTGATTTCAAAGTATACTACAAAGCTATAGTGATGAAAACAGCATGGTACTGGCAGAAAAACAGATTCACAGATCAATGGAACAGCATTGAGAGCCCACAAATAAGCCCACATATTTATGAACAGTTAAGTTTTGACAGGGGAGCTGAGAACATACAACGGAGAAAGGAAAGTCTCTTCAATAAATGGTATTGGGAAAACTGGACAGCAATGTGTGAAAGAATGAAATTAGACCACTGTCTTACACCACACACAAACTCAAAATGGATTAAAGACTTGAATGTAAGACCTGAAACCATGAAAATCCTAGAAAAAAACATAGTCAGTATGCTCTTTGACATGAGTCTTAGCAGTATCTTTTTTTTTTCAATTATTTTATTGTGGTCATAATGGTTTATAACATTGTGTAATTTCAGGTGCACATTATTATTTATCAGTTTCTGTATAGACTGCTTTGTGCTCACCCCTAGTAGTCTAATTTTTATCCATCACCATACATATGTGTCCCTTTACTCCTTTCATCCACTCCCCAACCCCCTTCCCCTCTGATAACCACTAATCTGTTCTCTTTGTCCATGTGTTTGTTTATCTTCCACATATGAGCGAATCACACAGTGTTTGTCTTTCTCTGGCTAATTTCACTTAACATAATACAGTCAAGGTCCATCCATGTCATTGCAAATGGGACAATTTTGTCTTTTTTCTGGGTGAGTAGTAGTCCATTACATATATATACCACATCTTCTTTATCCACTCATCAGTTGAAGGGCACTTGGGTTGCTTCCATGTCTTGGCTATTGTGAATAATGCTGCAATGAACACAGGAGTGCATAAATATTTTTGAATTGTAGATTTCAAGTTCTTCAGATAAATACCCAGTAGTGGGATAGCTGGATCGTATGGTAATATGGTATTTCTACTTTTAATTTTTTGAGAAATCTCCATACTGTTTTCCACAGTAGCTGCACCAGTTTACATTGCCACCAGCAGCATATGAGGGTTCCCTTTTCTCCAAATCCTCTCCAACATATGCTATTTTTTGTCTTGTTAATTATACCCATTCTAACAAGTGTAAAGTGATATCTCGTAGTTTTGATGTGCATTTCCCTAATAATTAGTGATGTTGGACATCTTTTCATGTGTTTGTTGGCCATCTGTATATCTTCTTTGGAAAAACGTCTGTTCATATCCTCTGCCCATTTTTTGATGGGGTTCGTTGCTTTCTGTTGTTGAGTTTTATGAGTTCTTTATATATTTTGGAAATTAACCCCTTGTCAGATGTATGACTTACAAATATTTTCTCCCAGTTTGTGGGTTGTCTTTTCATTTTCCTCATGATTTCTTTGGCCTATCAGAAGGTTTTTAGTCTGATGTAGTCCCATTTATTTATTTTTTCTTTTGTTTCCCTTGCCTGAGTAGACATGGTATTCGAAAAGTTGCTGGTAAGACTAATGTCAAAGAGTGTACTGCCTATATTTTCTTCTAGGAGTTTTCTGATTTCAAGTCTTACATTCAAATCTTTAATTCATTTTGAGTTGATTTTTGTGTATGGTCTAGGGTAATGGTCTACTTTCATTCTTTTGTATGTGGCTGTCCAGTTTTCCCAACACCATTTACTGAAGAGACTTTCCTGTCTGTACTGTATATTCTTGGCTCCTTTGTCAAAGATTAACTGTCCATAGATGTGTGGTTTTATTTCCGGGCTTTCAATTCTGTTCCACCGATCCGTGTGTCTGTTTTCTGCCAGTACCATGCTGTTTTGGTTACTATAGCTCTGTAGTGTATTTTGAAGTCTAGGATTGTTACGCCTCCAGCTTTGTTCTTTTTTCTCAAGTTTGCTTTGGCTATTTTGGGTCTTTTGTTGTTCCATATAAGTTTTAGGATTCTTTGTTCTATTTCTGTGAAGAATGTCATAGGGATTCTGACTGGGATTGCATTGTATCTGTAGATTGCTCTAGGTAATATGGACATTTTAACTATCTTTATTCTTCTAATCCATTAGCATGGAATATCTTTCCATTTCTTTATGTCTTCTTTGATTTCTTTCAATAATTTCTTATAGTTTCAGTGTATAGATCTTTCACCTCTTTGGTTACATTTATTCCATGAAGGAATATGCCCTAAAAATAGTACAAACTGAAAATATAGAGCTATCACAAACCTGAAACTCAGCTTTGAATTGGTGTACAACTCCAGAATGTATGCAGGTGATCTATTCATATTCTAACAGTCTACAGGGAATAGAAAGGGTAAATATTCTCTGGAGAAAGAAAGCATCATCCAGAGCTTCAAGTTATCACTACATATTTTCAAACACAAGCAGTATTTAGTGAAAAATTATAGATATACCAAGACATAGAACTAAATGAACACAACCCGAGAGAGAGGAAAAAAACAGATAAAAGGAACAAACCCACAGAGGTCCATATATTGTATTTATTGCACTTGGACTTTAAAAGAATTGTCAACTAATGTGTTCAAGAAAAAAGATGAAAAGATAGAAATTTCAACAGAAAACTGGACTCTATAAAAAGTTCTTTTGAAATTCTAGAACTGAAAGTTATAATAACTAGAATAAAAACTTCTTCAATGGGCTTAATAGTCGATTAGATATGGCTGAAGAGATGGTTGATAAACCAGAAGAAAGATCAGAACACATTGTCCAGGTTGAATTATGGTGAGAAAAAGAGATAGGAAATGCAGAAAAGATCATAAGAGAAATCTGGGGCACGGTAAGATGTTCTAATGCATGTGTAATGTGAGTCCTAGAAGGAGAGGAGAGTGAATGAGCAAAAGCAATATCTGAAGAGATGATGACCTAAATTTTCTAACATTTATGAAAGCTGTTAAGTCACAGAATCAAGAAGCTTATGAATTCCATGCAAGACAATTCAATTAAAACCATATCTAGGCACATTATTAGTGAAACTGCTGAAAGTGAAATACAAACGGAAAATCTTAGAAGCAGCCAGAAGGAAAAAAACTTCTCTTTAAAGAAGTAACAGTAAGACTTCTCTACAGAAATGATGGAAATAGCAAGCAATAGCACTTTGGAAATTTGTTTAATGGTATCTATTATATGGTCTACCATATGACTCAGCAATTTCATTCCTAATATAATGAGTGCTTATGTTTACCAAGTGCATGTACGAGAATGTTCGTAGCAGCTTTATTCATAATCTCAATCATCTGTAAATAACCCAAATCCACATAAATATAATAATGGAAAAACCAACTGTGGCATGTTATACAATGGAATATTATTCATAAAATTGCTACATGCAACAAAAGAGGTGAATCTTATAGACACGATGTTGTGCAAAAGAAACCAGGCACAAAATGGTACATATTGTATAAGTCCATTTATTTGAAGATCAAAAGCAGGCAAAACTAATTTATGATTATGAAGGTCAGGATAGTATTACCCTTGGGGAAATGTTGATTAGGAGAGCAGAATGGAGTTTCCTAGAGTGCTGGAAATGCTTCTAGAGTGCTTGATCTAGGTTGTGTGTACATGAATGTATACATACATGAATTTACATGAATTCATATAATGATTAATTACTGTATCATTATGGTAATGAAAGACATTTTCAGAAAAACAAAAATTTGGGAGAAATAAGCAACAGTAGGTGTGCATTAAAAGAAATAATAAAGGGAGTGCTTCATTCAGAAAGAAATGATCCTAAACAGAAGCATGGAAATGCAGGAAGCAGTAAATAGTAACAGAAAGGGTCAAATATGGGTTAATAGTAACTGTATAAAATAATAATAGTAATGTCAAATGATATTTATAATATCTAAAATTAAAATGCTTTACAGCAATAGTACAAAAGGAGGGAAGAAGCAGTTTTAACAGAGTGAAAGTATTTTAAAGCCCTTGTATTGTCTGATGATTTGTAGAAGTTCTAATTTATAATAAACTCTAATAAGTGAAGGATGTATGCCATAATCTCTAGAGAAGTTTTGTCCATAGAAATACAATGCAAGCCACAAAAAAGAATCGCATAAGTAATTCTTCAAATTCTAGCAGTTATATTTTAAGAAAGCAAAAAGTAATAGATGAAATTAATTAGACTAATATATATTTCTAACTCAATATATCTAAGATATAATAAATCAATATAAAAATTATTAACGAGAGGTTTTTTAAATCATAGTAAGTCTTCAAAATCTGGTGAATATTTCATCCTGACAGCACATCTCAATTTGGACAGGCCACATTTCAAGTGCCCAGATGTGGCTGCTTGCTAACATGGTGGACAGCTCAGCTCTAGAGCCGTGGTTCCCAAGAGGAGAGACTTTACCCCACAGGGGATATTTGACAATATCTGAAGACATTTTGATTGTCATGATTGTGGGAGGGTGGGTGGTGCTTTTGGTATCTAGGGGGTAGAAGCCATGGATGCTGCTAAGCATCCTATAATATACACAGAACAACCCCTCCGCCGCATAAAGAATTATTCAGTCCAAAATGTCAATCATAACATGGTTGAGAAACCCTGCTGTAGAGTAATCCCAAAATAATAGTTAAAAAGTGTATAACTAATATGCTAATAGTGGGGAGGAGGAGGAGGATGAACAGTAAAAATTACTCAACCAATTCAAAAGAGTAAAAGAATGTGAAGAAGAAAAGGAATATAGAACAGATGGGACAAATAGAAGGCAAATAGTTATATTAGTAAAATGACATTAAATATAAATGGATTAATATTCTAATTAAAGACTAAGATTGTCAGATAGGGAAGAAAGTCCCTACCTATATGTTACAAAGGAAACATTTTAAATATAAGGATGCAGAAAAGTTGAAGGTAAAATGGTTAAACAGTCTAGACCATGCAAACTCTAATAAAAATAAAACTGGTATAGTTATACTAATATCAAAATAGATTTTAATACAAGATGTATTATTGGAAGCAAAGAAAGATATTTCATAGTGGTACAAGCATCTTCCATCAGTGATGGAAATGATTCGATTTAAAATGTCAGATGACCACATTGCTTCACTGATATCTCTTTCAATGTCTCCCCATTGACTTCGGATAAAGTTCAAACTACAAGTACGGCAGATAAGATCCTCCATAATCACCTGATTCACCACTAACATCTAATTCATTTCTTTCTTCAAATTCAGGAGTGTTGAAAAGCATGTAATTCCTCAAAATTACCCTATTGTTTTATACTCTTTGTGGTTTTCCTCATATTAGTCCCTCTACCTGGAATGCTTTTCTTTGTGGAAATCATCTGAAAAAGTTCTTTCTAGTTATCTTTCAAAGCTGTATTCTGTTATATCCTATCCAAACCTTTTATGACTGAACTCCACATATAATCCTCTCCTTCTCTGTGTGCCTCTGTACTTCACAAACACTTCAAACAATCATTTCTCATACTATTCTGCCTTCTCTGGTAGCCAGCAGGAAGCTATTATGCATCCTTTAACTTTTACTGACCTTAATTTATTTGTGTTGGTAAACACAGTAGCCTTGGAGAGATACTTGCTATAAAATTGCCCAAAGTTTTTATCAATGTATTTTGTCAGTTAATATAGTCTTTTCAGGTTCAGCTATGATAACTTATAAACTTTATATAATGATTTCAATTAGTATTTTTAAAACTAAAAATTCATTATTCTCTTCTCATTTTATTAATTTTGTACTTATGAATGGAGTCATGTGAGCAGTTAATACAATTAGTTATGCCAGGATAGTATCTGAGAAAGAGTATTTATTTATATTGCTCTTCTGTTACAGATTGCTTGATTCTTTTTCATAGCATTGTTAGTTTTCTAGACCGCCCAAGCCAAATTGTAACCAATACATGAATTAACTTGAAAACCTTGCAGTTTTATATATTTATAAAAAGTATAAACCCATACTTGTCCGGGCATTTAGAGTTGAATTTTCAGAAATGACTCAGTGCAGCACTCTCAACCAGGGTGATATCATTAGGAAAAACTGCAAAGACAAGGTTTTAATTTTTGGATGTTATTCAAAATTTTTTCAGCCGATTCTACAATTTTTTTTGCTAGAATCAGAGATCAAAATAGCCGAAGTAATTTCTTAGATGAATTGATTTGTAGTCAGACTAATAATATTTTCGTAATTTTAAAATGGAAGAATTTCAGATTTGTGTTGTAGCAGACTAGTTAAGGGTGAAAACTTTCAGCTAAACTGCCTGGATCTGAATTCAAGCCTTGCCACATCCTAGCTATATAATCTGGGGCAATTTCCTTAACTCCCCTAAGCTGCAGTTTTTTCATCTGTAAAATGCAGATAATAATATACCTACTTTATGGGTTATTTTGAGATAAGACATTTAGCATGGCTCATGTTGCATAGTAAATTCCCAGTTGAAATGAGCTAATATAAAAGATATAGCTAAGCAAAATCAATAAGTCATATAGTTAATTAAAAGGGCTATTTTACATCATCTACCATGTATCTAACAATAAGTACTAACAATAAAAGCTACCATTTAGTGAGCACTGTGCTAAATGTTTTGTATACACTATTTCATTTGAATTTTACAGTAACTTTGAGAGTTGACTAAATGTCCGTATTGTGTGGATAAGTTAATTGAAACTTAGAGAGTATATGCCCAAAGTTATATATTTGGTAAGAATATTTTGACATGATTATTTGAAGCAGGCATTTTAATGTCAGGGATATTTTTGTACAACTTACAAAAACAAATCTTTAAACTTTCTGTTTTCTCCTAAACAATGGAAATAGCTTTATTGTGGACCCGAAGTTTGTGCACACAGAGTCCAAAGCTGACAAGATGCACAGATCCTCTGGAGATGAGAGAATCGTTTGATGAGAAGTGGTCCAGGAGGCAAAACTTTGTTGACATGTGGGAGACAAACAATGAAATAGGCAACAAATTATAATAAGAAATGCAAGCAATATAATTAACTCAATGAATAAAGCTTTGATAGTAGAACAGAGACCTGGACCTGACCAGGAGTCCAACCAATCATTTAGGGAGAGGTTAGGATCAGACATGGATTTAATTTGGTGACTCATATCAGATAGGAAATTTGTTTAGGGCTTCCATGTGCCAGACGACACTTTCAATTCCTAATTGGGGAAGGAAAATTGAGGCAAGGTGATCATACCAGTGGAAGACAGAAGAGATCCAGCATTGTTGGGGGTTGGGTAGGGATATCAGGAGGAGATATGGTAAATGTAGTTCTACCTTGCATCCAGACAAAGCCTAGGGTGCATCATCCAATCCATCTAGGTGGCAGCCAAGGCTGTAAGTTGGAGCCACATATACACTGAGTGTGATTATGGGCTAACCAAAGTGTGCTGGGCCATCTATCCCAGTCAGTCTCAAACCAATCAGTATTTTTTAAGGTTATGATATGAGAACATATGTAATGGGGAAGGTGTCCCATAGGTCGGGTGCTATTAGGCCACATATCACAAAAGTGTGATTGGTTTCTTCCCAACATAGAGTGGCCTTTTGACTGAGTTGACCACTAGTAGCAGTGAACCAAATATATTTGTCCCAAATTTGATATAGTCCATCCTGTGTGTATTGATAGGTTGGGAACTTTACCTTAAGAACTCCTTGTTTGTGCTCCATCTGTGGCAGGCAAATTTAGGCAGTATTTGGGCAGTAGAATTGAAGGAGGAGGTTTGAATGTGGCCAGGGAGCTCCCAAGTGTCAGAGACAGATGGCCACAAGGAGACATTATGATTAGTAATAGACGAACTTTGTAGAAGAGAAGAGCTAGAATCTAATATCCATGAATGTGTACTATAGCTTCTACTGAAACATAATTTTTCTCTCTAAAATCACCCTTATTTTTACAAGAGATAGTCAAATTAAGATTAATTGGTTTGCAAAAGAAGTGTAGCTTCAATAAAACTTGGTCCAATTATTTACGTAAGTGCAGCAAGAATGGAAATTGATCACATAGGCTCTTTTAAATCTACTCTACTGGAATTTTTTTTATGGGGAATCTCAGATTGAACTTTAAAGTCCTCTCAAGGCCAGAAAAGCCCAGCCAAGGACTTGCTATCAGATTTTGCCTGCAACACCTGCAGCTTTTGGTGGATTCCTCTCTTTTTGAGGTCTCCCCAAATATTTTGAGGTTCCTTACATCTGCCAGATATGTGAGAATTCCTTATTTACCAGGTAAGATTGCTGGAATCTCTGTAAACAAGGTACCAGGCCAATATTTCCAAGTGGTTTTATCCTAGAAAGTCAACCTTATTCCTCAAAGGCTGTCTTGTCATATCTGAGTGTGCATGTTTCCCTCAAATATGACATTCCAGTCAAAGCCTTGGTAAGATAACTAATGTTTCTAAATGTGTCCTGTTATAAGGAGAACAGAACTGAACTCATGCAAATAACTATATTGGCTTAAAATAACCATACTCACTCACTCACTAAGCTTCTAAATTCCGGAGGGATCAAGTAGGGAGAAAAAGGTAAATGTTTCAGTTCTGCTCATAAAAGTATAATTTCACCAAATTCCTATAAGTTATAGTTAGCATAAGAGAAAAGAGAAAAAGATTTCCTTAAATCTGAGAAAAAAAAAACCACATAAAAAAAGTAACAATATTTCAAGTAAAAGTCATAAAAAGTTATAACCATCCTCATCAGTTCCTACAGTCCTGTATGATTGATTCTTGATCTGAATCTTCTGTTAGCAGATTTATGAAGTCATCAGTTTCTCTGTTAGTATTCTATAATTTCTTACCTATTTCAGTTTTATGATCTGAAAGTTTATCAGAAACCTGTACTCTAGAGGAAGTGCCAGAGTCCTTTTCATGAATTTCTGTGAAAATGAAACATATTTGCAAAAGCAAAAAGCATCAGAGTAAAATAGCAACTATCTGCAAATGACAAAAGACTCAAAAGGACAATTGACAAAGAAACTTGGCTACTTCTGTGACATACAACACTTCAAGATAATAACTAGAATTATGACTGGCAACCAGGACAGATCAGAATTTTAGGAATGTTATATAATTTCAAAATACCTATATCAGTAGCATTCACTTATTTAATACCACCTAAGAAAGTTTATCATCACTTATTTGACAATGCTTCCCATGTAGTTTAATAGACCAAATAAAGGCTAATTTGTCTAGTATTTTCCTCCTTATAGGAAGAGAGAGCAAATTTCTTTGAGAAGTCTCAGGGGCCCTCTGAAAATCCTCAGAGAAATTTTCTTCCTTCTACCAGGTCAAAAGAAAGCCTTTATTCAGGACTTGAATATTTTTTTGAGGGAGAAGCTTGTCAAAAATATCAAAAAGTTTTAAAACACTTGTTCAGATAGGAAGCAACACTCCCTGCAAAACAATGCTCAGGTATCTATTCAAAATGACAACAGAAACAGTCAAAAAATCTTAACAGAGAGACCTTAGTACTTGTGAACATAGGAAATTATTTTACCAAAACAGATTTTCTGTCTTTTAGGTAGAGTTAGAGCAGGCCAAAAGTTCAAGAAAATTATCCTTTGAGAGAAAACCAAATTTTAATTTTTGTATCAGCTTATTTTTAACATTAAAACTCATTTATTTAATTGGATTTACTTTAATCTTAGCCAACTTGACCATGCATAAAACTCCTTTCTGAATTTTTCTTTCAGAAACCTTCTACAACTTTCTCTTTTACTTTCAGAATTTGTCCCATGCTTTCTTTCTTCTCTTCTAGTGCTTTAGGACAAATTTATTACTCTTAACCCAAGAAACAAAAATATTTCCATTCTTTATACCCTGTTCACTGAAAACATACACTTTACTTTCCTTGAATACAGTGCTGCTTTCCTTATTAATTTCCAGTAGCTTTAATTACATATATTAATTAGATTTTTTAACCCTTACAGACCCTAGTAAAAACTAAAAAACTAAGCAATTATGAACCACCTTTTACATCAGCATTCAAAAGACTTTTCATAATTTCTAGGAACATTTTACTTCACAGCAATGAAACACTGGCATGTTTACTAATAGACCCAAACATCCTTTAGCCTCTCTGCAATAAGAAGCCAAAAGCAGATGACTTAGATATGTTCAGCAATAATGTTTCAGTCTCCTATCTGATCCAAAAATGACCCAGATACTCAACAGATTTTTATCATTTACATTAACTTGGCAAAACTCTAAAGTTTTAAATTACCAAAAAGAATTTGGAAGCTGTTTTTTCCCCCAAGTACACTAAGCATAAAACATAATTACCCACAAACTCTTACCCATTTTTATCTACTTAAATCATTTGTTTCCAACAATTATGTTCAGATTACCCATGAAAACCTCATGAGATATTAGACAAAAATTAGCTATCTTTTTTTTTGAGGAAGATTAGCACTGAGCTAACTACTGCCAATCCTCCTCTTTTTGCTGAGGAAGACTGGCCCTGAGCTAACGTCCATGCCCATCTTCCCCCATTTTATATGTGGGATGCCTACTGCAACATGGCTTTTGCCAAGTGGTGCCATGTCTGCACCTGGGATCCGAAACGGCAAACCCCAGGCCACTGAGAAGTGGAACGTGCAAACTTAACTGCTGTGCCACCTGGCTGGCCCGTAGCTATCATTTAAAGCTATTATTTTGCTGACAAATTTCTAACAGACAACAGAGCTTATTTGACTAGTAAACCCAGGCTGCATGCCTGCATCATATCCAAATACTGACAACTCTGAGGACATGCTTATTTCAATCAAGCCAACAAACTTAAACAAGCTTTCATCTACCAAAGATTAATCTATATCATGTTAAGTTAAAGGACACTGGGTTAATTTCTACTACACCTAGAATTTATGTAAGCATTTACTTTAAGCCAATTAAACACAGCTCTTAATTTTGGCCATACCATCCAGAGGTAAAATATCACACATATGTAACATACATATAGACACACATACACAGAGTCTCACAGCTATTGTTTTAAAATTACTGCCATGAATCAGGTACAGTAACATAAAGCTCCCTAGTTATGAATCCAAATTTTGTTTTAAGCCTTTTTACCAATATTTGTGGAGGAGACAGTCAAGATGCTGGATTTTTTGGGAAGGGCACACTTATGGCCATTTTTCCCCCTTCAGTCTTAAGAATTAGTGATGGGCTAGGTAGTCCCCGGAGGGTTTGCAAGCTCTTTGAGATAAGGGAAATGGGTGGAACCTGAAATACCTCTAGAGCTGCTTTTCCAGCCTTAAAAACATTTTCCAAGGACAGCTGCTCTTGATTTCCCAGAAACTGGATTGTAACTCAGATGACATTAAAGCTTGATCTACCCATCCAACTACATCAAAAAGGCACAGAGAAACCCCTCAAGTTTTCTCCCAGATGGGGTTTCTGGGGCATAAGCCATCCAATTGAAAGTGTTTCAACAATTAGTTAGAATGCACCCAAGGAGTGAGTTTCTGGAGATGCTTGGGGCCTTCCCCATGGTGGTAAAGCTGGTGTCCAACTGACAGCCGGCCAGAGAAGGGTGCAGAGTCTGACTGTGGGCATCAATATAGTTATAAGGTTTAGTCAAGTCCTGCTCAGCTGGGGCACTTAGTCACTGAGCCAGCACAAGGCGAGCAAAGGAAGGAGGCCTGGAGCTGGCTGGGGACTGGGGCTCCCAGCGTCATGGTTGAGAGTTAAGTCTCTGGCAAAAGTTTCAAATTTTCAATTTTACAGAAGGTCCAGGCTCTTCTCAGGTCCAGCTTGAACTTAACCTCAACTTGGTGACAACAGAGGAGGTGACAAATGAAACAAAGAAAGGAAAAGAAGAGATCAGGACTTGCCCTCATGGCCTCTTCCCAAGGGTTATCAAGATAAGGGTCACACAACAGTTCCTGTGCCAGAGCACACAACACCAGCAGGACAGAGAGTTCACAGAATGAATCACAGGTCTCCTATCCTCAGAACTGACTCAGTAGGCACATAAAATACCCAACAAGTCAACCACCAAGAGAGGGCACCCCACTTGGGGTCACTGGGGTGATCAGGCCCGGAAACCAGAGTAGGGGCTCCCAGGGGTGGAGTCTTTGACTCTTTAACGATTTCTTTGTTTCCCAGTTGCAAAGCTCAAAAGGAAACCAAAATGGCCACTGTAAGTTCAAGAGAGATGAAAGAAAAGGGTCCATTACCTTGAAAATCCCCCCTGAACCTAGGGCAGTGTCCTACCCATTGTTCCTCCTGTGGGGTTCCTATAGCAAGGGGTGATGGGGGCATCCCCCTGCATTTCATCCCTTGTATATCTTCCCTAGTATGCCTGGCAGTAATAGATGCCTGGTGAGTGGCCCCAGAGATAAAAGAATAGAGAAAAACAGTGAAGAATTTTCTACCAGTCTCAGGGACATTCTCCCCAAATGCCTCCTGGAGCTGTTCTCCCAAGAAGGGGTTCCTATACTCAACCAATGGTTAGAGTGTGGTACTTTCCTTGAACCAGAGTCCCAATTGGGACTTTCCCGTAGTTCAGAGTGTGGTCAGGAGCCATAGGGAGGGACCCCAATCCAGCCTTAGGAAAAGAAACCTGCCTTGGGAGTCTTGGAGATTGGTGATTGTCCTAATGGCTTAAGTGGTCCACCTACGCCCATGTAAAATTTATATATTAGAGATAGGGTGAGGAAGGAATGGATTAATTCCTTCTTCATCACCCTCAGGCTTAAGGTACTGATTCTGTTAAGGCTGAATGCCATGGTTTGCCCCATGGAGTAGCTATGGCCAGCAAACGTGAATTCATACAGCTGTACGAGAAAGTTCCCAATGGAGAAGTGAATTTAGATCTATCCTTGAAAAAGAGAAAGGCACAAGGAAGAAAAGCACTTACCAGAACTTAAGCTAACAAGCCGATGAAGCAAGATCCCTGTACGGGCCACGAGAAGAAATGATGTGGGCTTGGTGAGCCAAGGAGTTGAAAGAAAGATTTTTTGGACTCTCAAGGTCTGGCAGCTGTGCTCTTTTATTCAGAGAATAGCATGGAGTAGCATGGGGGCAGGACCTATGGGCAGTGAAGAGCTGCAAACATGGGTTGAGGGTAGGGCTAAATTTATAAGGCATAGGTATGTGAGTTATTGCTTTATGAGACAAAGGAAAGATTATGTAAAAAAGTCGTTGAAATGGTATCAGTGTAGGTGGGGTCTGGCTATCAGGTGGTCCTATAACTTCAGAGAAGAATCAGATTGGATCAGGTCAGGTCGTCCTATAACTTCAGAGAAGAATCAGATTGGATCAGGTCAGGATGTCCTACGCTTCCTGGAGGATGATATAGATCAGTATGTAGGGCAGGACACCTTGGGCTTCTCTCCCTGGGGCAGCCTTGATCTGAATCAAAATGACCATGAAACATGAACCACAAATGTTGGCAAACAAGATTTCAGAACGGAGCATCACAAGCACATAGAATTTACAGAAGCATTCTGGCCAAGACAATGATAAAGGAGGCTTCTGAACTCATCTCCTCCACAGACACACTGAATCTACAGCTACACACTGAGCAATTCTCTCTGAAAGAAATCTGGAACTGGCTGAGTGACTTCTATACATTGTGTGAACAAGAAGATACCCACTTCAAAATGGATAGGAGAGACTGAGACACAATCTTGACACAAACCCCACCCCTGGCATAGCAGCACACAATTGGGAGGGGACTCACAACTCCAGCTTCTCCTTGAGGAGCAAAGGGTTTGGACTCAACATCTAGCATCCCAGCTTTTAGAACTTCCACCTGAGAGACAGCTCCCCAGGACACCTAGCTCTGAAAATCAACGGGGCTTGCATCTATGAGCCTCACAGGGCTACAGCAAACAAAGAAATAGTTTTTGGCATGCTCACGAGGACTTGCTGTGGCTACCTCCCCAGGGCTCAGTGCAGAAGGAACAGACAGAAACCCCATCTCCCAGTCTTTGCCTGAAAGAGGCCTATTTGCGCACTTTAAATGCTGCTGCTGAGGGTCTGGCTTCCAAACAACCCGCATCCAGGTGCTGACTGAGATCCCCCCCTTTGAGACACTGACAAATCTCGGCACACCCTCAACTACTAGGAGCCACCAAGAGCAAAAAATGTGGCTTGTACAAGCACAGCAGTTTGAGAGACAACCAAGAGCTTTGGTTGGCTTGAATGGTTAGGTTCATCTGCTACATAAGACCACTTGGTCAAGACTGGGAGAGGTGGCTATTTCATGTAATTGTGGGGAATCAGAATTGGCCACCCCAAAATATGTCTCTTTGGCTTGATTATTTTTAAGAACAAAAGACTCTGAAAGAAACTTTGACCTTCCGCTAACTGCCCGAAAGAATTTAAGATAGAAGACTCACCCCAGGAAGGAGCTAATACTATAAGACAACTATAGCATAAGGTAAAGTAGGTGTGATAACAAGGCACCAGGAAGCCCACTTTTTTTTTGTCAAAGTTCTCTCTCTGGTCGCACTGTCTATAGGTGGCCCAGCAAACACTTGTTTAAGAAATGTTGGCTTTTCCATCTCCATGTGAATTGCCTTCCTCTTCCTTGAAGACCCAAACCACTACCCCCAACATCCTCCTTTGTCTTTAGCTGGAGATGGTGTTTAAGGTGGCAGCTTCGGCCATTCTGGCACGTTACTTCAGTTTTCCTGGGCTTCTCCCTTGTGTACATGTTATTAAACTTTGTTTTATTTTCTCCTGTTATTCTGTCTCATGTCAGCTGGAAGGACCTAGAGGGTAGAGAAATTGTCTTCCTCCCCTACATAATGCACAGAAACAAACACAGAGAGTCAAGGAAAATGAAGAAACAGGAATAATGCTCCAAACAAAAGAAGAAGATAAAACTTCAGAAACAGCCCTTAATGAAAAGGACATAAGAGACTACCATGGACAATTATGTGCCAACAAATTGGACAACCTAGAAGAAATGGATAAATTCCTAGAAACAGACAACCTACCACGACTGAATCATAAAGAAATAGAAAATCTGAACGGACCAATTACTAGTAAAGAGATTGAATCAACAATCAAAAACCTCCCCAGGGAGAAAGGTCCAGGATCACATGACTTCACTGGTGAATTCTACCAATCATTTAAAGAATTAATACTAATCCTTCTCAAACTCTTCCAAAAAATAGAAGAGCAGAGGACACTTCCAACTTATCTTACAAGGCCAGCATTACTCTGATACCAAAACCAGACACAGACACCACAAGAAAGGAAAAATTACAGGCCAAAATCTCCCGTGAGGGGTGGAGGAAATGGGTGAAGGTGGTCAAAAGGTACAAACTTCCAGGTATAAGATAAATAAATTCTGGGGAAGTAATATACAGCATGATACCTATAGTTAGCAATACTGTGTTGTATATTTGAAAGTTGAAAATTGCTAAAAGAGTAAATCTTAAAAGTTCTCATTACACACACAAAAATTTATAACTATATGAGGTAACGGATGTTAACCAAACTATTGTGGTCATCAATTCACAAAATGTACATATATGAAATCAATATGTTGCACACCTTACACCAATGCAATATTATAAGTCAATTATATCTCAATAAAACAGAAAAGAAAGAATTTGCAAAGTAAATTTGACACAATTTAGTGACAATGCCTAATTGTTGTTTGCTGAATGATAATTAGCAATCTGTGGTAAACAATTCTGTTAATAATTGCACTTATATTACTGTTACAGAGTCAAACTGTTTTCCCTATCTATAAAAATTAATTTTCTTGATATTTTTCAATAAAAATGGTAAATATTAAGAGTCTGTTCTGGTCCTATAGGCAGTTTAAAGTTGATCACACTCATGCTGACGGATTCACACATTTAAAAATCCAAGATCTTAGATTCCTTCTTCACAGACTTACGGGGATTAAGTGGTTCAAGTTCATGTTGTTGAAGATGAATTGTATCCCTCCAACTCTTCCGCTATTATCCAGTCACGACTCAGGGCAGATAAGACCATTCCTTTTACCTGGATCCCCTGCCATAGACGGCCTCACTATATGAAGAAAAGGAAAGAGTAAGCAGAGTGGATGATGGGGAAGGTTTGGGAGATAACGCATTCAGGATCTTCATTCATTCCTTCACTCACAAATATTCAGGTGCCCTTCTTAGTTCTGGTCTTCAAGCATTTGGACAACACATCTCTTCTCTCTTTCCTTAAGGGCTTGTCTGAGAGTACCACGCAGCACAGATGGCGCTCTGAAGGAGTGGATATATGTCCAGAGTTGGGAAATAAATCTTATCGTTTTTAACTGCCAAGTCCTCCAGTCAGATTACTGGCCAACTCCCATCACACCTTCTTCTAGAGGCAAAGCTTGTATCCCTGGGCATGTGGCTCAGATCAGGTCAATCAGAATATTTCCTCCTCTGCTGAGATCCAAATCACGGTATTTCACCAAGAATGTTCTAGATGGAGATAGCAAGTAAACTTTACTTTTGAACACAAATGTTTGCGGTTTGTGAAAATAGATGCCAGTGGTCCTATTTCTCGTCTTGAGGTGAATGTCTTTTTGTAGCAGGAAATAATAAAACCACCAGAGAGATAGCAGAATTAGAGATGCAGAAAGATATGGGATAGAGAGAGGCAGAGAGACAGAGAGAGACAGCAGGAGGCACTGACTGCTGTTTCCAGGTCTGAGGTTCTAGAAGCTGACTTTCCTCAGGGTGGTAGTCGATGAAAGACTCTGGGCAGAGAAGGCTGCCTCCTCGACTCTGTGTCACACTTCACTATCTGGAGCTGAAAGCAGCATTGTTCACGTCCAGGGCTCGGATTGTGTCTTACATAAGCAGTGCCTTCAACCTCTGGCCCTCAGGTCCTTATCTCCTACCGGCAATGTCCTCAACTCACATTGCCCCAAAAAAGCAAGCCTTTCAGGCATACAGAATTCTTAATCTCAGGGGACAAATCCACTCAAGGGAACCAAATCTGTGGAAATTCAACTCGTCCACAAAGTGAGCAATCTTTTACATAATTAAACAAAACCTTTTTTTAAAAAAAAAAATTGTAGTCTTTGCTGTATAGTTAGTTACATAACAAAAAATTCAAGTGGTTTACTCTGAACAAAGGGGCTATTTCTCTCAAATACGCTTACATGTTTTTGTGAAACAAAAACTACTGGCAGCTTTGAAATGGCAATTTTTTCAGCTCCTGCTCTTCTAAACCAAGGTGTCAAAATCCCGTTGTAGCTCTAGCTTGAGGTATCCTGAACCTTTCTCCCTCCTGTAGTCCGTGCGTGAAGGTCTCGCAGCTTACGGCTGTAAACCTGGAACTTAACCCATCGGAGAGTAGGGCAGGTGATTTTCTTTTCATTTTGCTCCAGATATCACTATAATGTTCCTGTGCAGATCATAAACATCTGAGTGGGGTTATTCTGAGAATAATTAGAAATGAAGGATTGAAACAAAGTGAAATGCCAAGGAAAGAAATAGAAACTTAGGAGAAACTAGAGGAGAGGTAATCAGTTGAATTAATCTGTCATGTGGTGGGTTCAGAGTGCTGTGACTTGAAGGACACTCATGGCACATTCTTGGAGGCAGGATCAGAACCTTCAGAGGAGACCAGGTTAGAGCATAATGTGGGTTGAAATATAATGCAGTCCGCATAGCACTATCTGAGTGTAGTGCACAGTGCAAGCCTTTCTAATTTCTGTCCCTGCCTCTTCACATTGTTGCCAAATAACAGCTGCAATCTTGATGGTCCCTTTCAACTTCAGTTTTCACAATAGCCCTCTCCTAGATCTTGATGCTTTTGCAACTTGAATGGGTTCCTGACCTGGCCCCACTCCTCTTTCTGCTTTTTCTATTTGTCTTAATAGCATAAAGGGGATTTTAACCTACTATATAACACGAGATATGACACAAGACAGTTTTAGTATTATTTTCATTCCTATGAAGAAAAAGGATGGACATTTAAAAGAAACATCTGTAGGGGCCAGGCCCTTGGCCGAGTGGTTAAAGTTCTGCACACTCTGCTTGGGTGGCCTGGGTTTGCGGGTTTGTATCCAGGGTGCAAACCTACACCACTCGTCAAATCACGCTGTGGCAGCAACCCACATACAAAATAGAGGAAGATTAGCACACATGTTAGCTGAAGGTTAATCCTCCCCAAGCAAAAAAAAAAAAAAAAAAAACCAGAAAAAAAGAGGAATATTGTCCACAGATGTTAGCTCAGGGCAAATCTTCCTCAAAAAAAAAAAAAAAAATGATCCATAATAACCATAAATAGGATTGTGTTAGAAAAGCTGAGCTGCAACAAGGGTCAGATTTCAACTGGAGAGTGTGAATTAATTATTAGATTGGCCTCATTCTTCCTCCAGCACATCCTGCTTTCAATAAGAGACTAGAAGCAGACACTCGGGACATTCAGGGTTGGGTGAGATAACATGGGTCTCTGCACGGTTAGGAAAGTCTAAGGTATTGAACTTCTGCAAGAGATGACTGTATTAAATATTGCCATCTTGGTGTGTCAGATATTATAGATTGGCTCACATAACACCCATTCCACCCACTTCCCTGTGTTTTCTTATCTGATTCTACTACAGCAGCTGTAAAGCCTAAACATGCAATCCTGCAGCCTCTCTTGAAACTAAAGTGGCCACATGACATGGTTCTGGCCAATAAATATAAGCAAATGTGATTTGGTGCCACTACTTCTCCTATATTCTTTTTGTCTGGTTTGTGGTTTTGATGCTTAGAGGCACTGATGCCTCTTGGTACCATGAGGCAACAAGTAAGAGGACAAATGATAGCATGATAAGGATGGTAGACCAAGAAAGTAGAAAGAGCCTCGGTGTCCAATGGCCTTGTTGAGTCATAGCACCAGCCTGGGGCTACCTATCTTGGGACTTGCGTCAGGTGAGACGGTAAACCTCCATTCCTTTAAGCCAGTGCTTCCCATCCTTTTCCATGTCTTGGCACATAAGGAAATGACAGTATTCATAGTCTACATGTAGGCAGGTAGACAAAGCTGCCTAGGACTGGAGACAATCTCTGACATCTTAAGTGCCTACTCCAAAGACCAAGTGACCATTATCTCAGCTTACTTTGAACAATTTTCAGCTCTCAGAGAATTCTGACTTAAGCTCCTTTTAGTTGGAGTTTCTCTTCCCTGAAGCTGAACACATCCCTGACACACTGAAGTCTGAAGAGAGTCTTGGGAGACAAGGAGGTAATTTTTAACCTGAGCAAGGGGAAGGTAAATGAAATTGTGATGAAAGTAAAAAGTGGAAATGTGCCATGTAAAAAAGAAATTCTGTTAAAAAGGAGGGATTTCTGATTTAAAGAATTTGAGAGTTTCTCATTGTGATGAGGAGAAGATCAAAGCACAGGTTCTGCAGGTGCCTGGCGGATGGGATGGAGATGGATGTCCACAGAGTCAAGGAAGGAAAGAAATAGGGACTAAGGGAACTGTTCAGTTACCTTAGGATGTGAAGCTTTTTGGTGTAGAGGAAGAATGTACTCTTGTAGGCTGAAGGTATTGAAGAAGGAAGAGGTCTCTGCTGGATGAGAGCTGTAATGCTGTGAAGTGGGTGAGGGGATTTAGACTGAGTATATACATTTCAAACGATGAGATTGGAAGGAAAGGTGCTCACTCTACTGCCTACTGCTCCTTGGCTGTAAATCTCCACTTGCCCATGCTGTACTGGGAGTTGAGCCCAATCTCACTCCCCACTGCCAGACCCCATTGCAGTGGTCCCTCCACATGTTGCAATGGCCCGCTTTGAATAAAGTCTGCCTTACTGTCTTCAACAAGTGTCATGAATAATTTTTTCTTTAACAGTTTGAATATTTTTTCTCTAACTGATTAGGAGCTAATACAAGTAAATAATAATAATAATTATAGATAATATAGGTATTACAGATAATATGTTGTTGAACACATACTAGATGTCTGACACCATTCAAAGTGCTCTATTAACTCATTTAACTCTCATAGAAACCCAGTGAATTTTGTGTTAAGGCAGCATTGAGCATTATGATCTGATGTGTGGAAGACAAAGTGCACTGGGCGATTAAGGAGATGATTTTATTTGGACGAATGCAATAGAGAGAACTTTTATTAATGAGGAATATCTCAAAGGAACGGGAGCGGCCTTGGGCTTTTTAGAGGAAGATAAACAAGGGAGTCATCTGCCATATGGGAGTTATGAGGAAGGATAGAGACATCTTGGAATATGTGAGGCCAGGATTGTGTTTTGTGGTTAGCTGTTTCCTGGAACACAAAAGGGTACAAGGACAAAAGTTCAACACTGTCAAGCGATGGAAGAACGAGAGCAGTATGTCAATGTAAGGAAACAATTTAATGACAGCTTTAAAACTCTGTGCCCCTAATTCGAATCCTTTACCATGAATTAAAGGCAGAGCCTATTATTCTACATGTTCTCTGAAATGATCTACTGTTAAGTTCAAGGGGAATGGGAAACTTAGGATCATCCTCAGTGCCACATTTTAAGAAAAGCCAATGTGCGATAGATAATTGGGAGGTGATTGTTTACGATACAAAATGATTAAAGTTTTTAGCAAGCTTCCGAATGACCTATTTTTGGAAATAGTAACACCAGTGAGAGACCACTCAAGAACTTAACAATAAGAAAAGTAAGACTGCCTTCTGGGAAAGCTGTCTTATGGCACTTTTTAAAAACAGGAAGAGTGTCTGCCTAGGTCATAGGTTATCCCCAGAACATCAAACAGTGCTTTGCATAGAGTAGGTACTCTAGTATTTGCTTAAATTAGTGACTTGAAGAAATAAACGTGGAGACTGTAGAAGTGCAGGACCAAAGAGTTTGAGAATTCCTCAAACTCTAATCACAACAACTTAGATGCAATCTTGACAGGCAAGTCTGGAATGGGATCAAAGTTTAATAAGTAAAACCCTAAACATTGATATCATACCTTATTTAGAGAGACAAGATAAATGAAGGGGTTCAGGACATGCCCTCCCAAAATATGCTGACTTGGCATATTGACTATTTTGAGCTAAAGATACTTGAAAAACAACAGGTGTGAGAAAGGCACCATGACTTCCCTTTTCTTCTTGAAAACAAGAGAGAAGACTCCCACACAAAGATGCCCTTTCTGCACCTGGAGGGAAGAACATTCTTATCACCAGAGACAGGGCATCAAGGCTGAGAAGAATCTCTATAAACAAACCTGGTTAAAATAACTCTCATCTTCCTTTAGTCTCCTCATACATTTTAGATACTTTTCCACAATTACTACACTTTGTTCAACCTAGTACCTAAGCACTTAGGCCTAACTGCTTTCTGAGTCTTCATTTCCCAGTGAAGACTCTCATGTACATATGAAAATAAAACTTGTATGCTTTTCTTCTATTAATCTGTCTTATCTCAGTTTAATCCTCAGGCCTAGCTGGAGACTCTAAGAGGGTAGAGGAAAATTTTTACCACCTCTGCATAAACAAAAAGTTAAGTTCTATTTGGAGTAGAGGATATGGAACTCCAAAATGAAAAGTTGCTGATGTCCATCCAAGCCTGTCCAGGCAGAGAACGCTCAGACTGATGAAAATGGCTGGGGAGGTGAGAGCGCCAGGCTTCTTTAACCTGATTCCTTTAGCCATTGAATTGCATTACTCATGTCTCTATTTTAATTCCATGCTTACTAAGCAACATGATAATTCCCATTTGGCTTCCTGTGGCTGTCAGAGGAACAAATCTTGGACTTAGTGAGTTTTGCATTGTCTGTACTAACCACGGCAAAATTGAACTGCAACCATGCATTTAGCTATTTCTTTACAGATGCATCATTAACTATTCTACTTTAGAAAACGACAGGTTGAGAAACACAACCAGTAATATGGTTAGAATTATATTTTAAGTAGATTTCTCAGGCTGCAGTGTGGAGACTGGATTTAAGAAATATAAGACTGAGATCAGGCAAACTAATTGGAAGGGAGTTATGGAGGTTGTCCAGCCAGGAGATAATTAGGATCTGAATTAGGAGGCTGTAGAAACAGTAGCCAAAACAGAAAACATTTCTCTGTACCCTTACTGGTACTGGGTATTGTTTTCTAAATTTGCTCATTTGATAAGTGAGCAACGTTGTCTCATTGTTGGATTTCAATGTCTTTCATTACTAATGAAAATAAAAATTTATGACGATTAATTATTTTGTTTAATTTGCTTAATTTTTAAAATTTAATTTTTCTTTCATAAAGTGCTTTAGACCTTAAATATATGAGAATTTAATTTAGCCATCTAGAATTAACCAACAATGGTAATAGGGACATTTAAACATACAAAACCAAATAGCACCAATTGAAATGCAAGGCAATCTTTACTTTAAGGTAACGCATTAACTTTGGTCTGACCTTCAGCTTTGATTTACACAAAGTTGCCTGGGAGACAGAATTTACTGACTCAGCATAGACCAAAAGATTTGTGTTATAAAGAGTCCAAAAATTAATTCTAAGTAATGGAGTCAATTCATCCAGAATTCAATGAGTTCTAAGGCTCAGAGAGAAATTTTTTTTAAGGAGGCTAGAAGAATGCATAAGCAAACTGCATTGAAGTATTTTTCTTCATCATGTTTATTTATTGTAAAATAAGCAAAGATAATAGCAACAAGGGACTTTTGTTAAAAGAAAGTGAAATTATCCACAATCCCATCACCATAGCATGTGTTATTTTAAATTATTTTTATATTCTTCAGTTTTTGTATCTGTGTAGTTAGCGCAAGTTTGATAGCTGTATAGCTTTTAGGAATTCACTCAAATGAATTTCTTCCCTTTTTAAATGCCTTTACTCAAAAGAAGCTACTGGATGTTCTACAGTAGTAGTAGCTAGACATAACTATTAGTAGTATCTGATAGCTATTGCAGTGATATGCTGAACAATTTACTTCCATGGACCAAAAATTTTTGCAACCCAAACTCAAATTTGAAAGATGTGCAAATAGCATTTTAAAATTCCTCTACCAACCATTTGACCTTAGTCTTTTCCTTTTCTTCTGTTGTTGTCAAACAAGTACTTGCCAGTATGAATGTAATATGTAAGTACTGTAACACTGTGAAAAGGATTCTGGAATCAGGACTGGGCTTTTATCTTAGCCCTGTAACTTATAAGTCACATATTTCTCACCAATTTTTTTGAATTTTAGTTTTCTCTTTCGTAAATAAAAACTTCACACGATTATTCTAAGGATTAGAGAGTGCGAAATCATAGATTATGCACTTAGTGAATGTTAATTCTCATTCTATGAGTTGTTTTTAAATATAATGCTCCTGTATACAGAATTACTAAGTGACTGTATGGGTGTGGTCAAATAGATCAATGCAGAAAAATCCATGCATACTTGAGCTTTCCTGAATCCATGTGAGTGTATCCTTTGATTGATGGTTATACTCAGTATTTGAAATATGTTTACCATTCCCCCCTCGCCTCCAGCACTGTCTCCAACTCTTAAGATTGCTTGATTAACTGCAAAGACCAAAAAACAAAACAAAACAAAACAAAGAAATAACTTAAGCCTTACAACAAGCAATGGGGAATTTATGAAGTTACAGAAATTCTTTAAAACTATGAGTAATTGTACTGAAAGTTCTAGCCAAAGGAATTAGGCAAGAAAAAGAAATAAAAAGTATCCACTTTGGAAAGGAAGAAGTAAAATTATCTTTGTTCACAGATGATATGAACTTATATGTAGAAGGCTCTAAAGATTCCACAAAAAACTGTTAGAACTAATAAGTGAATTCAGAAAAGCAGCAGGATACAATGTCAACACACAAAAATAAGTTGCATGTTTATACACTAACAATGAACAATCTGAAGAGGAAATTATGAAAGCAATTCCATTTACAATGATATCAAAAAGAATAAAATACTTAGGAATTAACTTAACCAAGAATGTGAAAGATTTGCACAATGAAAACTACAAAATACTGCTGAAAGAAATTAAAGTAGACGTAAATAAATAGAAACACATCCCATGTTCATGGATTGGAAGACACATTGTTAAGATGTCAATACCACCAAAAGTGATCTACAGATTCCATGCAATCCTTATCAAAATCCCAGCAATGTTTTTTTAGCGGAAGTAAAAAAACCCATCCTAAAATTCATATGGAATCTCAACGACCCAAATAGCCAAAACAATCCTGAAAAAGGAGAATGAAGTTGGAGGTCTCACATTTTCCTGATTTCAAATCTTAACATAAAGTGACAGTAATCAAAATAATTGTACTGGCATAAAGACAGACACATTGATCAATGGAATAGAATAGAGAATGCAGAAATAAACTCTTTAATTTACAGCCAAATAATTTTTGCCAAGAGAGCCAAGACCATTCAATGGAGAAGGACAATATTTTCAACAAATGGTGCTGGGAAAACTGGATATCCATGTGCCAAAGAATGAAGATGGATCCTTATCTAACATCATATACAAAAGTTAACATCATATACAAAGATCTAAATATAAAACCTAAACTAGAAAACTCTTAGAAGAAAACATAGGGCAAAAACTTTACAACATTGGATTTAGCAATGATTTCTTGGATATGACACCAAAGGCAGAGGAAACAAAAGAAAAAATAGACAAATTGAACTTCATGAAAATTAAAAAGCTTTGTGCATCACAAGACAATATCAATAGAGTGAAAAAAGCAACCCACAGAATGGGAGAAAACATTTGGAAGTCATATATATGATAAGGGATTAATATTTGAAACATATAGAAGACTCCAAAAACTCAATGATAAAAACTCAAACAACCTAATTAAGAAATGAGCAAGGATTTGAATAGACATTTCGCCAAGGAAGACATACAAATGGCCAATAAGCATATGAAAAGATGCTCAACATCACCAATTATTAGGGAAAAAAATCAAAATTGCAACACTGTCCCATCTCACATCCATTATGATGGCTATTAGGATGTAGAGTAATTGGAATCCTTGTGCACATGGTACAGCTGCTGTGGAAACAGCATGATGGTTCCTCAAAAAGTTAAAAATAGAATTACCATATGATCCAGCAATTCCGCTTCTAGGTATATACCCCCCCAAATTGAAAGGATTTTGAAGATATATTTTTATACCCTTATTCATAGTAGCAATATTCACAATAGCTAAAATGTGGAAGCAACCCAAGTGTCCACCAACTGATGAATGGATAAGCAAAATGTGGTACACACATACATGAAATATCATTCATCCTTAAAAAGGAAGGAAATTCTGATATATGCTACAACATGGATGAACTTTGAGGACATTCTGCTAAGTAAAATAAGTCAGCCATAAAAAGACAATATTATACAATTCCACTCGTATGAGGTACTTAGAGTAGTCAAAATCATAGAGATAGAAGGTAGAATGGTGGTTTCTAGGGGCTGGGGGGTGGGGCAAATTGGGAGTTATTGTTTAATGAGTACAGAGTTTCAGTTTTACAAGATGAAAAGTATTATGGAGATAGATAGTGGTGATGGTTGTACAACATTATGAATGTATTTAATGCCACTGAAGTATACATTTAAAAATGGTTAAGATGGGGGGCTGGCCTGGTGGCATAGTGGTTAAGTTCACATGCTACACTTCAGTGGCCTGGGGTTCACAGATTCAGATCTCAGTTGTGGACCTACACACCACTCATCAAGCCATGTTGTGGTGGCATCCCACATACAAAATAGAAGAAGATTGGCAACAGCTGTTAGTTCAGGGACAATCTTCCTCACCCAAATCCCCAAAATGTTTAAGATGGTAAATTTTATGTTATATGCATTTTACCACAATAAAAATAAATGGAACAAAAACCTTCTAGTAATAATTATCCCTAAAATTTCTTGAAGTCTTCTCATTTCTGTCAATTCTTTGTTGCTTTCTAGCCCCAGGCTCTGCCTAACATGCTGGGTATGACCTAAAGAAGCCCTGTAGGCATGTTCTCTGCTGTCCATATGATGGAGAGAAAGAGTAAAGAACATCCAACACTATTATCAGAACTAGGTTCTGACAGCTTGAGATGGATTCTGGGTCTCACTACTGCAAGAATCAGTAGAATTCCTAGTCTCTTCTACATATTGAAGGCTACCAGAATATGCCACCCCAAAATATGCCTCTTTGGCATATGTATTATTTTGAGCTAAAGGCCACCGAGAATCAGTAGATGCAGGAAAAGCCTTAAAAACTGAACACAAGTTGTCTTTTTGTAAAGGAAATTACATTTATAAAGGAAATTTTTATTTGTAGAGAAGTCTCCCTTTCTCCTACTGAGAAGAGGAGGACTCTCAACTCATCGATGGAGAAGGCACCAACCTAAATCCGCATAACAAGCCTTACTAAACAACCCCTGTTTACCATACTTTTCCCGGTCACTTTCACATAACTTGCCTCCCCTGTCCCAAAGCCCCAAACTCCTTTTCCTTTGTCATTATTTAAGCTCAAGTTCTAGCCATCCACTTGGGTTACTCATCATGAAGTGCTCCCATATGTATATGCTCAATGCACATGTTAATAACCTCCTGTTTGTTTCTCTCTTATTAATTTTTATTATTTTTTTAAAGATTGGCACCTGAGATAAGAATTGTTGCCAATCTTTTCTTTTTTTCTGCTGTATGTCCCCAAATCCCCCCCGTACATAGTTGTATATCCTAGTTGCAGGTCCTTCTAGTTGTGGTACGTGGGACACAGCCTCAACATGGCCTGACGAGCCGTGCCATGTCTACGCCCAAGATCAGAACCAGCAAAACCCTGGGCCACTGCAGCAGAGCAGGTGAACTTAAGCACTCGGCCACGGGGCCGGCTCCATTATTATTAATTTTTCTTTGGCCGGTATAATTTGAAGGACTTCAGCTGAAGAAACTAAGATGATTAGAGGAAGAGATTTTCCCTCATCTACAACATCCTCCTTTTCTCACTGAGCATAAACCACTGATGAGCCCCTTCTCAACCTGGGTTGAGCTCATCCTGGCCCTAGACCTGCGGTCGCCTTGTTTTCCTTTTTGATAAAGTTTAAGGCTAACGGCATTTTAAGCTAAACGTTTGGTCTTTATATTTCTTTCTGTTTTCTTTGATTTACCTGAGGAATAGCCACTAGGGATGTATATGTGAGTTTTTCTTTCAGGTAGAGTTCAACTATTTAGTGAATTATTCTAAACTAGCGTGTGGGCTTCTTCTCACTATTGGCCATATAGCTATTATAGCAGCAGGTTCTAACATATTTGAAATTTTTGCTTCCTTTAAAATCTCCAGGTTAATTCTCATTTTTGGTCTGAAGGGTACCTGATGTTCTCAGCTCAACTGTCTATTAGAGACAGATAATGTACTATGAGCCCAAGTCCCTGCCCATTGCCTCTTTAACTCATTCCTCTCCAATAAAAAGTCAAAAATCTGTTCTTAGGTGATGATTGATCAAGTATGAATCACCAATGGGTGCTAAAGCTATCCCATTGATAAAGAATAGGATATCTACGTTGTCTCAAAGTATCGAATCACAAATTACCAATTAATTAAAAAAGGAAAACTAGTAATTTCATAATGGAGAAACTTGGCAAACATCATCTTAACAAAGGGATCAAAGTTAACATCACCAACAGTGGGAAAAATCAACATCATGTGCCTTCTGATGTGAAATACTGGTAAGAACACAGTATGGCTTTTATAGTATCCTGCCCCAAACGCGTAACCTGAATCGAATCCTGAGAAATCATCAGATGACTCCAAAGTGAGGGACGTATAACTGGCCTGGACTCTTCAAAAATATCAATATCATGAAAGGCTGATGAATCATTCCAGATTAAAGGAGGCAGAAGACACACAAACACTAAATGTAAAGTGTGACACAGATTGGATCCTGGACCAAATTTTTTTTTTTTTTTTGCTACAAAAGACATTATTAGAACAACTGGAAAAATTTAAATGAAGTTCTATAGATTAGATAATATTGTTCAAGGTTAAGTTTCCTGATTTTGGTTATTTTATTGTGGTTATGTCAGTGAATTCTCTTCTTAGGAAATATACACTGAAGTATTTAAGGGTAAAGGGGCATGATGTCTGAAATTTTATTTCAAATAGTCCAGAAAAATTCTAATATATATGTATATAGATATACAGAGAGAGAGAAAACGTGAGAAAGCAAATGTGGCAAAATATGAATAATTGGTGTATCTGAGTGAAAGACGTGGGAGATTTTTCTACTCTTCGTATCATTTTTCTGTACATTTGAAATTATTTTTTAAAAAGTAAAAAATTTATCACTAAAGTTAATAACATCAATACTTTAAAAAATAAATAAAAATAACAGACGTCATTTCTATGAAGTAAGCAAGCAAAACGTCATTAAACCAGGGATTGTCAGACTTTTTCTGTAAAGAGCCAAATTGTAAATATTTCAGGCTTTGCGGGCTCTATGGTTTCTGTTGCAGTTATCCAACCCTGCTGTTGTAGCTGGAAAGCTGTCACTGACAATATAAAAATGAATGAATGTGGCTATTACAATAAAACTTTATTTACAAAAACAGGCAGTGGACTGGGTTTGGCCTGGAGGCTGTATATTGCCCACTCCTGCACTAGGTTGCCGTATCCTTGAACTAAGGATGGCATCTTGTCTCTGTTTCTCCAGTGCCCAGGACGAGATCCAGCACTCTAGAGGTTCTCAACAAATATTTATCCAGTCAATGAAGATGATCCTCCCCTACGTTGGTTTTAGGTCTTTGATCCTCGTAAGTAGTATAACCTTGACTGAATCTCTTGCTACTTCTTTCCATGGCCTCAAAATCTCACCCTTAAATAGTAATAATGACATCAGCCGTGTCTACTTTGTAAGCCTGCTGTGAAAATCAGAAGAGCTTTGATACTATTCCACATGAAGGGGCAAGTTGACAGAAATTCCCATAAGGTCATGGGAAAGAGCATATTCTGCCTATTTGCTGCTAAACCTGTTGGAGTTTAATTGTAATCCCACTCTAGAGCAAGTGATGTTGAGAGTTTCTTTTTCCTTACAATCTTACTATGAGTCCTTGACAAGAAAGAACTTGATATCTTGGTTAGGAAAACAAAACATGGACAGAAAGGAAAAAATTATAGAACAGTGGCAAATTCTTCCGTACACCTGACAACCTTTATTTTCTTCCTCCCTGCTTCAAGCCTCATACGTCATTGATCAGTTAGAAGTCATCTCCTTTTCCTCTTAATTCCCATGGGACTCGATAGGTTGAATTATAATAATTTCTGTATGTATATTTTCTCTATTGGTTTTCCCAATGGGAACAGCCCTGCCAGCAGGACAAACACACTCATCCCTATGTTTGGTTGGGTTTGCCTGGATGATTCCCTTTTACTGTACTTACATAGCCAATCAATACCTCCTTCCCTTTTTTATGGACACATTCTTTCACTAGCTATGTTAATATATTCAATAAGGCAGTCAAATCTTGCAGACTTGACTTGGCAGGAATTCTGTATTTCAGGTGACTTTGCTTACAAATCAGTTACATGTACATAGTTTAACTCTTGAGGACAATCTTATTTACCCAATATCCAAATTCTTTTGAGACCACCCACCATAGCACTCTGTACTGACAATTGCAGAAAGTAAATTAATGTTTTACTTATATCTGCATTTGAGATTGGTGCCTTATCCCGGACATCAATAGTTATTTTGATTGTGTAAGATGGTGTTCTAGGAAATCTCTTAAGCATTGTTCTTCCTTGTAATTATTTCACTTGAGCTTAGGTACCCTGCTGTGATATTATTTCCATGTGCTCACATTTGCATATTTCCATTGTGATAAACATCTGCATTCATCCTTATTTCCTTCCCTGCTGTCTCGTAAGATGAAGTGCCCCTCCCACTGCTCAACCCAAGGCAATCTGGCTTCTGCTTATCCCCCACCCTCTTCACCCCATGACTGAAATTATCTTTACCGAAGTAAAGTAATACATTAAAATTGCCAAAGTCAGTGGAACCTTTTCAATCTGTATCTTACTGAATCTCTTCTCTACTTCTGATTGTTGGACAAGCAGTTTTCAAAGCTCTGTCCTCCATGCTCTTGGCTTCCCTGACATTATTTATTCTGATTCTAATCACATATGCCCAACCAATTTTATTATTTTTCTTCATAGGCTCCTTGTCTTTTGCCTACAGATCTTTAGTCTTGGTTGCTTCTGAGGGTTCTTCTGTCTTCAGGCACTGCTTTTCTCTTTTTGTCCTCTCATATTGGGTGACCATTAACATGGTTTTAATTATCTCTCATATACCAACTTTCAAATCTCTCTTGTATTCATATTTACATAACTAACTAGTTCTTAAGTTACAAATTTTTGAGTATTGGTGATGTTTTGGTATTTCATATTATGAAAATAAAGCATCTCTTTTGTTGATGTGGGGGACTGGCATTGGCCACCCCAAAATATGTCTTTGGCGTGGGGATTATTTGGGGTTAGTTGCTTTGATAAACTGGGATGGGGAGGGAGGCTCTGAGGAGTGGAACTTGCTTGCCCTTTGTTAAGAAACATTTACATTGTAAAGGAGATCTCCATCTGTAAAGACATCTCCCCCTCTGTACCAGGAGGAAGGGGAGATGACCTTATCTCTAGAAACTCTTAATCAATGGGGAAGACAAGGACTTAAATCTGCATTTGTTTATTGTGCTTCGTCTGGTAACCTCCTGTAACTGACTCCCCCCGCCCCCATTGGCATTTCCTTAAGGTTAAGCATATTTCCTTAGGCTAGGAACTGATTGCTGCACTCACCTGTGACCACCCAGTTCACCTGTGACCACCCAGCTTGAGACAACAGACCTGCCACCCTGCTGTGTTCACCGAGACAGCAGACCTATCTGTTGTTTCCATCAATCGCTGTGCCGACAGAGCAGTCTCGTGACTATTGTAAAAGGGACATTTCAATCCTATGTGAAACATCCTGTTTGGGGGTATATAACCATTCTGTGCACCCCACTTCTTCAGTGCCCTTTCTTCCTTCGAGAAAAAAGGTCCCAGACCATGGTCCCCAGATTTTAGATAAAGCTTTGTTTAATTTTCTCCTTCTATTCTGTCTCATGTGAATTTAATTTGTTCTCCGGCCAGACGAACCCAGAGAGGGTAGAGGAAATGTCTTCCTCCCCTACACTGACCAAACTTTAAATGTCTCAACCATTATGTATTGGTATTAGATAGAATTTTTTTATGTCATCACAGAGATATCTTCCATATAATCTTCTCCTTCTGAATTTTTCCCATTGCATTAGATATGTGGATTAAAAAGGGGAGAAAATTATATACTTTCTTAAATGTGTGAGAAATTAAATAAATATATAACTGCAGCTGGATATATGTTATCTCAAGTCTCTCATGTCAATGTCCAGTGTTTTTTTACCTAATGCTGTGTCTCTAGATGTAACTATACTAGTTTTATATTAGTAAATCTATCAGTTAAAATATTTTGTCTCTAATAGAAACCATGACTCAAACTGCTTTAAACAATAAAGAAATCTATTATCTCATATATCAGTTATTCCAGAGGTAGAGTGGGCTCCAGGGTTAATCTCTTCAGAGCATGAGGATCTATGTTTGCTTCACTTTCTAATATGCTTATGTCCTATACATTATCACCAAATAGGTTTATTCTGTGCTTGTAAGGGTGATTTAGTTTTAGGAATTCCATCAACATAATCCTGTATATCCACAAGTCAGCTGTAGCCATTAGGTCCAGAGACAGCAGCATTCAAACAAAGAAGAGATGCCATTTGTTCTGTGGCTCTTTCATAGAATTTCCCCAGAACCTCTAGCAGACTACATTGTACAACTCCTTGGCCACTGTATTAGTTTTCTATTGCTGTCATAACAAATCACCACAAGCTTAGTAGCTTAAAACAACACTCATTTATAATCTCACAGTTCTGTTGGACAGAAGTCTGAGAGGGCTCTACTGGGTTCTCCATTTAGGGCCTTGCAGGGCTAAAGCCCAGGTGAAGACGGCTGGACTTCTTTCTGGAGGATATGAGGAAGAATTCACTTCCAAGCTCATTCAGGTTGTTCACAAAATCCACTTTCCTGTGGTTGTACGACTGAGGTTCCTGTTTCCTTGCTGGCTATCAGCTGGGGTTTGATCTCAGCTCCTTGGTGCTGCCTACAGTCCTCATCAAGTGGTTCCCTTGAATCCTTCATGGCTTTGAATCTCTCTGACTTTCCTTTCTTCCATCTCTGCTTTTTAGGGCTTGTGTGATTAGATTAGGCCCACCTAGATAATCTCCCTATCTTAAAACCAACTGTGCCAAATAGCAGAACATAGTCATGAAAGTGACATGTCATCATGTTCACTGGTTTCAGGGATGAGGGTGAGAAATCTTGGGGAGCCATTTTAGAATTATGCCTACAACAGCCACACTTAGTCATATACTCTTTCCTGAGCTAATCATTGTTAAGGGGAATGAATTACCACAATTTGCTCAGATCATCTTGTGGGATGGTGTGGATGCATTGGGAAATAAACTACAATGTCCATTGTGTACTCACATTATAATGCTTCTCTTGAGAAGTGCCAAATGGGTTCATATATTCTCTTTACAATATATATTTTTTTCTTACAAAGAACACTATAATCTTATTAGTACTCTATTTTCTTCCTTATTTATCATAATGCGTACTACATGTTGGTTAGGATATCAGTTAAACATTGTTTAAGGGGAGAGAGGAAGAGAAACTTTTCGAAGTGGAGCTTAGCATTTGAGAACAAAAAGAGCAGAGTCTGTTTTTCCATCCTATCATGGTAAACTACCTTAAAAAGAGACTGCTGACTAACGTGAGCTGATGGTTGGCAACAGCATTATGGCTACAAATTTGAATTTCTTACAGGTCTTTATGTAAAACATGTAGTGGAATTTGGCAGATATGGAGCTGATATTGGTTCAGCTGTTATAGGTAAGTCACCTTAGATGCCTGGAACAACTTTCTATATGAAATCACTGTCCACTTAGCATTACCATTAATGCGCTGTTTACGGACTCATTAACTTTCAAGTATCTCTAGTGTTGCTTTAAGAGTTACCTCTCTAGGAAATGTCCAACTTCCTGTTCTCTCACCCCCTCAGCCCATCCGCTACCCTGCTGTGTCTAGTTTGTTGGGATGTAAGGGTAATCTGGCTATATGGCATGTCACTCTGTTAATAATCTAGTGTAGATTTGGACACTCTAACTAGAAAGGTAGATGTCATTTTCCCTACTCCTCTCTTTGTATATGACCTCTAGAAGCTGTTCCCTTTGACCAAGACCATGACTTTCCTCCAAAGAGGAGAACTTTTCATTAGGCAAAGTATCTAAGTAGAGACATTTCTTTATTAGAATCTCTTAAGCAAGGACGTACCACAGTTGACTGCACCACCTGGCAGGAGTATTCCCTATATAATTAGGCAAGACTTCTCCAGGAACCTAAGCCAGGGTTGGGAGATGGTCCAGGTGAGGTGTGCATTCTGCTTGTTTGGCTGATGTGTCTTGTATGTCACGCTGTAACTCAAGAGCTGATAAACTTTCTGAACGATAAATAATTCCAGGAAATAAATTGATAGTGTAAAAACTAGATAGATCTAGGACTTTTGCTGTAAATACGGGTACTTTTAGAAAATAAAAGTCATCTGGATGCTAAATAGAGTAGACCTTAATCATTTTCTATTATTTCTAGATGAACTTTCTCATTTTTAAGCATGAGGAAACTAAAGTCCTCATTATGTATAAGTAGCTCAAAGCAAACAGTGAAGTAAGAAAAATTCAGACCTTTGAACTCTTAGTCTGTTTAGTACCTGATTTTAGGCATTTACAGTCAATGGAATCACCAGTTCACTTTATTGGATTATAGAGTTTTATTATGTATTAGTAATATTTGATAGAAATGAAGGTTTAACATCAATAAGTTTTTGATGTATTTCACTATAGTAAGACTGCTATTTTCTTTGGGTGACTTAAATTATTCATCCATCGCTGGAATCCTGGTTACCGTGTTCATAAATAAGGACATAAAACATGGTATATTGGAAGTATTATGTTCTCAAGAACTTTTGTCTTTAGTGTTATATAGATTTCCTGTTAAATTATTTAGGTGTAACTGTTTATAAATTGTTTTATTTGTGAATTAATGAGGACGAATGACTTTATTAGAACAAATTGGTGAAATTGTGCCATCTAGTGCCCTTTACTGAAAAAAAACCTGTAATTTAAAAAAAAATTTATTTTTCAGTTCCCAGAATCTTAAACGTTACAGATAAAAAATGAGTCTAGAAATCTATTTTTCCAGCCCCTAAATATTACAGATAAGGCATATGACTATAAAAATGAAAATAAAGTTAGGACACATGCTACTGGAAGAGCATATTCCCGGCACAGGAAACAATTCCAGCCAATCCCCCGGAAGCAGCATGGTCATTCTGAGCATTTCCTAAGATTTGTTTACCACATCTAGTATGTAACATTCTTTGTGGAGTGTGTGTATTAGCAGGGAGTAGGAATAAGAAGAAGGTGAGACTGAAGACCACTAGATATGAGGCTTGCTGATTGGTGATGGAACGGAGGGAGGATCTTGAAGATTGGAGCTTGAAGGTTCTTCTCCCCTTCCTTATATTTTAGTGTACTAGTAGGTGAAATTAATGGACAGAAAGCTTTGGAGTCACATTTATCCAGGTTTGGGTTTGTGTGAATTTGGGATTACTTGATTACTGTTGGAGACTTAATTTTCATATGTTAAACAAAAAAGGTGGGGGTAGAAGCAAAGAAAAGGTCAAGCAGTGCCATGTCCACACCCAGGATGGAAACCGGCAAACCCCGGGTTGCCAAAGCGGAATGTGGGCACTTAACCTCTGCGCCACCAGGCCGGCCCGTTTCTTGACATTTTTTGTATCATGAGTTGCTATTTAACTTATGTTTTTAGGACTTGTGTCAACAAGTCTATTTCTATGTCTATATAATCTATAGTTATACATGTATGTATAAAATATTTGCAGACTTCTTAATGTCTTGTTCATAGTAGGCAATTAATAAATACTTGTTACCTTATTCACTGGGCTTCTGTAGAATTTTCCTTTACCCAGATAAAGACATATTGTTAACAAATCCTTTATTTTATAACCATGAAAAGAAGGTATATTTCATCAAACACATTTGAGATTTCAGAAACACTCGAGTAACTTAAGGCAATTATTTTATTTTTAATTGTGGTAAAAAAACATAAAACTGACTGTCTTAACCATTTTTAAGTGTACAGTGTATTCACATCATTGTGCAAGGGATCCAGAACTTTTCCATCTAGCCAAACTGAAACCCAATACCTATTAAATAACTCTCCGTTTCCCCCTCTGCTAGCCCGTGGCAATCACCCTTCTTCTTTCTGTGTCTGTGAATTTGACTACTTTAGATACTTCATACAGTGTTTGTCTTTTTGTGACTGGCTTGTTTCACTTAGCATAGTGTCCTCAATGTTCATCCATGTTGTAGTATGTGACAGGATTGCCTTCCTTTTTAAGGCTGAATAATAGTGAAAATAATTACTTTTAAAGTACTTAGACGGTAGTCAGCAGACATAAACAGTGAGAACTGCAAATTCGTTTACTATGGTCTGCAGATAGAACAGAAGGATCAAGCTACATATATTTAGTAAGATACTGTACGACGCTGAGACAGAATTCTAACAATTGAGAATCTTCTAAAATTATAATAAGCTCCTGTGGGACCATTATGCAAGACAGGAGGTTTTTAAAAATCCTATGTAAATATGTTGTTAAATTTTTAATCAATAATTTATAAGTTGAGCCACATGAGATTTGGACCTGAATACCACATACTTTCCATTTTTAATATACTGAATTTACAGGATGAGAAACGTCAAATTTACTGATTTCCAATCTTTTCAAAGCACACACCATATTTTAAGAAGATTTTTTCATTTACTCTTTATTTTACTTTCTTAGAAGGAAAAGGTAAATGCCTTACCATTTCATTCACACTTTTTAAAAACGAAAGTACTGCGTTTAGTTTTCCTTATTTTCACATCATTGAAAGCATATTGCCAGTAAACTGTTAACTGGCACTACCCACTCTACGAGGACTGCACCCAGAGTTACCCATGATAAAGAAAGGGAGACTAACCCAAGCATCAGCGGCCTTCATTTGCCTTGATCTCAGACCAGTTTCCGTGGGACGTCAGAGGAACCAGCAGTTGCCACTGCTTCCAGGCAGGTGATCTATTATGTACACGGATTTTGGTCAGCGTTAGTAAGAGAAATGTATCTGTCCCTTCCTGAAAAACTTGTAAGCGTGCAAACTTCATTCAACCCATTTTTACATTACTTAAATTATTCCCTTCCCCATCTTACATTTTGTGGGAAAACCTCTCCCATTTGCCTGCCCACGTCTTCCCCTATGATGGGCCTCACTAGATCACATGTGGCTCAGCCTCCGATAACTATTTACCTCATTTGGCATTGGATTTTTCTCATCATGGTGTGAATCAGGTGGGGTGATGCCTATTTCCCAAAGGAGCCCGAATGGTGTATGCCCGTGTTGCAGCCTTTACTGCGAACTCTACCTGATTTACTTCTCACCCTGTTCTTGCTTTACCTCATTCACGGCATTGAAACAACACAAACATTTCACAGCTCTGCCTGCTTTCTTTCTCTGTTTTGTCTCTTTCAACCAAAGTTTCGCATATTAAATTTTGTTAAATAATCCTAAAGCATTTCCTCCATTTTATAAACGATGAATAAACGGGACCATTGTTTATTCCTTCCTCACTCTTTCCCTCCTTCACCCACATTTTCTCCCCATTTTAGGTAATCCATTAATGGCCTAGCATTCATTCTTCCATATTTTCTCCATGCTTATATAATCATATACATAAGTATATATGCTTATGTACATTTACGATGTATAGAAGTGTGTTTTATTTGTTTATTTTGGTAAATCCTTGTTTTTAAAAAATAGTGTTTTTTTAAAAAAATGGTGTTTTTTAAAAACAAAATACGTTTTTCCGAATCTTGCTCTTCTCAACAATACCTCACAGAAATCATACCAAGTTACTGGAACGACTTGAATTCAATATTTAATATCTGTGCATAGTATTTTATGGTGAAGTGATTTAGTCAGTCATTCCCTTTACTAATAGGTATTTCATTTGTTTCTTTCTTTTGTTGACATTTTACACAATGCAAACATAAAATATATGGATATAAGTGTGTGTGTATGTATATCATTTTATGATAGTGTATTTGTTTTTCTTGGGATATTCACAGATAGCTTTCTAAAAAAGTGATAATTCACATTTCCACTCTCCATTATGAAGTTACATATTTTTCATCCTCCCAGAAAATATATTTTATTGGTCTTTTAAATGTTTGCCATTCCGGTGGGTAAAAAAGTGTTATTTCATTGTGACCCTGATATGCATTTCCTCACTAATAGTGGGCTTGGATGTGTATTTTGTCTATTTGAATTGATCTCTCTGTGAATTTCCTCTTTATGTCTTTTTCAATTTTTCTACTAGGTTTTTTTTTCTCTTTCTGATCATTTTTATGACTTTACAATATAGCATAGATGTTAAGCTTCTTTTTGTTCTATATTGCAAATACTTTTTCCAATGTTGTTGCTTATCTATGTATTGATTTTTATTTATGACATTTTATGTTACATAAAAGTTTTAAATTTTGATGCCAAATAATAGCTACCTTTTCTCTTCAAGTTTCCATCTCTAGAGTTAAGAAGCTAGCCCATACATACAATTTTCTAGATTTTTACACGTGAATTTTATTGTTTCAATTTTTACATCCTAAAACGTCCAGAACTTATTTTTCTAAATGTACAATATGGGGTAAATTCTATTTTTTTAATAAATTGAGCAGTAAGTTGCTGGTAGTCAGAACTTTTGTTAGCATTGCTGTTTGAGGGCTGGCCCGGTGGCGCAGCAGTTAAGTTCACGTGTTCCGCTTTGGCAGCCCAGGGTTCGTGGGTCTGAATCCCTTGTGCGGACATGGCACCGCTTGTCAAGCCCTGCTGTGGCAGGCGTCCCGCGTATAAAGTAGAGGAAGATGGGCATGGATGTTAGCTCAGGGCCAGGCTTCCTCAGCAAAAAGAGGAGGATTGGCAGTAGATGTTAGCTCAGGGCTAATCTTCCTCAAGAAAGAAAAAAAAGAATTGTTCTTTGATATTATCAAATGCCTTTTCTGCATCTATTAATGTGAACATATCTTACTTTCTCTGATTTGTTAATGTAGAGAATTATGTTTCTGAAATGGAATCATTCTTGTAATCAAAGAATTTACCTACTTGGTCTTAACGTATTATCCTTTAAGAGCATTGCTAGATGCTGTTTGCCATTATTTCATTAGAATTTTTGAATATATATTTATCATAGAGATTAAGTGTATATTCTTTTTTGGTAGAATCTTGATCATCTTTTGGTATTAAATTTATACTGGTTTCATGAAATGAAATGAGAGGATTCTATCCTTATCTATGACATGGAATATTTTAAATGATATTGGAATTATCTTTTTTTAGGCTACATAGGACTTAACTGTGATTTCCATCTAGTATTCATGCCTGTTTTTTCAAATAAACTTTTTATTTTCAAACAGTTTTAGATTTCCAGAAAAATCTTGAGGTACAGAGATAGCCCATCTATATCCTGCGCCCGGTTTCCCTTATTAACATCTTATATTAGCAGGATCTATTTGCTGTAATTAATGAGCCAATATTGATACATCAGTATGTACTAATCTGTACTTTATTTGGATTTCTTTAGTTTTTACCTAGCATCCTTTTTCTATTCCAGGATCCCATCTAGGATACTACATTGCATTAGTTGTGATGTCTCCTCAGGTTCCTTTTGGCTGTGACAGTTTCTGAGACTTTTTTTGTTTTTGATGACAATGACAGTTTTGAGGAGTACTGCTCAGGTATTTTGTAGAATTCCCCTCAACTGACATTTGTCTAACGTTTGTTTTCCTCAAGGTTAGACTGTGGTTATGAGTTTTGGGGAGGAAGATAATAGGGGCAAAGTGCTATTTTCATCACATCCTAGCAAAGGTACATACCATTAACATAACTCATCACAGTTGATGTTAATTTTGCTTACCTGGCTGTGGTGTGTTTGTCAGGTTTTTCCACTGTAAAGTTACTCTTTTTCCCCTATTCCAATACTTCCTCCTCTTTGAGAGGAGGTCACTTTGTGCAGCTCAACATTTAAGGAATGCTCCTTCTTCTTTAGGGAGGGAGTGTCTAGATAAAGGACTTAGCATTTTGTGATAATTTTATATTTTAAAATTTGTTAAGGTTTCTTCGTGATCAAATGGAAGATTTTGTGTATCAAGTCTAATGATTTTATTATTCATGACTTGTTTTCCATCTATATGACCTATCCAATTCTGAAAGAGATGCACTGAAGTATTCACTATAATTGTACTTTGATCAAGTCTCCTTGCATTTTTAACAGCTTTTGCTTTATATAGCACCTATTATATCTGATGCATGGTTTTCTTATTGTTGTATCGTCTTCATAAACTTGTTCCCCCCCAGTTTTGTTGAGATATAATTGACATGCAGCACTGTATAAGTTTAAGGTGTACAGCATATATAAACTTGGTTTTTATCACCATCTGATTTCTTTCTTGATCTTGTTTGGTACTCTTGACCTTAAATTCCCCATAGTCTGTTACCTTGCTTCAATATTGCTCGAATTTCTCCGGTATCATTTGTCTCATTCCTTTATTCTTAATGTGTTTTAGTCAGTCTTGTAAACAGCATCTATTTGTGATTTTTAAAGAACCCAACCAGACAATCTGTCTTTAATGGGAGAATTTAATGCTTTATACTTAGTGCAATGATTCATATGCTTGATTTTAATTCCTCTTTTTAACATATCATTTATATTACATTGTTCTTTCTTTTCCTTTTACTCATTTATGCTGGCTTAATCTAGTGATCACTCATTCCACTTTTTGGTTGTCGTTAATGTGAAAGTCCTATTGCTAGATTTCCACTCTACTGTTGGTTATCTCTCCTTTCTTGTGTTCCAAATCAGATACATATTCCTTTACTATTACTTGAAAATAAGATCGTTACTTTTGTTACTGAGACATTCTATTAGACATTACCTTAGTCACTCTCCAAGCCTTTAGAATGTTTTCATTTTCTTTATTCTCTTCTCTTCTCTTCCCCAATAGCCAGGACCTTTGGTATGCTTTGTGTCACCTCTTCCTCCAGCTCCCCCCATTCCTAGCTTTTTCTATATAATTTGTCAGACTAGTATTAGTTTTTCATCTACTATGTCTTCATAGTTTCTAGAGTCTTTAACTTAGAACATATTTTACATATATTTGGTCAGTCTGTTACTGCATTTTAATATTTAAGTATAATCTATGGTATATTTACAGAAAATGTTCATCGACCAATACTATTTCCTCTCTTCTTTATTGTGTTCTACCTTGAGGCTTTTCATATAAGCCATTTATATAAAGGTTTTTTATATTTATACTAATGTTAGGAATTTATATGAATCTTTTTTGGTTCGAGTGATTTCATGAGCCTCTTTATTTGGTGTATGTAAATAATAAATAGTACTTTCTAAAAAAATAAAAAAAATAGTTCTTCTAAATTCTCACATATACACAATGTCTTACTTATGCCCTGACAGATGAACAAAATTATTACTGGGTATGGGCTCCTTTGGTTTCCACCCTCTTTGTTTTTAGTAGTTTGCATATGTTTTTCCTTTGTCTACTACCTTACCATGTTGAGATGAAAACTCTGATTTCATTCTGGTTCATTCTCTTTATAGGTAACTTATTCTGTCTCTTAACTTCTACAAGAATTTTTCAGATATGTCTAGATGTATCGATACTGACCCTGATATCAGGTTCCCCACATTAAATCCAGCATATATGGGGTTAAAACCAAAACACTCATTCCCTGCTTACTCTCTGGCTTCCCGGCTCCAGAATCCACTATCCTCCATGGAAACAGACACTGTCAAGGACAAGCACCTGGATTATCTCCTCCCTGCAAAGAGATACAGGCTGGTGGGAAAGCTGCTGACCAGCAAGGTCACAGGCTTCCTCCTCTCTCCAAGTGTCTCAAGGCCAAAGACAGGCTGATGGGAAAGCTCTGACCAGCAAGGCCATATGCTCCCTCTCCCCTACCTAAAACCCCAAATAAAAACCCTTCCTTTTAGCTTTTCGGGGAGTTTGGGATTTCAGCATTAGCTGCCCTCTCTCCTTGCTCAGTGCTGTGCAAAAATAAAATTGCTACTTTCTTCCACCACGCCCGGTGTCAGAGATTGGCTTGCTGTGCAACGGGTGAGCGAACTCACTTCAGGCTCGGTATCAGTATGTCATTTCTCATAAATTCCAACTCAATCTTAGTCCTTTTAATCTGAAGACTTAGATCTTGTTCTCACGACTTTTTTTTCTTTTTTCTTTTTCTTTCTTCTTACCTTTCCCTCCTCTGCTCTTCCAATTACCTTTTCTGATTTTAGAATGCCTATTACTTGCATATTAGTTCTTGTGCATCTATCTTCCAAGCCTCTTATCTCTTCCTCTAGATTTCTGTGTTTTTGTATTTTGTGTTCTCTGTGTTGACGTATTTCTTCCATTTGGTCTTCCAAGATAACTTGGGTCTCAACAATGACTAACTTTTCCTTCAATTAATCTACTTAAGTGTTCAGCTGGGAAATCATATGTTTAGCTTCAGAATCTGTTTCCTGTCTACTTGAAACTTCTCAAGTGCTCTTATTATTTTCCTGGCTGTCATCTGTCTCCTCTAGCAACTTTGTTTCATGTTATGAATTCTATTTATTTTGATAAGATCTTCCTCTCTCTGAATATCATAGTGGATGTATTATATCTTTATTTGTTAGCTTAACAGGGTCAGGTGGCACCCTCAGTGATAGAAGCCTTGAAAGTGGTGGAAGGTGATGACTATCCCATGTGGAAGGAAGCCCTCCTCCCTTTTCCCTACTGGAATATTCACAGAGCCCAAGGCTGCACCTGTACCAGGCTGTGCAGAGGCCTCAGAAATGGTTTTACTCAGGAGAGTGTAAGATATATTAAAGTTGGTAGTGGAGGGGAAAGAGGCCACATTTATGCTACTAAATTCCCAGACTCCCTATGTAAGATTTATTCTTTCAATTAATTTTTTGAAACTACGTTATTTCACTGGACTGCCTGGAAATTCAATTTAATGTAATAAATATTTATTGAGCATCCTCCTACACTTGTAAGAATCATAATGACAGTATAATAGAGTAAATGCATATCCTCAGCTGATTCTCTATCAATATTTTTTATTTGTTTTTCTCATGTCCTTTTTATAAAAAAAAGACTTTACTTTTTTAGAGAATTTTAGTTTTACAACAAAAATTCAGAGGAAGGTATAGAGATTTCCCTCACACATGAATAGCCTCTCCAATTATCAACATCATTCACCAGAATGGTCCATTTTTTACCAAGTATGAAGCTACATTTTGTCTCACAGTTATGACACATCAGAATTACCCAAAGTCCATAGTTTACTTAGGGTTCACTCTTGGTCTTGTACTTTCTATGGATTTGGACAAATGTATAATGACATATAGCTATATTGTAATATGGAGTATTTCCACTGTCCTAAAAATTCTCTGTACTCCACCTATTCATCTCTCCTCCCTACCCTGCCACTGACAACAGCCAATCTTCTTATTGTCTTCATAGTTTTGCTATTTCTAGAATGTCATATAGTTGAAATCATACAGTATGTAGCCTTTTCAGAGTGGCTTTTTTCACTTAGTCATATGCATTTAAAGTTCCTCATGTCTTTTCATGGCTTGATAGTTCACTTCTTTTTAGTGCTGAATAATATACCATTATCTAGATGTACCACAGTTTATCCATTCACTTACTGAAGGATGTCTTGGTTGCTTGAAGTTTTGGCAGTTATGAATAAAGCTGCTATAAACATCAGTGTGCAGGTTTTTGTGTGGACATGTTTTCAGTTCCCTTGGGGAAATGCCAAGAAATGTGATTGCTATTGTATGATAAGAGTATGTTTAATTTTGTGAGAAACTGCCAAACTGTCTTCCAAAGTAGCTATACCATTCTGTATTCCCACTAGTAATGCATGAGCATTCCTATTGCTCCACATCCTTGTCAGCATTTGGTGTACTCAGTGTTCTGGCCATTCTAATAGGTGTGTAGTGGTGTGCTGGTTAATTTTATGTGTCAGCTTGATGGGCCTATGGAATTCCCAGAAAGCTGATAAAACATTATTTTTGGGTGTGTCTGTAGGAGTGTTTCTAGAAAAGATTAGCATTTGATTCAATAGACTGAGTAAAGATTTGTCCTCACCAATGTGGGCAGGCAGCATCCAACCCATTGGGGGCCTGAATGGAACAAAAAAGCAAAAGAAAGATAAAATCTCTGTCTCTCTTCTTGAGCTTGGATGTCCATCTTCTCCTGCCCTTGGACATCAGAGCTCAGTAGTTCTTGGGCCTTTGGACTCTGGAACTTACACCTGTGGCCCAGTTCTCAGGCCTCTGACCTTGGACTTAGAGTAATAACATTGACGTCCCTTGTTCTCAGGCCTTTGGACTCGAACTGAATTATGTCAGCAGCTTTCCTGGTTCTCCAGCCTGCAGATAACAGATTGCGGGACTTCTTCGCCTTCATAAACATGTGAATCAACTCCTATAACAAATCTCCTCTTATCTCTCTCTCTCTCTCTATAATATTGGTTCAGTTTCTCTGGAGAACCCTGAATAATACAAGTGGTATCTCATTGTTGCCTTAATTTACATTTCCCTGATGACAAATGATGTGGAACATCTTTTCTGTATGTTTATTTGCCATCTGTTTATCTTCTTTGGTGAAGCGTTCAGGTATTTTGCCCATTTGTAAATTAGATTTTTTTCTTATTGTTGAGTTTTAAGAGTTCTTTATTTTGGATAACAGTCCTTTATCAGATGTGTCTTTTGCAAATATTTTCTCTTAGCCTGTGGCTTATCTTCTAATTCTGTTGATTCAGTTTCTACTTAGACATATGACCTCCTATATCTTCATATTAATAACTGGTATTTAACTAGTATCAATGTGCTTTCTAGCACAGACATGCTTAATATACTCTAACAAGTAGAGAACTCTGTCTTCTTGGTACTACCTCTAAAAAGCTGCTTTCCTTAATTCCCAAAATTTTCCCGTCGGTCTCTTTGTGTCCTTCTATCTGACAGAACAATAGTTTTTAAAAAGCTAACAGAAACTATCCCCAAATGTGGATGATTGTGAAAACTTAGGAGATGGATTAATTATTGTAAGTGTGGTTTGTTCTTTTTCTGAATGAGTAGCTTTGTTGTTCTATAACATTTTAAAGAATCGGTTATTTCTCATCAAATGTAAATTACTAAGCTGCTATCAAAAGTAATATTGCATGGATGGTGTTTCAGTTTATATTTTGCTATTGTTTTAAACATTAACTCAACAAACAGTAAAAATGTACTCTTTGAAACGTGCTGTGCTAAACGTGGTGAGGAATTAAAAAATGACGCTCTCTGGAGTTTAGCATTCATGGATAAGAAGTTGAGGGAGGGTATTTCCAGGCAGAAATAAAGTCTTGAACAAATGCATATAGATGGAAAGGGCAAGGTTTATTTGACCAAAATATAACTTGTGTGAATGGGAGTATTGGAAGGTACAGGAATTGAAAGGTAGATTGGCTGTTTGAAACACCCAATGCCCAACTTATTCAGTAAGCAATAGGAGATTTCTGAGCAGGAGAGTAACATTCTCAAAATCATATGTGGGAAGATTAACTAACTGCACTATGTGGGATAAACTGTAACAGAAAGATTGCAAAAGGAATTCCAGTTGAGATAGTAGAATAGACCAGATCAGCAGGGTTGAGAGTACCCACAAGATGACAGCAAGAACGGGGTGAGGGGTGGATTTCAGAAAGATCCCAGAGGTAGAAACAATAGAACTTGGCAGCTGTTTGGATGTGGGAGCAAAACGAGAACTAAGAAGGTTGAAAAGAGGTTTCAAGCTTTATGTATGGGAAGATGTTTTTCTTCTGAACAGAAATAGGACATCAGCAGGATGGTCAGGCTTCCCAGAGAAAAAATGTATTAAGGTTTGAGAATATTTAATTTGAAGTATTGGTGAATCACTTACTTATATTTAGGTGTTAAGCAGACACTTGGAAATGCATGAATCTCAAAGAGGATTCATGATTTATGAGAAAGAGAGAAGAGGATGGGAGAAGTAAGAAAAATGACAAAGAAACAAAGGTTAGAGGAGAAAGTAGGTGCTGTCAAGAGAAAGTAGAATGAGAACCTGGAAAGTGGGGAACCTTGGACACCAAGGGAGGGGAAGGTTTCCCAAAAGGGTGATTGCAGAAGAAAGTGAGAGGTGCTTTTCTTTACACTGACTCCCTTCTCTTTAATAATAGAACCTGGCACCCACAATTTAGCTATGTTTCCCAGCCTTCTTTATAGCTAGATGTGCTATAGTGCTGCAGATGTGACATAGTTTGGGCCAATGAAATGTAAGCATATATTTTGTGTGTTACTTCTGGATAAACTCCTTGAAAAGGAGAAGGGCATAATTTTATTTTCCTTCCTACTGTTTATAATGGCTGGAACTCCAGCAGATAATTTTTGGACCATGAGGTGATCTAAAGAATGGAAGCCACTCATCAAGATACGGAGCAGCATGATAGAGCAGATTGGTTCCCTGCCATCAAAGAGCCACCATGCTGCCCCTGAAAGACTACCTCTAGTCTTTCTTTTTTAGACAAATATGTAAACATGCAGCCAAACTCAAACAAGAAGGGAGAAAAAAATTATTGGATGTGGAAGTAGAGCACAGTTGGGGGCATTTCCCCTATAACGGCTCTGAAAACAGTTTCCAGAGTCAAACTAACTAGCTTTAAATCCAGCTTCATCATTCATTAACTATGTGACACTGGACAAGAAATTTAATAGCCCTAAGCGTCAACATATTATTAGATAGAGATATTAAATAGAACCTACCTCATGGGTGATGTGAGAAATGATTTACAGTATTCATGTAAAGTGCTTCACACAGTGCTTGCACATAGTAGGTGCTCAATAAATGTAAGTGAAAAAAAATCAGGTGGTCCCTGATAATACGGTATAATTTTTAAAACACATTCCATGAAACTTGATGATTTCAGAGTCATATTAATCCTATAGTTTAGAGAAACACAAATGTATATTAAACAAAATACTGAATGTAAAATATATTTTGTAAGCTTCAAATCGTTATATAAATATAAAATTTTACCGTTTTAACTTGAATGCATATCACTTTACAAATGGGATCTTTAATAACATTGATAAGGTATATTTGGTTGACTTTTATAAATGTCAAATGGTTTATTACCATTACCTTATTTTTATTTTTTAAATGCACAACAATGGAAAATCAGTAAGGATGAGTTGTAGAAATATTTCAAAATCAATTCAGTTTTCTAATACTTATAAGGTATATAATGCTCTTTAAGGCAGAATTCCCACCCCTCATGTGATACTCTAGATATCATATGTTGTTATCTATTTAATCCTCAAAATGTTATAAAGAAAAATTGATGACTACAGAATTCTTTATTGCTGTGAAAATATTCGATAAAGAACTAATTTGACTTAAGCTCCATTTTAAAGTTTATTCTAGTGGGAGCCAACATGGAGAAATGGAAAAAACTCAAATTTTGTAGTCAAATAAATCTTAGTTCAAACAGGTTCCATTTCTTCTTACTAATACTGTGGAAATGGTCATATAGTGTAACCACATTAGAACTGGCATTAAACATTAGCATTAAAACTACTTCTCAGGGGGCAAGCCTGGTGGCGCAGTGGTTAAGTTCGCATGTTCCACTTTGGTGGCCTGCGGTTTGCTGGTTCGGATCCCGGGTGCGGACATGGCACCGCTTGGCAAGCCATGCTGTGGTAGGCGTCCCACATATAAAGTAGAGGAACATGGGCACTGATGTTAGCTCAGGGCCAGTCTTCCTCAGCAAAAAGAGGAGGATTGGCAGCAGTTAGCTCAGGGCTAATCTTCCTCAAAAAAAAAAAAAAAAAAAACCATAACAAAACTATTTTTCAGGAATTGAGGAATGCAATCCTGAATCAAATTCTTTATTTTGTGTTCATATGTATTTATAATCCTGAGTTAATATGTTTTTAATTTTTTAGCAGCACACTCATTCTAAACTATTAAAGTAATATTTACCACAATGAGACGGTGAAAATGACTTACCGTTCTCATTTAAAAATACTTTCCGATTCTGAAATACTGTGTACCATTCTGGTTACTGAACCACAAGAGGAAAATAATAGCTGGGACTGAGGGAGAGAACAGCCGCAGTGATGGCGGAAACAGGGTAGGGACTTTCACACCAAAAACTTATTAAAGAAGGACTTTTTGTTAAGAATGCAGAATTCTGAGAGACCAAGCATTACAAAGTTATGAAGAGTGTAGAGGTCGTATCTCAGTGGTGTGATATTTAGGTAGGATCTGGCCACAAGTCCCAGAAACACTCCGTCCTGCCATTGATCAGCTACCCCTCCCCACCCGGTCCTTGAGGAAAGGATTGCAACGAGGAGGCAGGCAAGATAAACTCTGTATTCCCAGCCGGCACAAAGGAGCGAAGGTCACAAACCCCCCTTTAGACATCTATAAATGAGCTGGGACACGACCTGTGAAGAACGCCTCTTGTCTAAGTCGGGTCAGGCTCACTGGCCAAAGAGCAAACCACACAGCAGATAAAGCCTGCTTGACCACTTCCATTCCCAATGTCAAAGCCCAATCTACCCCCGCAAAGAGTACTCTAGGCCGTTCCAGACAAGAGCCGAGAGGGGGACGTGCGAGTCTGCCCCAGTGCCTGCAGCAAACATGGCCTGGACCTGAATTTGCTTCCTGGGTTTACATTTTTGTTCGGGTCAAGGGCAAATAATGTCCTTAAGGAATGTCCAAGAGCCGGCTAATTTACAGGCACCGCTGGACCATCCTCCAAAGCACACAGACTTTTATCCTTCTAGCTCTATGGCTCTTTCCTTCACACTATATCTAAAGTCTAACAATGAACCTCCTCCAGATCTCAGCGGGTAACTGTGGCCGCTGGGGACAAGGTTTAAACACGAGGGCTTCTGAAGAATGCAAGAATTGCAGTCAGTGAGAAAGATTACTGATCAGCGTCTCCTTTCTTAGCAGGAAGAGGTTTCCAAAGTACTGCAACATTTGTTGTTTTATCATTTTGTACATCTCTCTTGTCCCCTTCTGTTATGGATTATACACGGTCTTCTCCCTTAGCTATAGAAAGCCTGAGGATGGGGCCTTACACCTCTGTATCCCCAGAACCTAGCAGGGTACTGAATCTATACTATATGCCAATAAGTATTTTCTAAGCGACCAAAAGTTATTCAGCTGGTTATTGAGCAGGGAAAAAAGGCATTACAGACGTATTCTTGAGAAGCACGTGGCCTTGTATAGAGATCATTCTAACATACCTGGAACGATTAAGCCACAATAAATGACCCACAGCATTGAGTATTAAACTGTGTTCCACAGAGCATACACACTGTAAGAAGTTATAGCGGGAACAAGTTAAAGTAACGTGGCTGATTCAGGGGAAGGCATGGTCAAAGCAGGATTCGGGTAAGCCTTCAAGCATGATCAGATTCCTGCTGAAAGAACAGCTCGAGACAACCCCGAGGTGGCTTCCGACAGACTCCTCCAGGCCTCCGCAGAATCCGAGCTCCTTCGCCTAAGGCTAAGGGCCCCACGGTCTGGAGGGCGGCAGGGCGCCACCCACGGCGAGGCCCGACCCCAGTGGCAGCTCGAGGCCCCCGGCCCGCTCCCTGTCGCCGGCACACGCTGCTCTCTTCGCACAGCGCGGGCGGACACCGGGCAGAGTCCGAGGCGCTCCTCCTCTGCGGGGCGCAGGCGCCGTTCGCGCTAGATCGTTCTGTTCTTACACGGTTCTTGCCGGGCTCTTGCCTGCCGCCCTGGCTGATTTATAGGGGAGATGAATCACGATCAGGCTAGCTCTAACCCCTGCTCATGCGTTTCCTCGAGGTTTTCTGACGAGACCGGGACGTACAGCAGGACCCACAGAAAGAAACACGGCTCGGGCTGCCCTGTCCTACGCGACGCCACAGCTCCGGGCGGGGCGCTCGAGCCGTCTCAAAGCTCCGCACTCACACTCCGAGACCTCGGCCCGGAAGCACCATCCCTCTCCTTCCCAGAGACTTCCGGGGCGGGGGGAAGTGGGCGGAGTCAGGGCCGGAAGCACAGGGGCGGGGCCCCTGTTCTTTAGTCTCGTTAGGAACCCTGCCTCAGCTCTCGGCTAGGGCATAGTTACATCGTCGTGTGGGGTGTCTTATGTCTGGTCGCGCTCCCTGCCGCTTTTCCATGGGGTTAGAAATCGACCTGAGGGAAATCTGACACCAATGAGCGGGTGGGGAGGCAGCCCCTCTGCTGGCTCCTCCGTGTATGGAAGTTCTGCCCCCGCCTTCTCGCACTGTCGGCTTCCTTTTGCTCCACACCCCCTCTAGCCGCCCGATTTTACCCCTTTTCAGCCACCCGCGCCTCCATTATGTATGATCGGGCTCCTCGCTGGCTCAGATTGGCGAAAGGTGGCAGCACTGAGGATCACGTGGGGCCTGGGTCCTACCAGGTACCTTTCCTGAAGCAGCAGGCAACAGGTAAGGTGCAGGGAGAGGCGAGCCTTCTGTGACAGGCACCTCACCTACAGCCTGCCCGCTTCCGTGTGCCTGCGAATTAAATGTAATAGCACCACTTCATAAATACAACGAAACATGAAGCAGGCAGGGGACGTCCTGTCCTTAGTTTACAGGTGATAACTGGTAAAATCATTTCTCCTGTTTCACAAGGTCAGTGAGCCTATGGCTAGGACTTTTGATTCTACAGTGGTCGTCTACATCATACTTTCAATGGAACACATTCGATCTAGGATTTCCTTCCTCTTGACTATGAGTCTCCAAGTCCTGTGTACTTCTTACCGCCTACTGTCTCTTCTTTGTAAACCTGTCTGCCTCACATGCCTATTTCTACCATTAGCCAGAGAAACATTTATTTACTAGGATGTAACTCATGTTTTTATTTTGCAATATCATTTAAAGATAGTGCTATGTATTTTTTCAGATAGATGCTTCCTATCTGACTATACCCATTTCGCTTTGAACATGCTTAGTGAGGGCCCTTTATCTCATTTTCTGTAAAGAAAAGCTACACTCTTGAGAGATGCAGTGGGGATGGGTAATTTAAATGATTATTTGCTCTCCGCATTTGTTTGCAGTTAGTGACTTTGGGGAAACTTTTAATAAATATTTCCAGTTTGTTTTCTGCTTTTCCTAATCTGATGATTTTGCAGAACTTAATACCATCCAAATTATAGTTTTTCCCTTGTTAACCTGCCTTTTCCCTATTCCTACACTATTTTTAAACAAAGGCCAGGATCCATCACTCTGACATGGCTGGTCAGATTAGGTTATTAAGGTATTAGGCTTAATCCTTTGCTTGTGGCTTTTCTCGTGTGCACTTTCTCATTCAGATCCATAGCTTCAACTACTGTGCATATTCTGATTCTGCTGACTCCCAGAAGACAGTCATTAGGCATATAGGTGAGTTATATCTCTAAGATGAGCTTTCTTCTAATCTTAAGGCTTTCAACATCGCCAGTTACTTTTTGGGAAATCTCTATCTGGGTGGTCTCTGGCCTCTGAAATTCCAAGTGTCTGAACTCATCATTTTCTGCACTATTACAGGCCCCTTTGAAAAAAATTCCCTATCAGTCAATTATAAACGTTAGGCTTTGGACTTGTTCTAGACTCTTTGTTCTCTTACTGACCACTCCCATTGATCATTAAGACCTATTGATTCTGTCTTTTCAGTATCTCTAAAATTGGTCCCTATTCTTCCTTTAACTACCCTTCACTTGGTTCAAGCCTCATGATTTCTGTTCTGAAATAAACCAATATTACTGATTTCTCTTTATTTCAGTCTCCAATCCAATTTCTATTTTATGGCTAACATGATCTTTCTAAGATAAAATTATGGTTTTCTTTTAAACATGTTGTTTGAAGCATGTATAATTATGTTGTTTTTTTAAACACTAAGGTTAAAATCTGAACTTCTTAACATGGTGCGTAAGATTCTTCACGATCTGATTCCTGACCTGGTCTCCCACTTTACCTGGTCTTTTTAGGCAACCACACCTCCACCAACATTTAACCTATGTATTGGCAATTCTGACTTTGTGTTTTCTATAAGTTCATGGCTTTGTACCTGCTGATAGCTTTGCTGAGTATGCTCTCTCTTCCTTTCTCACTTGGCTAATTCTTACTTAATCTTTGAGACTTAGGTAAAGTGAAGTTGTTCTCTGACTCCACTCTTTTTCAAATTTTCCTTCTTTGACTCCTCAATGACTCTTTCATTTACTATATTGTAATTACCTGTTAGTTTCTCTGGCTGCTGCACTAAAATGTGAGCTTCTTGAGAGCGATAACCATGATCTTTACTCTGTTATTCTCAGTTTTAAGCTCAATACCATAACGCATAAGTGCTTAATTTAAAAAAAAATAACAAAGTAATTCTTGAAATAAAGTTAAAAAGTCTAACGAGCTACACATAGCAAAATTAAAAACTCTCATAACATGACTTGTGTGAACTCTGCTTAGAGAGCAGTAAGTAGGGTGTTGCAAGGCCCTTCTTTTATTGTTTTATCGGATTGTGCCTTGTTCACCTACGAAGGAGACTAGGAAATTCCATGCTTGAGAACTTTGAGCAGCTGCCTCTTATAGATCCCTGTTTTAGCACTACTCAGCAGTGACATCCTGATAATGGATAGAGGTACAAGTGTCTCTTTAGTCATTTCTGTAATGGATTCCCTGGCAAGATAATTTAAAAGTAGCTACTGTTCCTTTCCTAGGTACGTTCTGCCTTACTCCTAAGACCAGTAACATACTGGACTATGCAGAGGTGTAAACAATTATTTCAGTTAATGGTCAGGTAGTTTTTACAGAGTGTGATGTAGGAAGAGCAGATATTGGGACTTTGTATAGCTTGCTTGTTACCTTGAACTACACAAGAGGAGAGGACTTTAGAGTCCTAGATCTTCAAAAGAAGGATGCAGATGCTCATTATTCTAACCTTTCTCCTAATTACCACTGTCCTCTGACTGTAGCGGATTTGGTCAATCCTCCACTGTCTTGTTTCCACATATTCCTCAGGAAATTCTTTCCACCCTAATTTGCAAACTTCATTGCCTCTGCTTTTGGCAATTTGATCAGATTCTTTTCCACCCAGGATTTGCAGCCTGAAAGGGGTGGGACTGAGCTGCCTTGATTTCATGAGTGGGGGAGATAATGGATCTTCCAGTTCTAGATTAGTGAGAGCTGTTCCTGATTTTGTCATAGTTATTTGAGGAGCAAGCATATCTTAACTCATCAAAGCAAATTTTCCCTAGAGACAGTCAACCTAGTAAAATATGACAAAAACACAGTCCTTTTAATAATGTGACTGCTCCTGGCATTATTGTGCTAAGGAGTATTTCACTGCTTTTTGAGCTTGATTTACATAATGAATGGCACCCCACATTAGCTGTATATAAGTTATCTATATTGGTTCTATATTAGTTATCTAAGCGAGGTGACACCAGCTCCTAAATATATTCTTTCCCAGATTTCTTCTTTGATGTGGGAGAAAGCTTTCTCTCCCCCAGAAGATTATCTTCTGGTTAGCTTTATTTGCCGAAGAAGATGAGCTGTCCATGGTCTCGTGCTCATGCCCCTGTGTTTCTGCCAACAATAATGATTCTGTCTCATTAGCCAATCAGAATTTAGGGAGATCACCTCAGAGAATGCAATCTGTCTTTATTTGTTTAAGTAAACAATATGCATATTATTACTCTGTATGTTGATCTTCCTGAAGATGAGTACATGTTTCAAAGATCTCGTTAATTGCTGTTACGTGAAGAATGCCCTCTTTGTTTTGTGGCTGTAGCTGTGACTACAGAACTTGTCATTTAATCACGTGCTGCCCGCCTTCTCTCAGAATGGACTGACTTTTATTGCTTCATGTCAGTTTGATTTATCTTCTGCTGTTAGCACCTCAAACTCAATGTAGCACAAACTGAGCTTACTTCTTTCTTCTCAAATCTTTTCCTCTCCCGTATTCTTAATTTCTTCTTTCTACCTGACAGTTTGATTTATCATTCGTAATTGGCACTTCATATGTCAATGTATCCATATGGCCCAAATCAAACTTCTTACGCTCCAACCCTAATTCCCCAGAACCCTCTTCTCCTATGTTTTATACCTTAATTATTGGCAGCACTGTTTGTAATGTAATTATTTGTCTGTAAGTCTAGCTTCCCCACTATTTGAGCCATGGTTTTAGCTTACTCATTAGTGTGCCGTCACTGCCTCTCTCTGACACATAATAAAGCATTCAGTATTGTTGACTGAATGGCTAAAGGTGTAGTTTAGAATATCACCTATTAATTCTATATTTATTATTTAATATGCAGGGCACTATATATTATTTAATATGGTGGGATGACCAACCATCCTCGTTTATTTGGGAATCTCCTGGTTTTAGCATTAAAAGTCCTTTGTCCTGGGAAAACTAGGACAGTTTGTCACCCTAACTGTAAACATTAGATAAAACAGAAAAATCCCTTCTCTCGTGAAGCTTATCAGTAGAAACACTTTAATTTTCTTGAGGTTTTACTTGAGGTCAATATTTCATATAAACTTTTAGCCTATTGCTGAAAATTTCTATATAATTAATTTTGGAAAACTTCAATGAAGATTTTAGAGTACTGGCTTTCATGCATACATGGCACTATTGTGTGTTTTTTTCCATTTTTATATGAATTTCATTATTTTGCAATTAATTTTATGTCTGTTTAGGTAGATTCAGTTATAATCTCTGTCATGTTGTGATGACAGCTGCCTCAGAACTCGCCTGACTTGAGCTTTCTCAGTTTTCATATCTAACTCATATTACCTTGTTGTCTATATGAAACTAAATTACAAAAAAACCTTTAATTGTGAGATGAAAACTTTTGCATAAAACTGCATAAAATATAAATATAAATTCATTAAAAATGAATACTCAAGTGAAGAAATATAAGGTTGCTAAATTTCCCTTTCTAATCATAACTCTTTCCTTCTCTACAGGTAGGCACTGTTTTGATTTTTATGGCAATCGCTTCCTTGCTTTTCTTTATGGATTATTAAATCCTCTTGATGAAATAACCCCTTTGTCATAATGAAATGTCTCTCTTATCCCTGGTGTTCCTTGTTCTCAAATCGGCTTTATCTGATTTTCATAGAGTCACTCCAGCTTTCTTTGATTCATAGATGCATGGTATATCTTTTTTCATCCTTTCATTTTTAACCTCTGTGTCTTTATGTTTTAAGAGGATTTCCTGTAGATAGCTTAACATTGGGTCTTGCTTTTTAATCCAATCCGACAATCTCTGCCTTTTAATTGAGGGTGTTTAGAACTTTTCCATTTAATTATTGATATTGTTGTATTTAAATTTACTCTCTTGCTATTTGTTTTCTATTTATCTCATCTGTTCTTTGTTTCTCTTTTCTTTTTCCCTGCCTTCGTCCAATGAGTTGAGTGTTTTTTTAGAAGTGGTTCTATTTTTATGTCCACCATTGGTTCACTAGGTACGCCTCTTTGTTTTATTTTTTAGTGGTTGCGCGAGGGTTTATAACATACCTCTCTAACTTATCAAAGTCTACCTTCAAATAATATCGTACCACTTCACGTACAGTATATGAGCCTTACAACAGTGTGCTTCCATTTCCCCCATCTCATCCTTTGTGCTATTGTGGCCATATATTTTACTTCTACATATGCTATAATGCCACAGTGAATTGAAATTATGTTTGCTTTAAACAGTTATTTTTTAAATGGATTAAGAATTGAGAAAAAATATCTTTTATTTACCCACATAGAATTTGTTGTTAATCCCATCCAGTGTACTTCTCATTTCAGAAGTTTGATTTGGGTCTTTTTTTTTTATCTGCCCTTTATCTCCTCATTATATTCACCTTTATTCTATCTGGTTGAACATAGGAAGAATATTATAATACATACTTTGATGTTCTTGTGTGCTGATTCCATCTTCCCATTTCTACATCTGTTTCTTTTCATTGGCTTTTCTCCTGTTTGTTAGACATATTTTCCTGCTTCTTGGAAAGACTTTCTGTTAGTTGTACATAATCTGTACTTGGTTTGTGTGCGCCTGTGTGTGTGTTTTGAATGGAATCTGTTTCTTCTCTGGTTATGTACCCTGATTTGGAACACTTCACTGGTGTCCTGGGTTTCTCAACTCTCCTGGACAATCCTTGCCTTTCAAATGAGCCTTGGCCTCCTTTTGAGGATTTCTGTTCTTGTTGTCTTTGTTACTATCTAAAGGTGCTTTTTTTTTTTTTTTTTTTTTGCTCTGGTACAGCCAGTTCAAACCATCAGTCACTAAATTAACACCCAGAGTTTTAGCACAGTTATGAAGCTTTTTATGACCACCTCAGTGTGGATGAGAATTTCTACTCTTTTTGACCTTCTGGCATTTTGGCACTTGAAATATTTTTCCTTGTTTAAAATTATTTTAGTGCTTTTAATGCTTCAGTAGATTGTTGCTTTTTAAGAGTAAGGTCTGTGTTTTATCCACCTCTTTTATGCTGTAATACCTAACACAAATAATTCTTAATTTCAGTTGCATTTTAATGTAAGTGGGCCTTAAAAGAAACACATTATTTCTAGTTTTAAAAAGAGTACCATTTATTGTTAGTCCAGATTAGCAAGATTTTAAACTATACTAATTATCACCATAAATTCTCACAGTAGCAGACATTTTCCTTTAGTGTACATGATTCTCACAAGTTTTGAGTCCTCACTTTCATTCTTTTATTACCTATTGAATATAGCTGCTATGTTCTTTCCCATCTCTTCTTCAACATCTGTGTTGCTTAAACTATACTCATTTGCTTGATACATTTCTTGAAATCATCTATCAGTCTGTCGGCACACTGTCTGTCTACTAAATTTATCTGCTAAGTTTATCTAATCTTATGATTGCCTGTTCCAAAGAAATTTGTATCTTGGGTTTGTAAACCTTTGTTTGGGGTCAAGCAATCAAGAAATATTTAGAGTGCCAACTATGTAGCAAATCAAGGAGATAGTATTAATGACTTGCTGTAAACTCACTTTAAATTATTTCTGTCCAGGCCTTCTACAAATTTATATATGCATTCTCTGCAAACAATAGATGTTCTTCCAAAGTATGAGACAGTGGTCTTCTGAGGTTGAAAATATTTTATCAGCTAAATATAACTGCCATTTTCATCCCAACCAAATATGCTTAGAAGAAAAAAAAGACTTTTATTTTCTTTTAAATTTTCTTTAGGTATTTTTTCTGTTGTTCAGTAAGTCCAGTTCTATAGGTTCTTATATTTAAGATATATTAATAAAAATTCTGCTCTTATATCAGAACTTCAAAAATGCAACAACTTCTGTGGCTAGCCATTCGTTCTGATAATATAGTCTCAGCAATTGAGGTTACTAAATGATTTTATATATTTTGAGTGCTTTTTCTCTGAAATCATTGAAATCCTATCTTATCTACCAATGATATGATTTTACTTTTATAGGTGGCTATGCCCCATTCCTTTCTTTGGCTGTCAGAGACAGCGCTTTTACTGTTCCCTCTAACACTGAGAAAGCTGTTCCAGGTCCAGGACACTATAATGTTTCAGAAGCACAGGTAAGTTTATAATAGTTATAATTGTCTGAGTTAATAAAAATCATGCTTTCGTCCTCTAATAGACTAACACGTCATTTGTCAAATTTTATTTTTCCTTGGCATCATCTTCTTTCTACTTTCAATCTATATTTTGTAATTAGAATAAGAAAATAAATGTGTTCAATGATGGTTGTCTCATTAGGGTTCTTCATTATTCTATATATTCTATAAGACATGAAACATTGTTACATCCTTCATGGTCCTTGAGATTCTTGAATGGGAGAATAGGATTATTGAATGAAATATGGCCCATGAAGTTATGCAAATGTTCAAGATATGTAGAAGAGGGATGGCAATAGGAATTGGTTTGTGTGCCATACTCTAAAGCTATAGCTATTGCCATTGTCTCATCTGTCTCCTATGTCACTACAGTCTCAAGAGTCTGTGACAAGAATATCTTTGATGGTCCATTCGTGTTTAGAAACAGTGGCTGTAACTCCAATATCTTCATAGTCATGAACATCATCTTTACTCTTTCACATAAGTTTTGCATTCATACATAATGACTACTGATAACCCTAGCAGACCTTTATCTCCCCTGTTGGAGGCCCAGATATAGTCATTGATTTCTTAATTTTTGCATTAGACTTCTTGAATTAATAATAGCAACAATTCTATCTGTTGGAGTTTTTTGGTTGCAACCAATAGAATAGATTTTTACAACAGATGCTAGGTTTACAATAAAAGATTTTTAGAAAAGGTACTGGAGTAGCTCATAGACTTGAAGGAAGAATTGAATCAACAGGTCTTGTGGAAGGACAGGACTAAGGCAATACCAGATATTTCAGTAGTAGGAACTTCTGCACCATTCAATAGTGAGCTGCCATTAAATAACCCATTTATACAACTTCCTTCCATTTTTTTTGTGTGACACTACTCAAGATTAAAATTCCTGGTAGGGAGAATCTGTTTGCTCCAGTTTCGTTATAGACCCACACCTGTGGTTCCTGGGATAGGGAATTCTGTGTTTGGAAGGTCCTTTAAAATTGCAAAGTATGGGGGAGGTTTGATTGTCCCAAGGGTGGTGAATATGCTGTTACGAGCAGATAATAGAAGGGATGCTGGACAAATAAAAACAACAGACAATAGATTTCCATTACATTTCACCCTTTAACTTCCTGGCTGTCTTCTCTCTCATGCACACAACACACACACACACACATACACACACACACACACACACAATTCTTCTTCCCATATATGTAATTTAAAAAATGCAGTTATTTGATGTATAATTTTAACATATACCTTCCCAGAAGGACCCAAACTAATGTCTAGTTACTGCATTCAGAGATGATATTACAGTGTCATTATCAAATGAATCCTGGATTAAGGCCAGTTCTTCTCATGTTCCTTCACATTCCTCTTTCATTATTCTGTGACCTATAGATTAAATGGTAAATATAACGTGAGATATTATAAAGAAGTGGTTAGGAGTGTGGACTCTGGAGCTAGACTACCTAGATTCAAAATTATTCTCTGCCACTTACTAGCTGTGAGACTTAATCTTATCGCCTTAATCTCTTTGGTCCTTAGTTTCCTCATCTGTTAAATAGGGGTAATAACTTTGTAGGATTAAATATGTTTCTAAGGATTAAATATGTTAATAAACATTTAGGATAGTGCCTGACTATAGTTAGCATACATTTCAATTATTATTGGTGTTGCTGTTTTATAATAAAAGGGGGAAAAAAGAGAGGGAAAATGAAAGAAGGTGACGTGGGAAGCAAGGAAATAGAGGTGGAGACTTATTCTATTTCTGTAACTGATTGTGAGGCTATAGGTAGCTTAAGATTTTCCATTAGTCATTCCATGTTCCCCATCTCTTCAACAAAGACTTACTTCATCTGGTGGAGTTCTTAGCTTGGTGGGGTGACCAAAACCTTCAGTTCTAAGGGATCTGAGCTCTTGGTTCTCAGGCTTGCTTCTCAACCCTTTGAATAAACTTGCTCTTAGCATTTTCCTTGGGTGTTATAGTGTGAGAAATCTCTGCAGGATGTCCCTGTGTCGTACCCCACTGCAATCCTCTTAGCTCTTATTAGTTCTGTTTTTCAGTCCTGGTTAGGCTTAATCACCTCAGCCAATATGTTAATCTCTTTATTTTGCTTTCTGCTTTGTGTCATAAAGAGCTTGAAATGGCCAGTTGATGGTTTTGACTTCCAATTCAGTGGGATATCAATTGCTCATCCCTGGGGTCTTAAAACTTCCAGAATACTAGAGCCTAGAGGACAAAAAGCAAAAATTTGATATTAGGTCATTCGATGTAATCGTTAGAAGTGTCACTCCTGCTTCCACTCCATGGCCCACAGACCTGCATATTATGGGTGTATTGGCTGTTAGTTCTACCAGTAGTTCTTTATGAAGACTGGTATGTAACTCCAGTATTCCAAGAGGGTAATGTATTAAAATACACAATACGTAGATTTCAAACTTTTAAATATGACAAGTATCAGGATACTGGAATGTTATTTTATGTTAATACTGATTTTAGTCAATTCCACATGTAAAATAATATAAAGTACAATTTAGATAAAATTTTATTTTATTCCAAATTGGATATCTTTCTCAGGTTTTAAGAATAAGAAATTAGGAAATATGCTTTTTTTTTGGTGTGTAATAGTGATCTAAGAAAAAGAGTCCTAGTATTCTTTACTTTTCTTCTTAAAACTATAGACAAATGCAAGGAAAGATTTATTTCCTTGGTTTAAAACATGGCTTATGACTTATTTACTTAATTGCTGTTGATTTTTTTTTGTAGTTTTAGGCTAAAGTCTTGCAGAACTTGTAGAGTTCAAGAAATGTGAATTTATCACAGTTTAAAAAATAAAGTCCGTTTCATTTTAAATGCCTGAATTAGGAAGCATGTTTGTAATGTGACATAGTTTACATATTAATTCTGTAAATAATTAATATATTGGATAATAATTAAAGGGATGATCTTATTGATAATTAATGCCAGTCTTTAGCAATTTACTTTTATACTTTTCTTTTGGAATCATAGGTTGAAATGTTGCTTTCTATCAGCAATTACTTAGTAAATACCATTTGGAGACTTCAAATGAAGTTTTAAAAAACCGAAAGTGTGAGTTGAAGTTCTGAGAGGCACCTCCACTGTGAAACACAGCATAAAAGCAGGACATTTGGGAGTTGAAACTGTGTCCCCAATTTGGTCCTTCTCTTATGGTCATTTCACTTCGATCATGGTTGTCACCACTATTCCAAAGTTGGGGGTCGGGGTGGGGTATACTTTTTGCCTTTACAGCTTTTGCTCAATTATAGGCCAAATTGCTTTTCCTTTGTTTCTTTTAGCATATATGAAGCATGCTAATTTTTTTCAAAAGGAAGTTTGCTTAGTAGAAAATAACATAAAGGAAATTAAGAAAATAAAAGAGGGGTCAGCCCCGGGGCTGAGTGGTTAAGTATGTGCGTTCCACTTCCGCCGCCCAGGGTTTCACCGGTTCGGATCCTGGGTGCAGACATGGCACCGCTCATTAGGCCATGCTGAGGCGGCATCGCACATGCCACAACTAGAAGGACCAACAACTAAAAATACACAACTATGTACCCGGGGACTTTGAAGAGAAAAAGGAAAAATAAAATCTTTAAAAAAAAGAAAGTAAAAGAAGCAGAAGAATCAAGTTGACAGTGTGGTCTTCTGACCCTTTGATAGATAATTAGCCTGTTAAGTCACATCCCTTGTTCTGTCCATATTTTGTTTCCTAGGGTGATTCCCACTCCAAAGGGTCAGTACAAATTTCACCTATGTTTTCTAGTTCTATTCTCTTCCACTTTCTGACCTGTCTCTGCATGGCAGGTACCGCCTTATTCCTTGCTGCATGAGAATGGTTCTAGATGTGAGGATCTCCTCCCTGGGTCCAGATAATAGTTTGTTTCGTACTTCTCATTACCTAGGCCTGGGAATAGATGTCCAAATTAGGTTTGATTTTTGATCTGAGAGGTACACCTCACTACAGCTGAATGACAGAATATTACGTGTGATACAGTGCATGGCCTCACCCTGCAGGTGAGACTCTGCCTCCTATAATCTTGGGAGGTTGCTGACAATGTAATAACTCATCCAATAACCATAGCATACAGACAAAGTGCAGTACTCAAGAAGTAGTAAGACCACTTTCTCACAGGTTTTCCTATAAAATGTATAATTACTTGGTAATATAATTTTTGGGTCATTTATTTGACATATGGCAATTGCTTTTCTAACCTCTTGTAAGGTCAGTAGAATTGGTGATTATGAAAATATGAATAATCTGAAAAAAAAATCCTGGTTAATTTGTACCAGTTTAAAAAAATTGGATTAGATTGATTTTACTGTCTTCTAGTTGAAGTATTCAGTATAAATTCAAATTGCAGTTTAAAATGTAAGATCATGGAGTCTATGGTAATTGCTTTCAAAGAATCAAAATTTGAGGAGGTCTTCTCTTTTCACAGGATTTTACTTTTTTTTTTTGCTGAGGAAGATTAGCCCTGAGCTAACATCTGTGCCAGTCCTCCTCCACTTTACATGTGGGTCGCCACCACAGCATGACTGATGAGTGGTGCAGGTCTATGCCCAGGATCCGAAGCCAGGAATCCGGGCCACCAAAGCAGAATGCACTAATCCCCACCACTATGCCATGGGGCTGGCCCTCACATGATTGTACTTTTATCTGGCTTGTAATGTTAATGTTTTCGCAAAATCATTAAAGTCTATTATTAAAGATCCCAACTCTTTAAACATGGGGATTGTGATCTATTTAAAGCAGTAATAAAGTGGTGAACTGGTTATCTAAGAATATAATTTGACTCGTTTTTTGAAAGCAGACCTCTTTTGTGTATTTCTTAAAAGCTGAATGCAGCTGAATAAGATGCAAACTAGAGATAGGCTCAGTTAATAGTGATTGTGAACAGCTGACATGTACACAGCATGTGAAAAGGTCTGCAGTAAATCAATAAATTTAAAAAAACTTATCTGATCAATCAGATGCCAACCACTATTACTATGAATCATCTTTGAAATGACTGCACCGTGACTGTTTGTTGAAACTAGTGTGATGGAATTTCATCTGAATTAATTGGCTGTTAGCTGGTTGATAATTTTCTGATTCTAGAAAATCCAAATGTGTGGCATGGAGAGGCATGGAAGATTCCTCCTAGTGCCTTCTCTGCAATAAACAATGTTTAAAACTCATGCATAAAACCAAGCTGTTGCCAGTAAGCCTACATCAATGTCCCTGGAAATGACCAAAATGTTACTCATGAAAATAATTAATCCTAAACAAGCTTGGAAGGTTTTCTTTTAGCTTGCAGCATGAGTGCTGGCATTTTTAGCTTGTTTCAGAGGTACAAATTCTCCAGGGGCCTATATACATACTCTCTTTATTCTTACTCCATAGTTTTGGAGATTCCTTTGCCTCTGATTCCTGTTTTAAAACTGAGTTTTGCATTCTCTTAGCATTCTCTAAGGATGATAAATTTTAGTTTGAGTTCGGAGTTAAAATTGACAGCTGTAATTGTCGTCTTCTCTTATTATCCTCTTTTGCTAGAACTATGTCTTCAGTCAAGAGCTTTAACTATCTCAGGTTGGGATTTGAAACTATTTGTTCATATTAATATGTAATATTCATCAAATAGGTATTAAAGTGCTGCTTTTAATTATTTCATGATGTTTTTCCTCTAATTTAGTATCACATAAAAGGAGGCCATAGTCTACAAAACCGGGAGAAACGTTTTAAGAAGTTTATTTCAGATGGTCCAGGACCAGCAAGCTATGATCAGTCCTCTCCCGGAATGTTAGATATTGTGAACAGAAAAGCACTAGAGGCTAAAGAGCATCTTCACTCAGTACGTTGCTGTTTTAAATTATGCTTGTAATTACATTTCTTTTAGTTAAAATAAAACAGAAAAGATTTAATGTCTTATGTGATAAGTACATTTAAAAAGGCTTACTATAAAAATTAGTAGGTTTATTACTATCCACATTGTAGTTATTTTATAATTAAATGAGTACTTGATGTTTATAAACTTTAGTTTTTAACTGTATAAACATCTGACTTCATTTTGGCTTTTGATAAATCTATAAATATTTCCAGTGTCTATGGTGAACAAAAAGTAAGGGAGATTTTAAAAACCACCTGAGTGGTTTACCTATATGTATAGAGAGGAAAATCTGTGTTAAGTACTGTTAATAATACCGTGAAATTTAAAAAATGATTCCTGAAATAAAAAAGCCTAAAATTTAGGTGGGTGAGAGATATATAGATTACTACTAATGCAATATGAAATGTGACAGGTACTAAATGAATGAGCATGCAATTAAATGCCATAGGAATTTAAAGGAGGACTACTGCATTATGGGAGTGTACTTGGTAGAGGGTTTATAGAGGAGGCTGGCCTTGAAAACTAGGGTTAGAGTATGCATTCCAGGCAAGGAGAGCTACATGAGTGAAGATAGAGAAGTGGGATCTTGTGGAGGACAATGAGATTATTTTGACTGGAGCTAAGAATCTGTGTAGAAGACTAGCAGGTGATATGTTTAAAAGGGTAGGTTTGTGTTGTATAATGAATAATTTTTATACCAAAGGCCTACCCCTTTGAAATAAATAATATAATCTAGCAGATTTGGGGCATGGTTTATTTAGAGTGGTTCCCTCTTCTTTTTCTGTAACTCCTTCACATAGCTCATATTAATTAAATTTTAATCAGTTTGTGGTTTAGGAGGATATTTTAGGGCTAAGTACTCAGTTGAATAATGTCAGTGCAATGACAATGAGGTTAAGGTTTATAAGTGTATTTAAATATCAGCTATTTCATGTGTGGGGACAAAGTAAATATTTATTTACTCATGCAAGGGTTTCTCAGACATTTTTCTTTTTGCTGAGGAAGATTTGCCCTGAGCTAACATCTGTTGCCAATCTTCCTTTTTTTTTTTTTTTTTTTTTAATGTGAGCTGCTGCCACAGCATGGCCCCTAACAGAGGAGTGGTGTGGTTCCCTGCCTGGGAACTGAACCTGGGCTGCCGAAGCAGAGCACACTGAACTTTAACCACTAGGCCATCGAGGCTGACCCTCAGACATTTTTTGAGTCATTTTGTGTACCAGACAGGATGCTAGGCTCTGATAATACATAGAAGACAAGTGACTGCTCCCTTGGATCTGTAATTTTAACAGGGAAGTAATGAATGAAATTCAGCATGAAACAGTTGATGAAGTGCTATTTTAATAAACATATATCATAATAAAATGTTCGCTAGTATCCCATAGTGGAGAGCTTTTGGAGGGAATGGAGATATCACAATCAAACTGGATCCTGAAGGAGGATTCGCTAACTAGTTAAAAAGAATGGGAAAAACCGCTCCAGGCAGAGAAAAACCACGTGAATAAAGACAGTGAGTATTTAATAGCGTGGTGTGTTCAGTTCTTTGGAATACTTGGAGTACAGGATCTATAGCAAAAATAGAGGATGGAGAAAGAGGCAGGGGCTATATTTTGGAGAGTCTTGACATTGTGCAAATAATTTTTGGAAGCAGTGAATGGAGGGGAAACCATTCAATACTTTCCTTTTTTAATTTGGTAATCAGTCTCTGAAGTATCCTGAAACTACTTAATAGTTGTCTCTGATGATAAAAAAGGTAAGATTCTGCCAGGGATGGTGTGTTTATAACATAACTGTGTATTGGGCGTGAGTGTACTCAACTATAGCATTTATTTGTTTATTCAGAAACTACAGAGGATCAATATATCCTTAATAAATAATTTTCTGGATAACTAAATCTTTTAAGTGTGTTATTTTATTTGATATATTTTATGCTAGTATTTCTAACGTATGTTACTCCTTCCTATTTTTATTTAAATTATAAGATATTTTACATTAAAGGAAATTTTGAAGAAAGGATAATCACCCTAAAATTTCTGACTCTTATGTTGATAATTCTGTTAATTTTTGCACAGCTCCTTTCAGTATTAAGTCATGTATGTATATGACTTTCTACACATATGTAATTTCACATAACTTAAATAGCTGCATATACATAAAGTCAATTTTATATTTTATGTTTTTTATTTCCTTTTGTCAGTATAGACATTTTCCTTGCCACATAGTTTGCATAACTAGGATATTTATGCAGTGCACCAGTAATATGGAGATAAGTCAGGAACTGGGAAGGAAGGAAGCCAGGAAATGTTACAGAAAAATATAAAATTTGATTTTGCTCGGCAGACACTGTGATAAGAAAGCACAAGTAGCCTCTTTGAACTGCTGATTGTTGATGTAACTGTAGTAATGAATGCCTGTTTTTAAAATCAGTAATACTTGCTTTACTAAGCAAGATAAATAACTGAGCCGAGTGAGAGAGACTCCTTGCCTCTTCAGGTGGCTTCAATAGTAATGGTATATATAATCTTGGTTTATATGATGAGGTGAGACTTGAATTCACTCTTTTAAATTAGTTTTATAGAGAGGTTGGCCTGGTGGCTAAGTTCTTGCGTTCCACTTTGGTGGCCCGGGGTTTGCAGGTTCACATCCCATGGGCGTGGACCTACACACTACTCATCAAGCCATGCTATGGCAGCATCCCATATACAAAATAGAGGGAGGCTGCCACAGCTGTTAGCTCATTGTCAATCTTACTCAAGCAAAAAAAGGAAGATTGGCAAGAGATGTTAGTTCAGGGCCAATCTTTCTCACCAAAAAACCCTCCAAGTAAATAAATAAATTAGTTTGATAAAACAAACATTTTTGGTTTATATTATGAAACTCAGTAAGTCAATATTTAATAGTTGCCTTTTAGTAAATTTTAAATGTTTGGTTCTTCATTCCTTCTCTTGCCTTTGAGTAAATCGTATAAAATGTTTCCTTACAGAAAATTTCCAGGGCACCTACAGTTTCTAGAAGTGTTTATGTTCCTTCAATTCCTTCTTGTGGACAGTCATATGGTTATCATATTAAGGAGGATGGCAGTATTATAAAACATTTTCCACCTGCTAGTGACAGCACGCTAGGTCCAGCCTACTACAAACCTCAATTTGTGAGTATAATGCATTTCATATTGACAATTGGGAGATTGTTTAGGATTATGCATGTTTCAGTTAATGTAACACTAACTGTGGTAACAAAGAGTCCCCCAAATCTCAGTGGCCTAATACAACAACATTCTTTTTTTGTCATTCATATGGTTGTTCCTTGTTGATAAGAGACTTTCCTCCATGTAGAGATTCAGGGACACAGGCGTGTTCCATGCATGTTCCTGTCGTCCCCGAGGGCCCTGGTGTCATTTGTATCCAGCTGGCAGAAGGCGAAAGAGGATGGAGGATTGCTAGCAGGAGATTTTTGTAGGCCAGACCTGGGAGTTAAAGCTCAGTCACGTGGACACACTTAACTGCCGAGGGGGCTGGGAAATGTAGAAATATGGTCTAACTGTAGGTAGGAGGAAGAGGAAGCAGTTTAATTTCCTAGACGTGTCTGCTGCAATGTATAATCGTATGCAATACATAGATATTCTTTGCCTGAGTTTGAAAGAGAAAAAGAGCATTTTATTTATAAAAGAATTTGAATCTTATAGTATAAGCATTATTTCTTTCACAGATGATTGTAAGAAAGATAAGGAGCTTCTCTCTGATTAAAATATAAAACATAATATAATAGATCCATCTCATCCAGGTTTTAAATTTCATACCTGGCCAGAGTTGAGTCAAAATTTCTTTCAGCAGGTTGAAATGTATGAGTTATGTATGAATGTAGATAGTATGTCTGATTTAAGTACATAATGCTTTGTACCTGTTGTCTTTTATACTTTTATAAGATCTGAAAGAAGTAATCCTGGTGAGGAAAATGGCAAAAATTATATGTAGACTTAAGGAGAAGCTCAAGAGAAACCTTGGGGAAAGAATAGATTTTCTCAGGATTTGACTTGACCTTCTCGCCCTATACTCAACTTTTTATTTCTATGTGTCTCTATCTTTGCACTTAGGCTCAAGCACCTTCAGAAACCATTTGGCTTGCAGCAATAGGAATACTGGGGCATTTTGGAGTCTTAGATTCTTTGAATTGTTAAGAGTTTTTTCTTAAAATTTTTATTGTAATTTATATAATTACACATTGAATAGTAGAAACATAATAACAGATACCTATGTACGTGCCATCACATGTAACACGTATTAGAATCTTATCACACTTGAGTTAGCTATATTTTAAAATAAATACATTATTACAATTATTACCCTACCCAGTTTCCCTCCCTCCATTCTTTTCCCTTTTCCAAAGTAAACACTAAATTTTTATTACATTCATGAATAACGATATATATTATGTGATCTAAAAATTTAAGTAAATGGTATTATCTGATACGTAAGTTGCTTGCTATTTTACTTGATGTTATATTCTCCAGATTTAACTGTATGGATATGTTAGATCTAATTCATTCATTGTTCCCAGTCAGTAAGTCTCTTTTTTAAAAAGTAATTTTAAATTTCAAAATAGTTTCAAACTGATAGAAAAGTTGTAAGAATAATACAAAGAATTCCCATATACCTTTCACTCAGATTCTGCAGTTAACACTTTATCATGTTTGCTTTATCATTGTTTCTTTCTACATGTTTATATTATTATTTTTATTAAGCAATTTGAGAATATGTTTCAGACATGGTGCCCCTTTACCCCTAAATACTTCAATGTAAGTTTCCTAAGACGAAGACATTCTCTTTTATAACCACAATGCAATGATGAAACTCAGGAAATTTTCATTTATGTAGACTATTATCTAATTTACAGATCTTTAAAAATATTTCTAATTATCACAATGATATCCTTTAAAAACAAAAAAATTTGGTTCAGAGTCCAATCTGGTATTATATTGTTGCATTTAGTTATCATGTTTCCTTAGATTCCTTTAATTTGGAACAGTTCTTCAGTCTTTGTTTGTTTTTTGTAACCTTGACTTTTCGTTGAAGAGTACAGGCTATTTATTTTGTAGCATATGTCTTTGGTGGTTTTCTAAACCCATGTTTTCATTAACATTTATTGTTGACACTTTACTATAAAGGAGAGTTTTATCTTCTTGCCCATTTATGTATTCATGAATTCCTGTTTTACTCAAGGAGTTATTATTTATTACTCTCATTATTTATTGAGGTTTAAATTACCTCAGATTTGACCCTTGGGAGCCCTTTCAAGCTGCTGCTTTTGTCTTTCTGACATATCCTGTTCATTCTTTGAGCATTTCCTTACCTTCTGGCACAATAAGATATTCCAGGGTTACCTGACTTTTTTCCCTGCCCCAGCCTTGGAATCAGCCCTTTTTTCAAGAAGCCCTACTTCCATTTCGTGGAGAATGGTATTTCAAAACAAGTTCAGTTCACTAGGTGCATGCATTGCTACTGAGGTGTCGTCGCTTCCAGGCCAACTCACTGGACAGAGTTAGAAATTTATACTTATTTCTTGTCTATCTGTCTATTGAAAACTTTGAGTTTATACTGATACCTACAATTCTAATCCTACACCACAGATTTGTTCTAGTCTCTCCTTTTCCATATTTGAACTCCCTTCTTTCACAATGAGAAACCTCATTCCCATTATCCTCAATATATTTACTTATTTGCTTAATCCTATAAAACACTGAAAATAGTCTCATAATTGCTAACCCATCACTGCAAAAAACAGACTTGAGAAAGGTGCAAAGCTCTCGCCTCTAGGTGACTTTGAGGCTCTACATAAGCAGGAAGTGAAGGCAAGCTGACTTGTAAACTTGCCTGATTGTTCTGGCTAGGACTTCCGATACTATGTTAAATAAGAGTGGTGACAGTGGGCATCCTTGTCTGGTTCCTGTTCTTAGAGGGATAGCTTTCAGTTTTTCTCCATTGAGAATGATATTTGCTGTGGGTTTGTCCTATATGGGCTTTATTATGTTGAGGTAATTTCCTTCTATACCCATTTTATTTGGAGTTTTTATCATAAATGGATGCTGTATCTTATCAAATGCTTTCTCTGCATCTATTGAGACGATCATATGATTTTTACTCTTTGTTTGGTTAATGTGGTGTATCATGTTGATTACTTTGCAGATGTTGAACCATCTCTACATCCCTGGAATAAATCCCACTTGGTCATGGTATATGATCACCATGTATTGTTGTATTTGATTAATGTACTGTTGTATTAATATGTTGTATTTGATTTGCTAGTATTTTGTTGAGGATTTTTACATCGATGTTCATCAGTGATATTGGCCTGTAATTTTCTTTTTTTGTATTGTCCTTGTCTGGTTTTGGTATCAGGGTAATGTTGGCTTCATAGCATGAGTTGGAAGCCTCCCCTCCTCTTCAATTTTTTGGAAGAGTTTGAGAAGTATAGGTATTAAGTCTTCTTTGAATGTTTGGTAGAATTCACAAGGAAAGTCCTCTGGTCCTGGACTCTCATTTTTGGGGAGATTTTTAATTACTGTTTTGCTCTCCTTACTGGTGATTGGTCTGTTCAAATTCTCTATTTCTTCTTGGTTCAGTTTTGGAAGGTTATGTAATTCTAAGAATTTATCCATTTCTTGTAGAATATCCAATTTTTGGCATATAGCTTTTCATAGTATTCTCTTATAATCTTTTGTATTTCTGAGGTATCTGTTGTAATTTCTCCGCTTTCATTTCTTATTTTATTTGTTTGAGCCTTCTCTCTTTTTTCCTTCATTGACCCAATTGTTATTTACAATAGTTATATCCTCTTGTTGGATTGTTCCCTTTATCGTTATGTAGTGCCTTTCTTTGTCTCGTTACAGTTGTTGTTTTAAAGTCTATTTTGTCTAACAGAAGTATTGCTACCCCTGCTTTCTTTTCATTTCCATTTGCATCAAGTATCTTTTTCCATCCCTTCATTTTCAGGTTATGAGTGTCTGTAGGACTGAAATGTGCCTCTTGTATTCATCATATATATGGGTCTTGTGTATTTATCCAATCGACCACCCTATGCCTTTTGATTGGAGCATTTAGTCTGTTGACATTTAAAGTAGCTATGTTCTAATTGTCATTTTGTTACTTTTTTTCTGGGTGTTTTAGTAGTTCTTCTCTGTTCCTTTCTTCTTCTCTTGCTCTCTTCCTTTGTGATTTGATGGTTTTCTTTAGTATTTATGTTTGGTTTCCTTTCTCTTAATTTTTTGTATATTAATTATAGATTTCTGGTTTGTGATTACCATGAGGTTTATATAGAATAACCTACTTATATAGCAATCTATATTAAGTTGATATTCTCTTTAGTTTGACCTCTTTCTAAAAGCTCTACTCTTTTACTACTCTCCTCTCACATTTTATGTTTTTGATATCATATCTAACCCCTTTTTGTGTGTGTGTATCCATTACCCTCTTATCATTGAAATAGGTAATTTTAGTACTTTTGTCTTCTGGCCTTCATAGTATCTTCATAGGTGGTTGATCTGCTAACTTTACTGTATTTTTGACTTTACCAGTGATTTTATTGCCTTTTTTCTTTTTGATAATTTTCTTATTCCTATTTGTGGTCTTCTCTTTCCCACTTAAATAAGTCCCTTTAGCATTTCTTGTTAACCCAGTTTCTTGGTGATAAATTCCTTTGATTTTTGCTTATCTGGGAAATTCTTTATGTCTCCTTCCATTCTGAATGATAACCTTGCTGGCTAGAGTATTCTTGGCTGTAGATTTTTTCCTTTCAGCACTTTAAATATATTGTGCTGCTCCCTTCTAGCCTGTATGGTTTCTGCTGAGAAGTCACCTATTAGCCTCATCGAGTTTCCTTTGTATGTTACTTGTTGCCTTTTTCTTGGGACTTTTAGAATTCTCTCTTTATTTTTAATTTTTAACATTTAAATATAATGTGTCTTAGTTTGGCCTCTTTGGGTTTATCTTGTGTGGTGCTCTTTGTGCTTCCTATATCTGTATGTCTGTTTCCTTCCTTACGTTAGGAAAGTTTTCAGCCATTATTTCTTCAAATTAGTTCTCTGCCCATTTGTCTCTCTCTTCTCCTTCTGAGACTCTTATAATAGGAATGTTAGCATGCTTGCTGTTGTCCCAGAGGTCCCTTAGACTGTTCTTGTCCTTTTTAATTCTTTTTTCTTTTATCTCTTCAGGCTGGGTGATTTCCTCTAGTCTTTAATCCAGCTCACTGATCCATTCTTCTGTATCATCTACACTGCTATTGAGTCCCTCTAGTGAATTTTTTTGTTTCTTGTATTGTATTCTTCATTTCTGATTGATTCTTTTTTGTTTTCCAGTTCTTTGTTGATGTTCTCACTGAATTCATCCATTCTTCTCCCAAGATCAGTGAGCATACTTTTGAGTTTTTGTTTGAACTCTTTATGAGGTAGATTGTTTCTGTTTCATTTAGTCCTTTTTCTGGGGTTTTGTCCCATTCCCTTACTTGGAATGTATTCCTTCGCCTCCTTATTTTGATTCTTTCTCTGTGCTTATATATATGTATTAGGTGGGTCTTCTGATCTTGGAGAGGTGTCCTTATGTAAGAGATGCCTCATGAGGCCCAGCAGTGTCCTTCTCTCTTGTCACCAGTTCCAAATGGTCTGAGAGTGATTCCTGTGTGGGCTACATGTGTCCATCTTTTGTGGCAGGGTTGCTCTTGCTGCAGGTGCCCAGGGAGGCTAGGCTGTTCCCCTGGCTGGCTGGTTGTAATCTTCAGCTGCGTGTGGCTGCTGTGAAGCCTTCAGTCACTTTATTGAGTGTGGGGAGCCTGAGCACAGTTGGCTGAAAGGTCTAATAGCACATTCCTGTTGAAATTTTCCTGTTAAGTCAGTAGGCCCTCAACATGGCTGGTTGCTAGGCTCAGGAGCTTACTATTGCTTTAGGCCTCTGGCCTGTGAGGCTGTTGTTAGCTCTCTCACTATTTCAGCTGAGTTGGGCTGGCCCCTGGAATGGGAGCATCCAATTGTTTCAGGCTTTGGAAGGTGGGGCCGATCCCCTATGTGGCTGTTTAAGAAGTACTAGTCTTCTGCAGCTGATAAACCCCATGACCCACAGGGCCACACACACCGTAAATGCAGTCCTGCCCCTTGCACATGTCATGACCCAGTGAAGTGGACCCAGTCACCCCACTGCAGAGGCCCCACACACTCCACCAATGCCCCACTCACTCTACCTGCTCCTCATGCGTGCCCTGACCCACAGAGGTAGACTCGCTCACCTGGCTGCAGAGGATCCAGACACCCAGCCTATGTAGCCCACAAGTTGCCTGAGGGTTTTCCATTGGGTGGGGCCAGTCCCTAGGGCAAGCTTCCCACCCTGGCTGAGATGGATTAAATTGGTGCTAAATTGGGGCAGACCCTGGGCTAACAGGCTGGAGGAAGAACTCCAATGGCATCTGTCTGCCTGCCTCTGTGTCAGCACGCCTGTACTAGGTCACAGTAATGGCTGCCACCAATGTCTCAGTCCCTGGAGAGGTCTCCCATCTCACCACGATGCACTCAGAGCCTACCAGGTGAGTGTTTTTTCGCCAAAGGACTGTGCACCTTTTTTTCTTGTCATTTTAGGTTGCTTTGCAAAATGGGTGAATTTGTGCATAGGCCCTTTTAGAGCCAGCTTACCCCCCCCCCCCTTATGTCTGATAGCTTTTCTGGGGGTGTTCCCCATTGTTGTTAGTAGCCAGCAAAGCCAGATATTATGACACTTGTCTTGGTTGTGCTGAGTCCAAAGGATGCTTATAGCAGTAACACTCCCCTGCTCAGGTCCCTGGCTCCTCCAGGGAAGGCTACATACCTTAGGATTGCTCCCAACTGGCTATGAAGTGCTGCGACTTGCAAAAATGGCTTTTTTCCTCTTCAGAAAGGAATTTCTGCTTCTTCCACCTCAGTCAGGACTGAGCCTTGTTGCAGGGGTTCTTTTTATCTGGTTTTCAGTTTTCTCTCAGGGGTAATTGTTCCACGAATCTTTGTAAATTGGTTATGTCTGTGGGAGGAAGTGAGTTCAGAGTCTGCCTACACCACCATCTTCCTAATAATCTCAGAAACTATTCTTGAGGAAGCCAGGGTGTTGGACTTATTAGATGGTCTTTAAATAAGCTGTTTTAAGTATATTCACAGTAGGAAAGGAAACTATGTATAGCTATGTATAACTAGAACTAAAGGAAAATATAAGAACAGTGTCTCACCAAATACAGAATATCAATAAAGATACAGAAATTATAGGGAAAAAAAAGCAAGTAGAAATTCCGGAATAGAAAAGTACAATGATGGAAATGAAAAATTCACTAGAGGGATTCAATAATGGTTTTGAACTGGCAAAAGACAGAATTAGCAAACTTGAAGACAAGTCAATTGATATGCAGTCTGATGAGCAGAAGGAAAAAAGAAGGAAGAAAATAAACGTAACCTCAGATAATTGTGGGGCACCATCAAGTGTACCAACATATGCATAATGAGAATCCTAGAAGGAGAGAAGAAAAAGAAAGAGTCAGAGAGAATATTTGAGGAAATAATGGCTGAAAACATCCCAAATCTGATGAAAAACATTAATCTACAGATATAAGAGGCTCAGTGAATTCTAAGTAGTATAATTGAAAAGATATGCACACTTAGACACATCACAGTCAAACTATTGAAAGAAAAAGACAAAGAAATCTTGAAAGCAGCAAGAGAAGTGACAAGGAATTCCTAATAAGATTAACAGCTAGCTTACCAGGGACCATGGAGGCCAGAAGGCAATGGGATGATATGTTCGAAGTGCTGAAAAAAGAAGACTGCCTATCAAGAATTCTGTAATCAGCAAAACTATTCTTTGAAAATGGAGGCAAAATTGAGACATTCCTGGATAACCAGGAACTGATAGAATTTATCTCTAGTACACCCCCTAAAATAAATACTAAAGGGAGTTCTTCAGGCTGAAATGAAAGGTCATTAAACAATAGCTCAAATCCACACAAAGAAATAAAGAACAAAGGTAAAGGTAAATACATAAGCCAGTATTATTTTATTTTTGGTTTGTAACTCCTCCTTTAGATTCCTGTTGATTGTGGAACATACTAGAAATGATACATTTTATGTTCAAATACAGATAGTTTAAGACCTGATGGACTGCTTCATGCTATAAAACTTATGAAGAACCAGGTTACCTCTGGTAAAATGAAGAGTAAGGATATTGTAAGTTATAGATATGTCTTCTGTTCTTACCTTGAGAATTCCTGTTTCTTTCTGGCTGTAGCGTCTTTTGTCCCAAGAGTATTTTGCTCCCCCTCTCTGTGCTGTATCTGGTTTTCCAGGCCTTGACTGTCCCATCATACTGTTAATATCACAATATTTATTCATCATCAACAGACATTACCAGTGTCTTAGATATTTGAGTAAGATATCCTTAGAAGAACAATGGAGATAAATTCTGTAAAAATTACAGTGAAATTAGTGGAAGTCCTCTGGTCTGGTGTCAGTGTAGTTTGTCCAAGATAAAGGAAAGTTGTGGGAGGTGGTGTAATGGGGCTAGACTGCCTGCATTTGTTTCTTGGCTTCACCATTTAATAGTTACTTGTCCTTGGCCAAGTTGCTTAAGCTCTTTGTGCTAAGCTTCCTTATCCAAAATATCCTGGGAAAGAACGTTGGTTTAATGTGTTGAAACTAGTATTTTCTTTTTTCACAGTAGTCAGATCCTTGGCCTTAGCTTAAACAGTTCTCTGATAACTCTTAACTTAAATCTCAAAATGTTATTCTTGTTTTAAAATTACATTTTTTATGTATACTATTTCTTTGTTTTGGAATAATATATCATCTATTAGAAGGCCAGAATAGTGCCTCTAAGCTTCCCTAGATGTACAAAACCTTTTTCATATATGAATAAACGTTTCTTTGACATATAAAATTTGATTTCTTTCTTGATAAATTATTATTCCTAGAAGAAGGAAACAAGAAGGAAACTTATTCCACGATTTTAATAGGTCCAGTTTATTTGATGACCTACTTTAGTTATTATTGAGTCAATCCAATTTGTATTTATTAGAATAAAAATCTAGATATAATTTAAGAAAACATGTAAAAATATAGATTTACATATAAATTAAAGACATAGTTCTTAATACTCAAGATGATTCAATAAGTTTAATTTGAATTGAATTGCAGTATTTTTGAAATCTCCATCTTGAATTTGGGAGAATTAGAGATAGAGTATCAAAGCTTAGTAGCTGAAGACTTTATTTTCTTGTTTTTCCTGCAGAAAAAAAACACAAGTTCTTCACAGAATACTGTGAAATTGATACTATAGTAACATTAATTCAAATATCATCTAAATTTCTGATAATTCTATATATATCTTCAGCTGCTTTTTGAGATAATACTATATGTGGGCTCAGTTTCCGAATGTGAATTTTACTAGAAAATTAAGTAGATAATCAAATAGATGAGTAATTATTGTTGTTATTCCCTGAATTGGTGAATAACAACTGCTGGACGTATCTTTTATAGCTTCAAGATAGAAGCAACTCTGAAATTGAATTGTATAAGACTCTAGCCAACAAATAAGTTTTAGCTATATTTAATCTGTAAAGAGAAATTCTCTTTCTGTATTATCTTGTGTAACATTTTGAATTACAGAATTTAGCGTCCTTCTCCGTTTTTTAGAAGAGCTCAGGTAACCATTAGAAATCTACTTTTCAGAGGTGGATTTCACAAGCAGTTTGTGGTTGGAATTATGACACTGACATATTTCTATGATAACCTGCTAGGAACTGCATGCGTGCTGCCACACTGGAAAGCAGTCCATTAGTGTTTGAATTGGTGCACTTTGGGACTTCATAAATTCTGTTTCCATCCTTAATTATAGAAAATACATGGGGGGAAGTTGCATAGCCCCTTCTTCATTCATTTCATTGTCAACATTCATATAAAATAATGCCACTCCATGCTGAGTTTTCTTGAATTGTCATATTTTATTTGCTAATGACTTTTCAAGTTGACAGTGACCTTGAAGTTGGTATTGTCAACACTCCTTGATATAAAGAGAGTGTGATTTTGAGCTGAGTGCATCAATTTCTTCTTCATTTTCTGTCTGTATTTTTAAAAGCGTTTTAAATTAGGTTTCTGATTGAGCCCTTACCTGAGTACTGCAGAAGTTAGTAGTTAAGTTGTCAACTCACATGGTTTAAATGCAATGAACTTTAGTGTATACATAGGAAAAGGATTTAGCTAATGTCTTTGAATGGTCTGTGTGTATGTATATGTATAATCTTTCCTTCTACTGGATTACCTTAAGAATTGTTAAGCAGTTGAACCACAAAAATCACAACAATATAAATTAACCTGAAGGAAGCTTCTTGGACATAGTTCTGCTCAAGGTCCTGAAATGCTGTGTTAAAAGGATTAATATGAAACCATAACATGTATTTTTTAGGCTATAAAAATGCGATGTAAAAGATGATTTATCAGAATATTCTGTTTTAAAATATTGATTTTTTTTTACAAATATATAAGCTATAGTAAATCAATATACTAGATATACTTCCTGAAATATATAAAATATCTAACATATCTAATATGGCTATTATATAAGAACAAAGTTCTACATTTGTATACTTCACTGCTTATTATGCCTAAAGTCTGCCGAATTATGAAATTCTGCTTCATTTCTTAGAAAAAATAGAGTACAACACAAATGAGAAAGTTTGCTCTTCCTACCATCAAAACTGTATGTATACTTTAAAACCCATGGCTCTATTAGGTAATTCCATTTGAAAGACAGCCCAGAACACTTACTTTACCAGGAGAAATTGCTGTGTGGCTTAGCATCCTTTCTTTTCCAGAAGCGCTATAGGGGGCAGCAGTCATTGGAGTTGCCACCGACCCAAAGGCACAGGGTGCTTTTGGCTGCTCTAGTGGATGCCGTGTTTCTTCCCCTACTCCTCTATACCATACACTGCTCTGCCTGCCATGTCAGGCTGCGCCATTTTTCTGTGCTATTCTGCGAGGTGTTAGAACATTTGTCTTTACACCCTCAGACTCAAAGCCTTTGGATGATCTGACTGCCTCATTTCCTTCTGTGTTATACTGAGGGATGCCAAAGCAGTGTACACCTGATGTGTTGTAGAAATTGGTGGGAGAGCTCTTTCAATTTTTATTCATAGCTCTGTTTCTTCTAGGATTGACAAGGGTCTGGGCTTAGGAATCATGTATCAACTAGACGACAATAATAATAATAATATCTTATTTTGATATAGTGCTTTATAGTGTTGTAGCTTCATATGTTAAAGCTGAATGTCCATAGTGAAGAGGGGAAAATATCGCTCTGCTGTTTTTGTTATAATTCACTAGAAAGGATCCTCATATAAATAATCTAAACACATTGAGACCACTTACAGTGCTGGAAATATTCCTAGTGGAAATAAAGATTAATGCTTTTTATTTATATAGCAGATTTTCCTGGGCTTCGTTGGATTGTAGGTACTAAAGAGAGTCATAATTATGTTAATAACTCAAATGTATGTATGTTATCTCCTCCTATTGATGTACAGGACCTCCAGCCTTTGGCCAAGTTCCCCTTCCCAGGTGTTTCTAGAATTCCTCAGGGGCCATCTCAGCCATCCTCCTGAACAAGTCTGTCTCCACTGAGACAGCTACTGCTCCACCAGGCACTTCAGTCTCTGCCAGATGGTGCTCTCTGCTGGGAATTTCCACCTATGTGCTTGATCACAGCTAAAGCTGTGTGATGAGCTGGGGTGGAGTGAGGGGGGTAATGCTCTTCTTTCTTTGTCTTATACTGTATTAGATGGGTCTAAAAGTAGCGCTAAATTTTACCAGTGTTTTAATGAAACAGGTCTTTTAGATTTTTATCATAACACCTTTGCACTCTATAGGACACAGGCTGACATCCAGTGGGGACTGTCTATTAGGAGGCAGATTCAGTCAACAGAAAATACTTGGCTATTAGTATTGCCACGCTTTTGACACTAAGATTTTCTCACTGGGTGAGGGTCATCATGATTAGCTGCTTCTCGTAGGGTAAGTTTTCACATTCACCTTCTGCTTGATTTGCTCTGTTAGTTCACCAGACATTCCCAAACATGTCTAAATCTTACTTGGACATAGCTGGTAACTCCTTGTTTCTCCATTCTCAGCTCCAGCATCCTCCACTACCCCAAGCAAGGGAATTTACTAAAGTCAAAGCAGGGGGAAGCTTTAGAAACATTATAAATCAATTTCTCTATGAGATTGCATCTATGAAAAAAGATTAAATGAAGGTCCCATTTCACTTCACGCAAACATCAAAGTTCTGTCAGAGGTTGTGTTGGCCCCTGTTTGATTCTTTAAGATCAGGTGGGTGTAGAATGGAAAGTTTAGTTTTATTGTGTTTGTATTTTATAATATCTAAGGGCTAGTTGTTGGGTGGTAAGCTATAGATAGTAAAAGGCATTTTCCCATAGTAGGGAATTTTAGTGCTGTACCAGCTTCTTTTTGGATTTTGTGCATCCCAAAGCTTTCTGGAGCAGTGTCTCTCTAACTAGAGTCTGGCCTCATTAGGGGTCAGTGGCAGTGCTTCCAATTTGTTTTCAATCATTCATACCAAGAATAGAGTGGGTATTAGTGTTCTCATTAATCACTTTATGTAATGGCACTAGTGCAAATCTCCAAGCTTATTAGTAGTTTTGAGAATTGCTCCCTACTCACTACCCGAGAGTCCATCCTTATCTCCAATTTCTGCCTTTCTGGGGACATTAACAGGGTTCAGTTGAGGGTTTCTTTTTTTTTTTTGTATGAAGTGAGGTCTTTTTCTGGTTCTTGTCTCTGCTGTGCGATATTTTCCAGAAATTCCTTGAAGTTTTGGAATGTGAATGATACTGCCTCTTAGTTTGTAGCACTGATAATTTGTGTCTATTTTATACACTTCCTTTGAAATTTTGGTGGGAGTGGGGCAGATGTGGAGTTGATTCAACACTTTAAACTGGAACTATGCTTTTTAATTACTAATATTACTATTTATTTTATTAATATTATTTTAATGGTAATTGAGAGAGATTGTTTCTACTGTTCTAGAATAGTAATAGTCACCTAGAACAACTGATACACTGTTTTATGTAGTTGAACTATAAATTTATGTTATGGGGATTTTATTCAGGATTGTTTTAATAATCCAAGCTTATTTTAAAACTATATTTTTACAAATGTGAATTAAAAAATAAGTTAAAGAGACTAGAGTTTACCTTTTACTATCAGTTAAAAAATGAGATTTTAAAAAAGAATTTTAAACAATTCTTAAATGATTGCTCAATTTAGAATCTATTAGGTCAACAGAAGAGAATTCCTGTAAGAGGCTACTGTTCTTGTATTAGACTTTATTGTTTTATTAGTTTCCAATGAAGCCAGGTGCTTTAACTTGTCTAAAGTAAACGTTTTAATGGGTCATGCTTAATTTTGACATTTGTTATAGTGAATGTAAAGGAAAGATGATTGTTGATTTCTCATGTCACAAAAATTTCTTTGTCATGAAAGGTTGATCCTGACCTCTAGCATTAACAATAAAATGAATTGGGGGTAGTTTTTAATTTATTGTTATGTATTTCTTACTCTTTAAAAATGTTACATGAATATGTTATAGTTTTAAATAGCAGGTAATTAGAAGTTATCTAGTATTTGCTGGTGATGTTTGAATTTGAATTTAATTTCTATTTAATTAAGCCATGGCTTTCCCATTCCCTAAATCATACAGTTCTGCCTCCCTCCCTTTTGTAAATGATGAGGAGCTTATTTTCGTTGCCCTTAAGGTGTTAGATCGCTGAATTACGGCCAAGAGCAAAGCTGTTCATATTGGTGGAGGATATGCTGGAACTACAGGCACTTCCTGGGAATCTTGGCCGACTCAGGAGTGGGATGGGGCACAGCGGTGATGACTTAGCTTGAGATATATCAGGGAAGACTAGCATTTTCCAGTGGAACCTCCTTGACTAAGGCTATCCCTATTTCAGACTTAAGTAAAGTTAAACATTGTTTCATGACTTATTTAAACTATGTCTCATCTTCACTTTTTTTTTTTTCAGGATTTTTCCAATGCAACTTTGAAATACAAGGGGATACATTTTGGCAACTCTTTGGGAAGACTAGAGTTACCCATAAAGTCAGGGCCTGGTCCTGGACAGTATGATATAGTCCAGTAAGTAAAAAAGAATAGTATACCTTTAATGTAGTTCTTGACTATAAAGTATTCTAATAATTTAGACTAGGTTATGCTGTTATGAAGAAAAAATCAGTATGAAAAACTCCAAGAGGAATTTTATTTTGGAGTAACCTGTATGAAAACTGTTGCTTTTTTTGTGAGCCAGATCCTGTGCGACCTGCTTCACGTGTATTACCTATTTAATTTTCGCAAGTTCCTGTGTAATTACTATTGTTATAGCTATTTTATCAGTGAAAATGCAAGGGTCAAAGAAGATAACATATTCAAGATCGTGTGGCTCTTAAGTGGCAAAGTTAGACTTTAACTGAGGCTGTTCGATTATACAGCCCATGTATAAAGTACTAAAATGTACTGTCTTTGATTATACAATAGACAAAAGATCAGAGAAAATATAAAACAGGGTGACCCAGGATTCTCCATCTTGTCCCTGGCTCTGGTATCCATTTTTCTGACTACAGGATGGATTTAGAAGGCATTCTCAGTTAGTGTGTGTCAGAACTATAACATTAGGTTGGAGGTAATATTTATGAAGTTTAACTAGGAAATATATTTCTGGCATAATAACTCTTCTATCTTTATTTTCTCCTTCTCCTACAGTAAAGCCTTAGACATGAATCCATGAAAGGCAAAATTGAGTAACAAATACCATGTTGTCCTCAAGATCTACCACTGCTTTTCATGATTAATTTTTTTTTTTAAAGATTTTATTTTTTCCTTTTTCTCCCCAAAGCCCCCCAGTACATAGTTGTGTATTCTTCGTTGTGGGTTCTTCTAGTTGTGGCATGTGGGACGCTGCCTCAGCGTGGTTTGATGAGCAGTGCCATGTCCGTGCCCAGGATTCGAACTAACGAAACACTGGGCCACCAGCTGCGGAGTGCGCGAACTTAACCACTCGGCCACGGGGCCAGCCCCATGATTAATTTTTTTTTTAACAGGGTCCAGCTTATCTGCCTGATTCTCTCTCATAGGATGAGTTTTCTTGTGAGAAGACCCACAGTGATTACCTATCCAGTTAGTTTGCTAGACAGATCCAGACACCTCTGTACACCAGCAGTGACATAGCTTAGGCTCTTGCTTGCTGCTTGCTGCTGTTCATTTGTTGAACATTTCAATTCGTGCTTGTGTGGGGTACTAAATTTAGTAACTGAAAATGAAAAGAATAAAACGTGGTCCTTGTTTGGGGGAATTTATACTCTATTCTAGAGTCCTTTTCATTTTTTCACTTCCCTAATATGGGAGATACACCTTGAATTTTTATTCTTTTATTACTTACACTAGAACTTTAACATGTGGATTTAGCTCAATGGGATCTAAAACAGTATCTTTGTCTTTCTTATGAACAGAACAAAGTCTATCAAATGCTCTAACTCTGCTCATCCCCTTGGCGTATGTTATTTAGTATTCTCATCTTATCCTTTTCTTCTTTTAGTTTGGCTGCTTTGCTTATCTGTCAGTTTGTCTCTGTCTATCTGCCTGTCTGCCTGCCTGTCGGTTTTATTGAGGTTTGATTAACATAAAGCAAAATTAACCTTTTTTAAGGCATATAGCTCTGTGATGATTGTTTTCCATCCCTTCCACTGCACTTCTGACGAAGTACCTCGAGCATTACCAAGACTCCATCTAATCGTGTTGCTCTGATTTTGCCTGGTAGTGTTTTCCTAACAGTACTGTGTACTTCTCCAACCCTGTCGCACTCCCATTCTCCTCCTATTTTTTTAATATTACTTTCTCCTTGATCTTTATTGTTTCTCTTGTTTCTTCTCTTCCTCTCCTTGTATTTTCACTTTTGCCTGTAGGAATGTGTCCATAGAGATGGCATCCCAGACTGCTTCACTCTGTCAGCATCGCCGGAATTTGTCCGCTCTTTGGTTTTGGTGCCTTCACTGTACCTTTTATTTGGAGTTGTCTCGGTTCTGTCTGGCAGTTAACATTTTCTACCATTTTTTTTTTGACTTTTTATCTTATTGGTTGAGTCAGAATTATTCTGGGAGTTTTGCTGTGGTATAAAAGTGCAGGTACTTGGCCACTGTAAATGGAAAATGCAGCTTTCAGGTCACTTTTTGGGAAAGACGCAGACCTAAATGATACGTGCCCCTTCTGATATCGCAAATATAAATTTGTTATCCATTAAACTATTTGGGGTTTTGAAAACATGTTCATTTGTTGAATTTTATGTGAAAAAAAATCAGTGAAGTCAGCATTTAACAGTGAAGTAAGATATTAAATGCATATTTAAATCGTAGCATTGTCAAACAAAGAAAATAATAGCAATTATGTAACAAGCATTTGTTTTCCTGTTTTTTTATTATCTGTTTTTTAATCTGCTTATGTTCATTAAAAATGTTTAATATGAGATTTTTTTGAAATTCTGTTTAAGGAATAGAAAAAATAGTATAGTCAGCATAACCTATTTAAATATAATTCTTGTAATAATGATAGCTAACAGTTATTATGTACTTTTTATGGGCCATGTGTGGCACTAAACACTTCACATATATTGTCTACATTAATCATTACAACCTGGAGAATTGGTTATTACTATTTCCAATCAGGTGAAGAATCTAATCTGAAGCTTAGAGAAGTTGGGTGATTTGTGTAAGGTCCCACAGGAGGTAGCAATGCTAGGATTCATGTCAGGTTGCCTGACTCCAAAGCTTGCACTTTCTTTTTTTTGAGGAAGATTAGCCCTGAGCTAACATCTGCTGCCAATCCTCCTCTTTTTGCTGAGGATGACTTGCCCTGAGCTAATATCCGTGCCCATCTTCCTCTACTTTATATGTGGGACACCTACCACAGCGTGGCTTGACAAGTGGTGCCATGTCTGCACCCAGGATCCGAACAGGCGAACCCCAGGCCCCTGAAGCGGAATGTGTGAACTTAACTACTCTGCCACCTGACTGGCCCCCAAAGCTTGCACTCTTAATCACTGTTTATTTTCTTATTTTCGTGAGGTCATGTAAATATCAATGAAAATAAGCTTCTTTTTCATTTTCAAAGATCTTTCTTTATGCCCTTTTACTGATTGTTTTATGATATAAATAGCATAGGACTATTTTCCTCTTATTTTGGTAATAGTTGAAATACCAAGGGATTTGAAATTTAAAAGGCTTTTTATGGTAAACGGAATACACAGGAAACTTTTTTTTTTTTGAGGAAGATTAGCCCTGAGCTAACATCTGCTGCCAATCCTTCTCTTTTTTGCTGAGGAAGACTGAGCTGACATCTGTGCCCATCTTCCTCTGTTTTATGTGTGGGACTCCTACCACAGCATGGCTTGACAAGCAATGCATAGGTCCACACCAGCAAACCCCAGGCCGCTGAAGTAGAACGTGCGAAACTGCTGTACCATCGGGCCGGCCCCAGAGTAGACAGGAAACATTTTTTTGGTGGCTTTTTGTTTAAACTCATGACATAAATCCAACATCCTGTTTTCTTTTTTGCTGTCCTTATTAGAATAGATTTGTTATAGTTCTCTGAATTGGAAAATGCAGAACTAAACAACATAAATGAATGCATTTTACAAAGTTTAGAATATTTTGGTTTGACATACCCAGATGATCGTATTATTGCATATTTTTTAAGCAGGAAATGGTGTAAAAATATTCTTTGCTTATATAAACATTTATATATTTGAATCCTTGAGAGTTCCTCAATTTCTTTCTGAATTTTCTAAAGGAAAAAGACACCACATTATGAAAATATTAACATCAAGAGAGATCAACAGCAAAATTATTGCTTATCTCTCCCACGACTTTATGAAGTAATAATATTGCAGGAGGAAAAAAAGGTAAGTTGAAAAGTAGCTATTTCATCTACATTCTAGAGGTTAAGCTCATTGACTCATATCACAAGGTTAGAGTACTCTTAGATCTACTGTGACTGGTGGCTAATTGTCACTCAACGAATATGGTGGAAGCAGCAGTACTTCAAACCTCGATTGAGTGATGACTGTCTCTGCTAACACCTCTTGTGATAAAGGGCTCACTAACCCTAAGGTTTCTTGTTTCAGTAGTGGACAACTCTGTTTCTTACAATTCCCTTCTTAAACTGACCAAAATGTACCTGCCTGCTGTCTACTTATTCTCCTTTTTCCTATCCCTTTTTTAATCTTTTCAATCCCTTTTTTAATCTTTTCTAATAATGATAAATGTTGTAAATATCTTTGACTATTCTCATTATTTAACTTCAAGATAACTTATTTTCCTTTGACATTATCTAGGGATCTTCTTCAGTTTGTGAAGCTCTCTCTCTCTTTTTAAAAAATATGATACTAGAACTAAGCATAATATTCTTGGTGTAGTCTGCTTAGTACGTGGTAAGATTTTCATCTTCCTTGTTCTGGATAGTGTATATTTATTAACATAAAACCTCCAATTCCATTAAATATATTTTTTGGTTGCTACATTTCAGTTTACTCCTTTGGGACTTGTAGAAAAATAAAGCCTTGGATCTTCTTCCCTTCAGCGTATTATTATATTTAAACTTAAAAACTTGTGTATTATAGGATTACAAAATTTAAAATGGATACATTTAGAGTAAGGATAAATGATTCTCAGTTAAAAAATCAATGACTATTTCAATAAGAATGTTCTCTGCATTTGATTTCCTTAGTCTTCCCCTGAGTATTAAGCAGCAATAAAAAAATTATTTATAGAAATATTAGAAAAAGACAAAATAACAGAATAATATAATACAATTGTTTTCATAGAATAACAATTATAAATCTAAAACAGCATAAAAAGTGTTAATTTAGAATCATGAGAGATATTGGTCTGTAGTTTTCTTGTAGCATCTTTGCCTCCTTTTGGTGTTAGGGTAATGCTGGCCTCAGAATGAGTTGGGATGTATGCTCTCTGCTTCTATCCTCTGAAAGAGATTGAAGAGAATTGGTATAATTTCTTCCTTAAATATTTGGTAGAATCCACCAGTGGACCTGTCTAGGCCTGGCAGTTTCTGTTTTGGAAGGTTATTAATTATTGATTGAATTTCTTTAATAGATAGAGGCCTATTCGGACCATCTGTTTCTTCGTGTGTGAGTTTGGCAGATTGAGTGTTTCAGGGAATTGATACATTTCATCTAGGTTATCAAATGTATGAGCACAGAGATTTTCAAAGTATTCATTTATTATCATTTTAATGTCTACGTGATTGTAGTGACGTCCCCTCCTTTATTTCTGATATTAGTAACCTGTGTCCTCTTTGGTTTTTTTTAGTTTGCATGGCTAGAGATTAACAGATTTTATTGATCTTTTCAAAGAACCAGCATTTGATTCTGTTGATTTTCTCTATTTAGTTCTTATTTTCAATTTCTGTTCTAATTCTTACTATTTCTTTTCTTCTGCTTATTTTGGATTTAATTTGCTCTTCTTTGTTTTCCTAAGGTGGAAACTTAGATTCTCATCTGTACTTTCAATGATATAAATGATGTAAACTGTATCTAGTTGATTGATGGTGTTATTGAGTCCAACTATGTCTTTACTGATTTTATGCCTGCTAGTCTGTCGATTTTTGAGAGGGGGTCTTGAAATCTCCAACTGTGGTAGTGCATTCATCTGCTTTTCCTTGCAGTTCTATTAGTTTTTGCCTGATATAGTTTGCTGCTCTGCTGGGCGCATATACGTTAAGAATTGTTATGCCTTTTTGGAGAATTGACCCCTTTATCCTTAAGTAATTATCTTCTTTATGCCTGATAACTTTCCTTGCTTTAAAGTCGGCTCTGTATGAAATTAATATGACTAGTCTTGCTTTCTTTTGATTAGTGTTAGCATGGTATATTTTTCTCCATCCATTTACTTTTTAAAAATTTTTTATCGAGTTCATAATAGTTTCTATCAGTGTGAGATTTCAGTTGTACATTATTTCTTGACTGTCACCACATCAGTGCTCCCCTTCACCCTCTATGCCCACCCCCCACCCCACTTCCCCTGGTTACCACTGAACTGTTTTCTTTGTCCATGTGTTTGTTCATATTCTGCATATGAGTGAAATCATCTGGCGTTTGTCTTTCTCAGTCTGGCGTATTTCAGTTAGCATAATTCCCTCCAGGTCCTTCCATGTTGTTGCAAATGGGATGGATTTGTCTTGTTGGTGGCTGAGTAGTATTCCATTGTATATATATACCACATCTTCTTTATCCAATCAGTTGATGAGCACTTGGATTGTTTCCATGTCTTGGCTATTGTGAATAGTGCTGCAAAGAACATAGGGATGTATATGTTACTTTGGATTGTTGATTTCAAGTTGTTTGGGTAGATATCCAGTAGTGGGATAGCTGGGTCGTATGGTAGTTCTATTTTTAGTTTTTTGAGGAATCTCCATACTGTTTTCCATATTGGCTGCACCAGTTTGCATTCCCACCAGCAGTGTATGAGGGTTCCCTTTTCTCTACACCCTCCCCAACATTTGTTATTTTTGGTCTCAGTGATTATAGCCATTTTAACAGGCATAAGGTGGGATCTTAGTGTAATTTTGATTTGCATTTCCCTGATGATTAGTGATGTTGAACATCTTTTCATGTGTTTATTGGCCATCTGTATATCTTCTGTGGAAAAATGTCTCTTCATATCCTCTGCCCATCTTTTGATCAGGCTGTTCTTTTTTTTATTGTTCAGTTGTGTGAGTTCCTTATATATTATGGAGATTAACCCCTTGTCAGACATATTATTTGCAAATATTATCTCCTGATTGGTGGGTTGTCTCTTTGTTTTGATCCTAGTTTCTTTTGCCTTGCAGAAGCTCTTCAGTCTGTTGAACTCCAACTTGTTTCTATTTTTCTTTTGTTTCCCTTGTCTGAGAAGAGGTGGTATTTGATAAGATCCTTTTAAGTTTGATGTCAAAGAGTGTACTACCTATATTGTCTTCCAGGAGTTTTATGGTTTCAGGACTTCAAGTCTTTGATCCATTTTGCGTTTATTTTTGTATATGGCATGCGATAGTGGTCTACTTTTGTTCTTTTGCACGTGATTTTCCCAACACCATTTATTGAAGAGACTATCTTTTCTCCATTGTATGTTCTTGGCACCTTCGTGGAAGATGAGCTGTGCATAAATGTGCAGTTTTATTTCTGGGCTTTCAGTTCTCTTCCATTGATCTGTGTGCCTGTTTTTGTACCAGTACCATGCTGTTTTGATCACTATGGCTTTGTAGTACATTTTGAAGTCAGGGATTTTGATGCCTCCAGCTTTGTTCTTTTATTCTCAGGATTGCCTTAGCAATTTGGGGTCTTTGGTTGCCCCATATGAATTTTAGGATTCTTTGTTTTATTTCCATGAAGAATGTCATTGGGATTCTGATTGGGATTGCATTGAATCTGTAGATTGCTTTGGGTAGTATGGACATTTTAAGTATGTTTATTCTTCCAATCCATGTGCATAGAATCTCTTTCCATCTCTTTATGTCATTATCAATTTCTTTCAGTAACGTCTTATAGCTTTCATTGTATAAGTCTTGCTTGATTAAATTTATTCCTAGGTACTTTATTCTTTTAGTTGTGATTTTAAATGGAATTGTATTCTTGAGTTCTCTTTCTGTAAGTTCATTGTTGGAGTATAGAAAAGCAACTGATTTTTGTAACTTGATTCTGTACCCTGCAACTTTACTGTAGTTGTTAATTATTTCTGTTATTTTTCTGATGGATTCTTTGGGGTTTTCAACATATAAGATCATGTCATTTGCAAACAGTGAGAGTTTCACTTCTTCACTCCTTATTCGGATTCCCTTTATTCCTTTCTCTTGCCTAATTGCTCTGGCAAAAATCTCTAGTACTATGTTGAATAAGAGTGGTGATAGTGGGCATCCTTGTCTTGTTCCAGTTCTCATGGGGATGGCGCTCAGTTTTTGCCCATTGAGTATGATGTTGGCTGTGGGTTTGTCATATATGGCCTTTATTATGTTGAGGTAATTTACTTCTATCCCTATTTTGTTAAGAGTTTTTATCATAAATGCCTGTTGAATCTTGTCAAATGCTTTCTCTGGGTCAATTGAGATGATCATATGGTTTTTATTCCTCAATTCATTGATGTGGTATATCACATTGATTGATTTGCAGATGTTGAACCATCCCTGTGTCCCTGGTATAAATCCCACTTGATCATGATGTATGATCTTTTTGATGTATTGCTGAATTCGGTTTGCCAAAATTTTGTTGAGGATTTTTGTATCTAGGTTTATCAGTGATATTGACCTGTAGTTTTCCTTTTTCGTGTTGTCCTTGTCAGGCTTTGGTATCAGAGTGATGTTGGCCTCATAGAATGTGTTAGGAAGTGTTCCACCTTCCATAATTTTTTGGAATAGCTTGAGCAGGATAGGTATTAAATCCTCTCTGAAAGTTTGGTAGAATTCCCCAGGGAAGCCATCTGGTCCTGGGGTTTTATTCTTTGGCATGCTTTTGATTACTGTTTCAATCTCTTTCCTTGTGATTGGTCTATTCAGATTTGTCTGTTTCTTCTTGGTTCAGCTTTGGGAGGTTGTATGAGTCTAAGAATTTATCCATTTCCTCTAGCTTATCTATTTTGTTGGCATGAAATTTTTTTATAGTATTCTCTTATAATCCATTGTATTTCTGTGGTGTCCATTGTTATTTCTCCTCTTTCATTTCTAATTTTGTTTTTCTGAGGTTTCTCTCTCTGTCTTTTTTTGTCAGTCTGGCTAGGGGTTTGACAATTTTTCTTATCTTCTCAAAGAACCAGCTGTTCGTTTCATTGATCCTTTATACTGCCTTTTTTGTTTCAATAGCATTTATTTCTGCTCTGACTTTTATTCTTTGTCTCCTTCTGCTGACTTTGGGCTTTGTTTGTTCTTTTTGTAATTCAGTTAGGTGTAATTGAGATTGCTTATTTGGGATTTTTCTTGTTCGTTAAGGTGTGCCTGTATTGCAATGAACTTCCCTCTTAATATGGCTTTTGATGCATGCCATTTGAGTTGGTATGATATGTTACCATTTTCATTTGTTTCCAAATATTTTTTGATTTCTCCTTTAATTTCTTCAATGATCCATTGCTTGTTCAATAGCATGTTGTTTAGTCTCCACATCTTTGTCCCTTTCTCAGCTTTTTTCTTGTAATTAATTTGTAGCTTTATAGCATTGTGATCAGGAAAGATGCTTGTTATTATTTCAATTTTCTTAAGTTTATTGAGGCTTGCCTTGTTTCCAAACATATGGTCTATCCTTGAGAATGTCTGTGTGCATTGAGAAGAATGTGTATTCCGCTGTTTTGGGATGGAGTGTTCTATGTATGTCTATTAAGTCCATCTGGGTTAGCTTTTCATTTAGTTGCACTGTTTCCATGTTGATTTTCTGTCTGGATGGTCTATCCATTAATGTGACTGAGGTGTTGAGGTCCCCTACTATTATTGTGTTATTTTTAATATCTTCTTTTATGTTTGTTAATAGTTGCTTTGTGAACTTTGGTGCTCTTGTGTTGGGTACATAGATATTCATAAGTGTTATATCTTCCTGATGGAGTGTTCTTTTGGTCATTATATACTGCCCCTCTTTGTCTCTCTTTACCTGCCTTATCTTGAAGTCTACTTTGTCTTATATAAGTATTGGGACACCTGCTTTCTTTTATTTGCCATTAGCTTGCAGTATCATCTTCCACCACTTCACTCTGAAGCTATGTTTGCCTTTGGAGCTGAGATGTGTTTCCTGGAGGCAGCATGTTGTTGGGTCTTGTTCTTTAATCCATCTTGCTACTCTGTGTCTTTTCATTGGAGAATTTAATCCATTTACATTTAGGGCGATTATTGATGTATGAGGGCTTAATGCTATCATTTTATCACTCATTTTCTGGTTCTCCTTCATTTCCTTTATTTCTCATCCTGTGTGTTTTGGTCTACCCCTTGAATTCTGTAGTTTTTTATGATGTGTTTCTTTGTCTTCTCCTTATTTATTATTTGTGTCTCTGTTCTGCTTTTTTGTTTAGTGGTTACAATGAGGTTTATATTCAGAATCTCGTGTATAAGATAGTCCATTTTTGATGGACTCTTATTTCCTTAGTCTAAACCGATTCAGTCTCTTTACTCCTCCTCCCCTAAGTTGTTTTTCTCACATTTTATTCCATCTTGTGTTGTGAGTGTGTGGTTAAACTGACAAGATTATCTTTGTTTTTGGTATTTTCCTTCCCTATTATCTTTAATGCTGTACTTGCATATTTGCTATCCTGTTGCAATTCTGTCTACCTATTTATCTCCTTACTCTGTGCTTTGTAACCCCTTTCTCCCTATTTTTTTTTCCAGGTATGAGGACCTTCTTGAGGATTTCTTCTAGGGGGGTCTTGTGGCTATGAACTCCCGTAGCTTTTGTTTGTCTGTGAAAGCTTTTATTTCTCTATTATATCTGAAGGATATTTTTGCTGGATAGAGTATTTTTGGCTGGAAATTTTTGTCTTTCAAAGATTTGAATATGTTATTCCATTCTCTCCTAGCTTGTAAGGTTTCTGCAGAGAAATCTGCTGAAAGCCTAATAGGGATTCCTTTGTAGGTTATTTTCTTCTGTCTTGCTGCCCTGAGTATTCTTTCTTTGTCATTCATTTTTTCCAGTTTCACTACTAGACGTCTTGCAGTAGGTCTTTTTACATTGACGTATCTAGGAGATCTGGAAGCCTCTTCCACACAGATTTCCCTCTCTTTCCCTAGGTTTGGGAAGTTCTCTGCTATCATTTCTTTGAACACACTTTCTGCTCCATTTTCCTTCTCTTCTCCTTCTTGAATACCTATCATTCTTATGTTGCTTTTTGTAATTGGGTCGGATATTTCTCAGAGACTTTCTTCATTTCTTTTTATTCTTAGTTCTCTCTCCTCCTCTGTCTGGAGCATTTCAACATGTCTATCTTCTATTATGCTGATACACTGCTTTATGATGTCCACTTGAGCATTCAGGGAATCATTGTTTTGGTTTCAACTCTTCCATTGTGTCTTTCAATATTTCTGGCTGATTCTTCTTTATAGTTTCAATCTCTTTTGTGAAATAGCTCCTGAACTTGTTGAATTGTTTCTCTACATTCTCTTTTACCTCGTTGAGTTATTTGATGATAGCTGTTTTGAATTCATTGTCATTTATATTACATATTTCTGTGTCCTCAGGACTGAATTCTGGATACTTGTCATTTTCTCTCTGGTCTGGAGATTTGATACAGTGTTTGATATTGCTAGAGGAGGTGGTTTGGTTCTTACACATCCTGATATTATTTGGTTGCACTTACCGACTGTTACCACTGGGTGGAGGTCAAGAGCTTCATATTCTGAGCCCTCCGCCTTCAGCCAAAATCCCAGGCTGTGGTCTGTGGGGTGCATGCGGGGAGGGGTGCTTTTTCCTTTGTTCACTCTGGGCTTTCTTGCTTTTCTCTCACGATCCCCTCTCCTGGGGTGTTGGCTTGATGATGTCACCCCCCATGAAATCTCTCGTCCAGATTGAGTTTTTCCCTCTAGGCTGCACGGGCCCTTAGGGGTCCTTGATGTTCCTGTGAATGAATGTCCCTTCCCCTGTTCCTTCCCTCTTGGAGCCTCCTGTGGTCATGGATCACAGTCTTTAGGGGAGTGAGTGAAGTTCTCTCTTACCCCATTCCAGCTCCTCCAAGGGGGGCTCCAGCCTCTCTGCCCTCCCTTGTATGGCTGTATGTCTCTCCGATGTTTTTTGTGTTGTGTTAGGATGTCCTTTGTTGGAGCATGGATGACCTTTTTCATTGTATGTTGCAGGGGAGAGAATCCCTATGCAAGTTCACTTCGCCATCATGCTGATGTCACTCCCCCATTTACTTTTAATCTATATGTATCTTTATATTTAAAGTGAGATTCTTGTAGACAGCACGACTACTATATACAAGTCTTATCTAGCGGGGCTTGTTTTTTGATCCACTCTGGTAATCTCTGTCTTTTAAGTGGTACATTTATGTCAATGATATTTAGTAATTATTGATATAGTTGGATGAATGTCTACCACTTTTGTTACTGCTTTGTATTTGATGCCCTTGTTCTTTGTTCCTGTTTTTTCCTTTTTCTATCTTTTGTGGCTTTAATTAAAACATTTAATAAGATTAAATTTTCTCTCCTTTCTTGGCTTGTAGCTATACTTCTTTCTTTACTTTTTAAGTGTTTGTGCTAGTTTTCAATATTCTTTTACAACTAATCCTTGTCCACTTTCAGATAATACTATACCACCTTGCAGGTAGTGTGATACCTTGTAATAACAAAATAATCCTAATTCCACCCTCTGTTGTCTGCATCATTCCTGTCATTCATTTCACTTATATATAAGCATACATCAACATATAAATATATGATATGTACATAAGCATACATAATTGAATATATTGTTGCTATTATTATTTTGAACAAACTGTTATATGTTAGATCAATTAAGAATAACACAAATAAAAATTTTTATTTTACCTTTGCTTATTCCTGCCTTGATGCAGATCTGAATTTCTGAGCTATATTATTTTCCTTCTCTCTGAGGAACTTCTTTTAACATTTTGTCCAAGGTAGATCTACTGGCAACAAATTCCCTCAATTTTTGTCTGTCTGAGAAAGTCTTTATTCCTCTTTCACTTTTAAAGTATAATTTTACAGAGTATGGAATTCTAGGTTTTTTTTTTTTTTTCATCTCAACACTTTAAGTGTTTCACTCCACTCCTTTCTTGCTTGCAGAGTTTCTTTGGAGAATTCTGATGTAATTCTTTGTTCCTCTTTAGGTAAAGTGTTTTTTCCCTCTGTCTTCTTTCAGGATTTTTTTCTTTATCTTTTATTTTCTGTAGTTTGAAGAGGGTATGGCTAAGTGTAGATTTTTGGGCATTTTCCTTATTTTTTGGCACTGGCCATCCTGGATCTGTGGTTTGGTGTCTGACATAAATTTTGGGGAAATTCTCAGTCATTATTGTTTCAAATATTTCTTCTGTTCCTTTCCCTCTTTCTTCTTCTGGTATTTCCATTATGCATATGTTATATCTTTTGTAGTTGTCCCACAGTCTTTGGATATTCTGTTTGCTTTTTTCAGTCTTTTTCCTGTTTGTTTTTCAGTTTTGGAGGTTTAAGTTTTGGAGATAGCTTCCAACTCAGAGATTCTTTCCTCAGCCATGTCCAGTCTACTAATAAACCTACAAAGGCATTCTTCATTTCTTTTATGTTTTTGATCTCAAGTGTTTCTTTTTGGTTCTTTCTTAGGATTTTCGTCTTCTGCTTACATTGCTCATCCTTTCTTCTTTATCCATTAGAGCCCTTAGCATATTGATCTTACTTGTTTTCAGTTCCAGATCTCATGAATTTACCACCTCTCCCATCCTTGGTTCCAATGCTTGCTCTGTCTCTTCTAACTTTTTGCCTTTTAGTATTCATCATAATTTTTTTTTTGATAACTGTATGTCTTAGTCTTCTTGGGTTGCTAAAGCATAATACCACAGACTGGGTGGCTTATAAACAAGAGAAATTTATTCCTTATAGTTCTGGGACTCTGGAAAGTTCAAGATCGCAGTGCCAGCAGATTCAGTGTCTGTTGAGGGCCCACCTCCTGGTTCATACATGGTCATCTTTTTGCTGTGTCTTTACAGAGTGCAATGGGCAAGGGAACTTTCTTGGGTGTTTTTTTTTTTCATAAGGCCACTAATCCCATTCATGAGAGCTCTGCCCTCATGAGTTAATCACCTCCCAAATGTGCCACCTCCAAATACCATTACAATGGGAATTAGTTTAAACATGAATTTTGGGGGCCACAAACATTCAATCTATAGCACTTGATGTGGTGTATCAGGTAAACGAACTGCTGTAAATGTGCCTTTAGTGATGTGGCAGTAAGGTATGGGGAGGGGAAGCAGTCTATAGTCCAGTCCTTTAGTGAGCCTATGCCTCTGGACTGTGAACTTCACAAGTGTTTCTCAGTTTTTTCTCCCCCCTTAGGTGGGATAGGTTGGCTACTGTGGGCTTGAGTTGGATATTTCTCTTATTCTATGTGGAAGGCTAGAGGTGACTGGAGTTGGGTATTTCCCTTCCCAGGACTGTTAGGTGCTGATAATATTCCTCCAGGTTAGGCTCTAGTTACTTAGATTCTCTTGAAAGCAGGCCTTGTTAAGAAAAACAGAGTGCTCTGGCATATTTCAAAATGGTCCCTTTCCTTTTCCCCTTCCAGAATCATGAGGCGATTTTTCTTCAGTATTTACTGTGAGAACCTAGTTGAGCTCCTGGATGTAAATCAGTATTGTGGGGCCCTCCCCTGTGACTGGGCCCCTGGAGTTTTTAACTCTCAGACTTGTTTGCCCTGAGCCTCCAGCAATTCTTCAATTACAGTTCAGATTTTTCTACCCCAGCACTGGTTTGCACAGTGGTTTCTACTTGTGAGTCTCTGTTTTGACAAGCTGTAACTCCCTGTATTTGCCTGTCTGTCTCTCCAATTTTGGGGACGGAAGTTTGCCCTGTGTCCTCTGCTCTCTTGCGGATCTAAGAAGAGTTAGATTTTTCATTCTGTTCAGATTTTTACTTGTTAGGGAGGAGTGGCAACATCCAAGTTCCCTACATGTAGAAGTGGAAACTGGAAGTCAGGAAATGAATTTTTTAAACATAAAATATTTTCTGAAAGTAATATTAGCAAGATGGGGAACTAAGAGTCCCAACACTTATCCCCCCATAAAAAACAATAACAACCAAGAAAGAACTACATACTGATGAAAATAGGTCTGGGAGAGCTCTGAAGTACAACAAGGAAGCTACGGGAACCCTGAGGAGCTCAAAACTGAACAAGACCACATGGAAAAGTGTGGGAGGCATTTTACCTGCATCATGCCATCCCTCAGTCCATTATAGTTTAATGCCAAGATGGATCCCACCTGTGTGATCTTCCCCAACTTGGGAAAGGGGAGTGAGAGGACCCTGGCAGCCCTTGTCACCACCATGGACATCTGAAACTTTCACTACTGAGGATTCCTGAAGTCTTGTAAGCTTAACTCAGCTGATGGAGCTGCGTGGAGTCCATGCCGCTTGCCTGCCCTTGAGAAGAAGCCACCACAGCTGCTGGACTCCAGGGCTGGAGTTGCCACCCACCACTTGCAACCATGCACACACCCAGGACCCTATCTCTGTGGTGGCTACGTATGTGCCCACATCTTAGATACCAACATGAACACTGCAGTGAGTATGCTTCTGCACTGGACCCAACTCCAAGAGGGATCCCTTTGGCTATGACTTCCTCCTATGGGGAAAAGGAGAACAGGAGGACTGCAGCAGATTTTGACACTAAGGACCCCAATAGCCCTTGGTGCCACTGTGGACACCTCTATCCTTAGCTGCTAAACAACTCTGCAATCTTTGATGACATTGACATTAGGTATTAGAGATTCATGGAGTGTATACTTTTGCACCCTTCTTAAAGCAAGAGCTTCCTCTGTGGTCCCCTGTCCCCCTAGAGCTGGAGCCACTGCATCCCACTCATCTGGTACCCTCACAACCACTCGTAGTTCTTTTCCCACTGAAGCCAGTCCATCAAGTCTGGAAGAGGTGACTGCTCCCTAAAATGTGAAAACATCAATGCAAGGCTATAAGAAACACAAAAAAATCAAGGGAACATGACACTGCCAAAGGAACACAGTAATTTTCCAGTAACTGGCCTCAAAGAAATGAGGATCTATTAATTGCCTGTCAATGAATTTGAAATTATTGTTTCAAGGAAGCTCAGTGAGCTACAAGAGAACAAAGGTAGACAACTCAATGAAATCAGGATAACAGTACAGGAATAAAATGAGAAAGTTAACAGAGATGAAAATCTTGAAAAAGAACTAAACAGAAGTTCTGAAGCTGAAGAGTACAATAAATGAAATGAAAGATGCCATAGAGAGTTTCTAGAGTAGATTCAATCAAGTAGAAGACAGAATCTGTGAACTCAAAGAGAGGTCTTGTGAAATTATCCAGTCAGAGAAGAAAAAGATAAATGAATGAAAAAGAGTGAAGAAAGTCTGCTGGATTTATTGGACATGATTAGAGAACCCAATATATGCATTTTGGGAGTCTCAGAAGGCAAAGAGAGAGAGAAAGGGGCAGAAAGAAATGATGGCTTAAAACTTCCCAAATCTTTGGAGGGAAATGGACATACATATTTATGAAGCTCAAAGATCCAGAAACAAGATCAACCCAAAGAAGATTACACTGAGACAGATTATCATAAAATTTTAAAAAGTCAACAACAGAGAATTTTGAATGCAGCAAGAGAAAAGTGATTTATCACATGTAAGGACCCCCTCCTCCTGCAGTCCCCCCATAAAAATATAAGTGGATTTCTCAGCAGGAAACTTGAGGCCAGTAGAAGATATTTTCAAAGTACTGAAAGAAAAAAATTCTTATAGTATAAGAGTACTATACCTGGAAATATTATTATTTAAAAATGAAGGAGAGATAATATCTTTCCCAGACAAACAATAAGTGAGGGAATTTGTCACTACTAGGCCCGCCTTACAAGATATGCTTAAGTGATTTCTTCAAACTGAAATGAAAACATGCTAAATAGCAATGTGAAAATATAGGAAAACATAAATCTTATAAGTAAAGGTAAATATATAGACATATACACATTAACATAACACAGTAAAGATGGTGTGTAAATTACTTTAAAAGTCAATAGGTAAACATATTTTTTAATGGCATATAATGTAAAAAGAAGCAAACTGTGTCTACAAGAATACAGTGTGTGTGTATGTCGGGGTAGTAAATGTTACTGTTTTTGCATGTGATTGAAGTTAAGTTGTTATCAAGTTGAAGTAGAAGGTTCTAACTACAAGATATTTTATAGAACCTTTGAGTGAACCATGAAAAAACCTATAATACACAAAAGATAAAAAGAAAAAACCCAAAGCAAATCACTACAAAAATCATCAAATTACAAAGGAAGACAGTGAGAGAGAAAGAGAGGGACAAAACAACCACAAGATAAAAAGAAGACAATTTTAAAAAGTGGCAGTGGTAAGTCCTCACTTATCAATAACTACCTTAAATGTAAATGCATTAAACTCACCAATAAAAAGGCCTAGAGTGGCTGAATGGATAAAAAAAGATGAGATCCAACGATATGTTGCTTATAAGAGACTCACTTTAAAATTAAAGACACACATAGGTCCAAAGTGAAGACACGAAAAAAGATATTTCATGCAAATGGTGACTAAAAGAAAGCAAGGGTGGCTATACTTATAGCAGACAAAATAGGATTTAAGTTTAAAACTGTGTCTAGGGACAAGGAAGGTCAATGGATGATGATAAAGGGGTCAATTCAACAGAAAGATATAACAATTATATATGCACTCAATATGAGAACACGTAAATATATAAAACAAATATTGACTGACCTTAAGGCAGAATTGACAGCAATACAAAATAGTGGGGGACTATAATGACTCACTTTCAATAATGGATAGGACATCCAGACAGAAAATCAATACAGGAACAACTGACTTGAACAACATTATAGAGCAAATGAATCTAACTGACCTGTGCAGAAATTTCTACCCAACAGCAGAAGAACACACATTCTACTCAAGTGCACACTGAATATTTTCCAAGATAGACTGCTTGTTAGGTCAAAAGACAAGACTTAACAAATTTAAGAATATCAAAATCATTCCAAATATCTTTTGTGACACAATGGAATAAAAATAGAATCAATGACAGCAAGAAAATGGGAAAATTCACAAATATGTGGAAACTAAACAACACTTTCTTAAAAATTCGTCAAAGAGGGAATCAAAAGGAAGATAAAAGATATCTCAAAACAAATGGAAATGAAAACACAACATACCAAAACTTATGGGTTGCAGCAAAAGCAGTTTTAAGAAGGATGTGTATAGTGAATAATGCCTACATTAAAACAGAAGAAATATCTCAAATAAATAACCCAGCTTTACACCATGAGGAACTAGAAAAACAAGAACAAACTAAGCCAAGAGTTAGCCAAAGGGAGGAAATAATCAAGATTAGAGCAGAAATACATGAAATAGAGAACAACCAAAAATAAAAAAGAAAAAACTGAATAAAACAGGAAAGATAAATGAAAAGAAACAAAAAGATTTTATTCTTGTCTGAATAAAACAGATAAGAAACAAAAAGAAAGGTAAACAAAATTGACAAACCATTATACACACTGAGAACAAGCGAAAGAATACTCAAATAAATAAAATCAAATGAAAGAGTAGACATTACATTGGATGCCTCAGAAATAAAAAAGATTATAAGGGACTATTATGAACAACTATGTGCCAACAAACTGGAGAGCCTACAAGAAATGAATAAATTTCTAGAAACGTGCAACCTACCAAAACTGAATCAGAAATAAATAGGAAGCCTGAGCAGACCAATAGCAAAGAGATTGAATCAATAATAAAAAATATCCTGACAAAGAAAAGCCTGGACCTAATGTCTTCATGGATGAATTCTATCAAATATTCAAAGAAGAATTAATATCAATCCTTCTTAAATTCTTCTAGAAAATAGAAGAGGGAACACTTTCAAACTCATTATATGAGGCCAGCATCACCTGATGCTATAACCAGGCAAAGACACTCCAAGAAAGGAAAACTACAGGCCAGTATCCCTGATGAATATTGATGCAAACTCCTTAATAAAATATTAGCAAACTGAATTAGCAGCACATTAAAAGAATCATATACCATGGCCAATTGGGATTTATCCCAGGGATGCAAGGATGGTTCAACATACACAAATCAGTCAACATGATACAACACATTAACAAAATGAAAGAAAAAACTCCACGTGATCATCTCAGTAGATGCAGAAAAAGCATTTGACAAAGTTCAATGCCTGTTCATGGTTAAAACTCTAAACAAAATAGGTATGGAAGTATCTTACATCAACAGTAAAAAGGAAATGAAAATGATAACTATCTGAAGCGATGGATATATTAATTACTTGATTGTGGTGATTATTTCACAATATTTATGTATATCAAATGATCAAATTGTCCAACTTAAATATATACCACTACCATTTTGCTTTCCTCTTGTATTTTTTCATTTACAATTATTATAAATTATATACCAAAATATTACCTCAGTATTATCCTATCGCTTATCCTGTTATTTGGTACATGTGGAAAAACTCTAAAAGATAATGGGTGATTATAGTACACGTCTTGGTGTGTTGGGGGAGTGGGTGTTGGAAGATGTGAACACTGTTAAGAGCTGAAGATTTGATTTCTTCTTCTTGTGTCCTTTACTAGTGAAATCTATTGCACAGTTTAGATTTGGCCACATTTAAGGGTAGTTTAATTCTAATTACATAAACATACTTTAAAATACAAGTTTTAAACAAAATATTGTGTTTACCCAGGGGCTTGTCTCTTGTAACTATCTGCAGTTTGCCTCTTTTTCCTTCAAAAATCAACTCTGTGAAAACAATTTTGATAAAACAAGAATATTGAGGTATCGAAGAACATTTTTAATTAAAGTAGATAATGTGAATTAAAGTAGAATTTTCTTCATATTTGATATAATATAAAACTAATAAATGTTTTGTTCAAAATGAAGACTTTTTCCCACAACTTTTTCCGTGACAGCATCCTGAAACTAGAGAAATAAAATTTAAAGAATAACTTTTTATTTATTTATCTTATAAATAGTAAAAGTAATGAGGAGTTAAATTGAACTAGTTGAAAAAAAAGGATCATAATTATACACACATTTCTCAATGCTTTTTTGTAATAGCAAAAATTTGTTTCTTAGATGTAGAAATTTTTATTTCAAATTTTGAGGTAATGAGGGAAGATAGACTCTTTTCCATTTCCTAAACTCCAAATTCTCTTCTTACATAATGATGAATGGTAATCTCTAATGATCATTAGGCTGCATTTGGCTCATAGGCTATAGTTTGCTGACCCCTGAAAGAGAAATATTAAGATTAAGTATAGGAGATTGATTCAGTAATTTTATTTGGATGGCGTGTATCATTTTGGTGACATATGCAAAACATACCTCTCCAGAGGGTGATAGAGGTAGGTGTTCAACACTTGAGAAGAATGAATGTACACTGTGGGGACTGTGACAAGGAGTTAAATTGAGACAAATAAAATAGCTGCAGGTCAACAGAAAAAGGTCCCATTTGATAGTGTTCAGCAAAAGCTTGTTATTTTCAATCTGGGGGCAAGAGCAGGAACCTGGATTGTGTGGCTACACATTGTTAGGGATTGAAGCTATAGATATGGTGAAATGGTGAGGGTTTGAGAAAATCAGGATTTTCAAGGCCTGAATGGCTACCCATGGAATCAATGTCAGGGGATAAAAGAAATCAGAAGGGGCTTGATGGGATGTAAGAATATGGAAGAATTGAGAACTGGAAGATAAAAATGAGGGTCAACAGAGGTATGTAGGAGAGAGGAAATAGAAGAGGTGAAAGGATGGTTGGTTATGGTCACTGAGGGTAAGCTTTAGGTTTCAATTTCGTGGGGAAGAAATTTTGTGGTTTCTTTTTTTTTTTTTTTTTTTTTTTGAGGAAGGTTAGCCCTGAGCTAACTGCTGCCAACCATCCTCTTTTTGCTGGGGAAGACTGGCTCTGAGCTAACATCCATGCCCATCTTCCTCTACTTTATATGTGGGACGCCTACCACAGCATGGCTTTACCAAGCGGTGCCATGTCTGCACTCGGGATCCGAACCGGCAAACCCTGGGCCACCGAAGTGGAACGTGCCACCGGCCCAGCCCCAGAAATGTTGTTTTTAATTACTCACTGGTCCTGGAGGAGGTACAGGGCGCACCTCAGGGAGCATGTGGGGAGGTCAAGGCAGGGTGCAGGCGGAGAACACGGCAGGACCTCTGGGGCCCATGCCTTTATTAGGGTCCATGTGCAGAGTGCTTTGGGGTTCCTGGCCTAAGGTCAGATTGGTGAATTCAAACTGAAAAGAGTGGAGTTTTAGTTAGCTTCAGGGGGGTCTTCCCTTAGGGCTGCACAAGTGGAAGGCCCTGGGAGGCAGGGGAGAGTGCGCATCCCAAGGGCAGTGGGAGGAGTCATGCCAGCAACTTCCCTTCACTTATGATTCTATGGACTGTTATCTAGGGTGCGCCCTCGAGGGAGGGGCTGGTGTCAGTGCAGGGCCCCTGCAGGCCGCTTGGCCACACAGAATGGATGTGGAGGCTGCGGGGTAGAGTAGTTTAGCTAAACTCTCAAAATGTGCTTATAGGTAGCTGAGGTGGAGATATATTTAGTGACCAGGTGATAAAAAGATTGTAAAATTTTCTCAGTTCTGTCTGCTTAGGAAGCTCTCAGAGTCCTTGCTGCTCTCCTGCTCTTGCATCATGCTGGGCTTGGGTGCAGCTTGGAGAAACCTATAGTTTGCCACTTTCCTAGCTGCCACCTAGGAAATGAGGCATAGGTTTTCCTTCAGAGTCACAGACTTGTGTGGGATATATCACTCCTGCCCACCCCTCAATTTAGCACTTAGCCTTAGGAAGGGGTAGTGTAAACTCAGGGCCCATTCTCAAACGCATATCTAAGATCTTTTGCTTTTCTTCCCACTCTCTTATGCATGAGATCTTTCTTTAGACAAGGGGAGAAAATGCATGGGAAATGGCCTTTCTGATGGTATTTTCTTCTTTTGTCTTAATGCTTGATCCTTGACTCTAGATAATGTCAGGGAATTGCCTGGATATCGTTCTGTATATCCTTTATAGCCTCAGCTGCCCAAATGCAGATGAATAGAAATGAGAATATGGGGAGGGGTTTTAGTAGTGGAGTGCTGCAGAGTTTTCAATAGCTGTCATGAACAAAGAAAGTAACTAGTAAACAGACTGGAGAAATATCTTAATCTTGGGGCCCTGGGTTGGGAAAAAGAGCAAGAAGTGACCAACTTTAAAAATGTGCCAGGAAAACAACACTTTGGAGTACCTCACCCACACATTAAGAGCAGTTGAAAGAAGTAGGACTTGGGGAAGTTGGTAAAGGACTTGGGGAACATTGGTTAATGTGGAATAGGCTGAATAGCTTCTCTCCATTTCTTGGCTTTTTTTTTTTTTTTTGAGGAAGATTAGCCCTGAGCTAACATCTGCTGCCAATCCTCAACTTTTTTCTGAGGAAGACTGGCCCTGAGCTAACATCCATGCCCATCTTCCTCTACTTTATATGTGGGACACCTACCACAGCATGGCTTGCCAAGTGGTGCCATGTCCGTACCCGGGATCTGAACCGGCAAACCCTGGGCCATTGAAGTGGAATGTGTGAACTTAACCACTATGCCACCGGGCCAGCCCATCTTGGCTTTTTAAATTCAGTTGATGCACTGGCTCCTACAGTAGATGGTACACAAAAGTTAGTTATAGGTAGTGATTCCTTCAAACCATCTTGGAATGCTCTTTACTTATATGGAGCCCATTGCTCTTTCTCTTGTTTCCCTGGATGTCCCTCAGATTTCTGGCTTGTATTGATGCTTTGAAACTCCTCTTTTTGGCTTATTAGACTTTGGCTTCCCTCTATGGTTGTCTTGTTTTCACATCTTTACAAAGCTTTTTCTCTGAACCCTCTTGGTTTGGCTAATCTAGAGCGTTCCTTTCCCTTTACCTCCCTATAAGGGGGAAATTACCACTCGTGCTAGAAGAGGGAATGTAGTCTTTTCAGATTTGTTTCTCAGTGTTCATCTTTTTTTCATGTCATTTAAAGTTTGCCTCCAAGTGTACTTCTTTTTAAATTTAGAAGTTTACTTTGTTCTTTAAAAAAAGCTTTATTGAGATATAATTCATATATATCCATTTAAAGTATATAATTGAATGGTTTAGGGTATTCCCAGTGTTGTGCATCCATGACCACAATCAATTTTAGAATATTTAACTCGCCCAATTTAGCCGTTGTTCCCTTTTCTCCCCAGTCTTCTCAGCTCTAGGCAACCACTAATCTACTTTGTGTTTCTGTAGATTTGCCTATCTGGATATTTCTTATAAATAGAATCATAACAATACTTGTCCTTGGCATAATGTTTTCCAAGTTGTGGCAGGTATCAATATTTCATGTCTTTTTAAGGCTGAATAATATTCCATTGTATGGATATACCACATTTTGTTTATCCATTTATCAGCTGATGGACATCTGGTTTGTTTACACTTTTTGGCTAAGAATAAAAATAATAACTATACCAATATGCTAAACAAAAGCATAATAATACTGGGCATAAGAATAATTCTGCTATGAACATTTATGTACACGTCTGTATGGATGTATGTTTCATTTCTCTTGGGTGTATACCTGGGAGTGGAATTTCTGGATAATATCATAACCCTATATTTAACTTTGTGTGGAACTGTTTTACAAAGCAGCTGCACTGTTTTATTATGATCACCAAAGTACAAAAATGCCAATTTCTCCACATCTTTGCAACAATTGCTATTATTTGTCTTTTTGATTAAAGCCATCCTAGTGGGTGTGAAGTGGTATATCATTGTGGGTTTGATTTGCATTTCCCCAAAGGCTAATGGTGTTGACTATCTTTTCATGCACTTATTGGCCATTTTTATATTTTCTTTAGAGAAATGTCTAGTCAGAACCTTTGACCATTTAAAAATTGAATTATTTGTCTTTATATTATTGATTTGTAAGAGTTCTGTAAGTTTGATTTGCTTTTGTCTGAACTTATGATTAATTTGAGTAGCATTATTTCTTGTGTATGGAATCTTTTAAAAAAATATGTTTATCTTATCTCCCAATTAAACCATTCTTCTTACAGGACAAGATTTTTTTATTCTGCTTGTTTTTGGGTATACCTATAGTTAGTGGAGTGAGATGCATAATGTTTCATAACGCTTTTTTGAATGAATTGATTACGGATCTGAAAAACCAGCAGTTTTATGTTAAAATTTGAATTTAGAGAAAGAATTCTTAGGTTTTCTCTTTCCTCCCATTTATCCTATTGCCTTAGAAGAATAAGTTTTAAAGCAGTAAAGTAATTAAACAAGTAAGTGCTCTAGTGTCTTTGGATTTAAGCATTTTCTGATGGGACAACAAAATATAATATGTAATAATATGAATATAATATTTTAATGAGTGATTGTTCTTTCATTTATCATATCCTTGAGATCCATTTAATTCTGTTGTATATACAATGTTGTTTCAATACATCTTTTGAATATGTTATGGCATTCTGCTCTGCTGAGAACTTCTGTTAAAAAACACAGATATTAACTTTTTTATTCAACTTGAATATTTTCCACAGGAATATGTTTTGCCTTCAGCAATGAAAATTCTTTTTAGTATCTTCCTTAACAATAATGACATCTTTAATATACAAAAACATTTAACAGTTGTACCTATGGAAGTTCTTTGATTGGGTAATATGTAATTTATGAAGTTGCTGTATTAGCTGTCAGTTAAAAAATTGAGTAAAATTTCACTAGGTGGCACCAATACTTTGGATCTTTATTGACATAAAACCTTATTTATTCATTCATTTCCCACATTCATTAAAACAAATGTTTAAAAATTATATGGCAAGATATGAAAATTTGCCTTGTAGTTCGCCTGAGCAAACTTAAGTTGTAAGTTTTAGTTTTTTGGAAGTTCTGCCAAATGGAAATAACTTGTAACTACGGATTTTAAAATGTAAATTCTGGTTGCAAACTAAATTATAGAGCTATCATTTCTCTAATTTATCAAAATTATTAGAGTTTTAAATGTCATATTTTAAAGGTGTAATTTATAAACTATATTTTTCTCTGGATTAGTAGAAGATTACCTGAAAGTAATTTACTAATCTTAAGTAGATCTCAAGTAGAAAGGTATAGTTTCAAATAAGTAAAAATATGCTTAAAAGATTAATAATAAGGACATGAGGCAGAAATACTATGTAGCCTTATGTGATTAATTTTTGAAGCTTGAATTTGAGGATAAACAAAGATTTAAGAAGACTTGCACACAATTCAATGTGTTTTCCTCCCCCAAACATAAATTAGTTATTTGTGTTATGTTTACTGTATCCAAAAGTCTGAGTGCTCACTTTTTTTATTTTCTAAGAAAACTGTTCCAATGTTTATTTTTTATTTAATTAACTTCTTATCAAGGTAACAATCGTTTATAACATTATATAAATTTCTGGTGTTCATTATTATATTTCGATATCTGTGTAGACTTCTTCATATTCACCACCCACAGTCTAAAGCCGTCCATCACTGTACACATGGGCCCTTTTACTCCTCTCACCATCCCCCCACCCCCTTGCCCCATGTTAACCACCAGTCTATTCTCTGTGTCTACGTGTTTGTTTGTTGTTGTTTCTACCTTCCACAAGTGAGTGAAATCATACAATATTTGGCTTTGTCTGTATGACTTGCTTCACTTAGCATAATGCCCTCAAAGTCCATCCATGTTGTTACAAATGGCAAGATTTCATCTTTTTTTATGGCTGAGTAGTATTCCATTGTGTATACATATATACCACATCTTCTTTGTCCATTCCTCCCTTGATGGGCCCTTACGTTGTTTCCAAGTCTTGGCTGTTGCGAATAATGCTGCAATGAACATATGAGTGCATATATCTTTTTGAATTAGTGTTTTCATGTTCTTTGGATAAATACTCAGAAGTGGAATAGCTGGGTCATATGGTAGATCTCTTCTTAGTTTTTTTGAGGAATCTCCACACTGTTTTCCATAGTGGCTGTAACAGCTTACATTATCACCAGCAGTGTATGAGGGTTCCCTTTTCTCCACATCCTCTCCAACACTTGTTATTTCTTGCCTTTTTAATAATGGACATTCTGATGGGCATGAGGTGATAGCTCATTGTAGTTTTATTTGCATTTCTATAATAATTAGTCATGTTGAACATCTTTTCATGTGCCTATTGGCTATCTAATGTCTTCTTTGGAAAAATGTCTGTTCAGATCCTCGGCCCACTTTTTAATCAAGTTGTTTGTTTTTTTTGGTTGAATTTTATGAGTTCTTTATACATTTGGAAGTTAACCCCTTGTTGGATATATGATTAACAAATATTTTCTTCCAGTTGGTGGGTTGTCTTTTTGTTTCACTCATGGTTTCTTTTGCTGTGCAGAAGCTTTTTAGTTTGATGTAGTCTCATTTATTTTTTCTTTTGTTTCCTTTGCCTGAGGAGTCATGGTACTCAAAAAGATACTCCTAGGGCCAGCCACGGTGGGCTAGGGGTTAAGTTTGGTGTACTCCGCTTCAGCGGTCTGGGTTTGATTCCCACGTGCAGACCTACACCGCTCGTCTGTCAGTGGTCATGCTGTGGCAGTGGCTCACATACAAAAAGAAGATTGGCAACAGATGTTAGCTTAGGACGAATCTTCCTCAGCCAAAAGAAAAGATACTCCTAAGACTAATGTCAAAGAGCATACTGCCTATATCTTCTTCTAGGAGTTTTATGGTTTCAGGTCTTACATTGAAGTCTTTAATCCATTTTGGGTTAATTTTATGTATGGTGTAAGGTAATTGTCTTCTTCCATTTTTTTGCGTGTGGCTGTCCAGTTTCCCCAGCACCATTTATTAAAGAGACTTTCCTTTCTCCATTGTATGTTCTTGGCTCCTGTGTCAAAAATTCGCTGTCCATGAATGTTTGGGTTTATTTCTGGGCTCTCAATTCTATTCCATTGGCCTGTGTATCTTTTTTGTACCAGTACCATGCTGCTTCGATTCCCACAGCTTTGTAGTATACTTTGAAATCAGGGAGTGTGATGCCTCCAGCTTGTTCTTTTGTCTCAGGCTTGCTTTGGCTGTTAGGGGTCTTTCATTGTTCCATATAAATTTTAGGATTCTTTATTCTATTTCTGTGACAAATGTCATTGGAGGTTTTGATGGAGATTGCATTAAATCTGTAGATTGCTTTAGGCAGTATGGACATTTTAACTATGTTAATTCTTCAATCCATGAGCACAGAATATTTTTCCATTTCTTTGTCTTCTTTGATTTCTTTCAACAATGTTTCATAGTTTTCAGTGTACAGGTCTTTTACCTCTTTGGTTAAATTTGTTCCTAGGTATTTTATTCTTTTTGTGGCAATTGTAAATGGGATTGTATTCTTGATTTCTCTTTCTGCTATTTTGTTGTTAGTATATGAAACACAACTAATATGTACCTTCTAAGTTCACTGTATTCATTTATTATTCCTAATAGTTTTTTGGTGGATTCTTCATGGCTTTCTATATATAAAATCATGTCATCTACAAATAGTGATGGTTTTACTTCTTCCTTTCCAATTTGTATCCTTTTTATTAATTTTTCTTGCCTAATTGTTTTGGCTAGGATTTCTAATACTGTTAAATAAGAGTGATGACAGTAGGCATTCTTGTCTTGTTCCTGTTCTTAGAAGGATAGCTTTCAGTTTTTCACTGTTGAGTATGATGTTAGTTGTGGCTTTGTCAGATATGGCCTTTATTATGTTGAGGTACTTTCCTTCTATACCCATTTTATTCAGAGTTTTTGACCACAAATGGATGCTATATTTTGTCAAATGTTTTCTCTGCATCTGTTCAGATGATCATGTGATTTTTATTCTTCATTTTGTTAGTGTGATGTGTCACACTGATTGATTTGTGAATGTTGATCCGTCCTTGCATCTCTGGAATAAATCCTACTTGATCATGGTGTAGGATCTTTTTAATGTATTGTTGTATTTGATTTGCTCATATTTTGTTGAGGATTTTTGCATTGATGTTCATCAGTAATATTGGCCTGTAATTTTTCTGTGTGTGGTGTCCTTTTCTGGTTTTGGTATGAGGGTAATGTTGGCTTCATAGCACAAGTTAGGAAGCATCCCCCCCATCTTAAATATTTTGGGATAGTTTGAGAAGGATGGCAATTAAATCTACTTTGAATGTTTGGTAGAATTCACCAGGATAGCTGTCTGCTCCTGGAGTTTTGCTTTTTGGGAGGTTTTTGATTACTGTTTTGATCTCCTTATGAGTGATCCATCTATTCAGATTCCTGCCAAATGCTCTGAAGGTGTTCCCTGTGTGGGCTGTCTGTGCCTTTCTGTTGTCATGGGTTGTTATTGCTGCAGGTGCACAAGTCGGCTAGGCTGGCCCCGAGGATCAGCCATATATGGCTGCTCTGGGCCCTTAATTGGGTGGGGCAATCTCCCCGGAATGGCTGGCTGCAAGGTCTGATAGCACGCAACTACTGTAGTTTTGTTGCTAAGTGAGTCAGGCCTCCAGTGTGGCTGGTTGCTAGGCCTGGGGGCACACAATTGCTGCAGGCCCCCGATGCAGCTCCCTGCGGCACTTGGTTGCCTGTGCATTGGTGGGTGGGGCAGGCTTCAAGTGAGGTTAGATATGTGGCATGCAGCTGTTGTTAGCTCACTTTTGGGTGAGGCAGGTTCCAGGTGCAGCAGTGCACAGCCGTTTCAGGCATTGGTAGGTGGGGTAGGTCCCCTGTGTGGCTGTTTGTGATGCTTGGTGGGACAAGTTGGCTGCAGGCTCACAAGTCTGCTGCAGGCTTAATGGTGGACAGAGCCTGTTCCTGAGCTGAGCTGCCTGCTGCTCAGCTGACTGTGCTCGATTGCCTTGGTTCTCTAGTGGAGGGTGGGCCCAGCTACCTCCTGCCTCCTGGGGATGTGCTTCAAGCTTAGTGGGTCTCTTTTACCAATGGTCTATGCACTTTTCTCTTTAGTGTTTCCATGTTGGTTTTTGTGTTGAGTGAGTCTGTGTATGGGCCCTTAATGTACAGGTTTTTCTTTGCCCGAAGTCTGTAGTTTTCCTAGGCATATTCCGCCTTGGTTTTCAAAGCCAGCAATGCTGGGTATTATGGGATCTCTTGTGCTGGATCTAAGGACTGAAGTGCACAATGTGGAGCTCAAATCCTCCACTCCTCTGGGAAAAGCAGTGTACCTTTGAGATCACTTCCAGCTGTGAGTCGCCACAGGTGTGTTTTTTTCCTCAATGGGGCTGTATCTCTGCCTCTTCCACCCCGTCTGTGTTGTCCCTTTTTGTGGAGGTTCTTTGTATCCAGTTTCCAGATCTATCTCAGACGAAATTCTTCCACAGGTAGTTATAGGTTTGTTGTGTCTGTGGAGGAGATGGGTTCAGGAACCTCCTATGCCGCCATCTTCCAAACTCACTCCTCAAAATTTTAAATTATAGGTTTCAAAGAGGAAAAACAATGTGTTAAGAAAGATGGGAGTAAAGGACTGAATCATTAAAAGATAAATGGACAAAATTATGTGTGAGAAAATGAGTGGAGAAGAGGTTGCAAACATTTATTTATTGCTTAAATAGTGATTTAATGTCCTTTGGAAGACCATCTGATATCTTCAAGTCTAATTATAAATAGTTTGTACTATTATTAGTGAGATTTTATATACTGATGTCATACTCATTCATGGTAAAACTTAAGAACTGTATAAAATATATGAATATTCTTGGACTTAATCGTGGTTTAGTGGTAAAGAGTTCAGGCTTTGGAATCACGCTGAAATTTCTTGCTCCATTGCGTACTAGTTGTGTGACCATGGGCAAATTATTTTGCCATTCTAAGCCTAAATATTTTTTCTTCTAAATCTTTAGAATATGCAGAAATTTGAGGTCAATGGTTACTTTAGCAAAGCACTTCTGATTGACTGGGTTGAAGATAGCAAGATGGCAGTGGACGGAAGAATGGACAGATGGTAAAGAAGAGGACCCAGTGAATATAGACGGGATAGAATAAAGCTCACTCTTTCAGGGAGCTTGCCTAAAATGTAAGGCAGAGAGAGAAGAGCTCTTACTGAATAGCTAGAGTTTGTTTTGTTTTTTTTCTTAAAGAAGAGACTTTATAGTTCTTTCCATTATAATTCTCTGCATGTGTTATTTACCTTTTGGTAATTTAGGATTATTGCCAAAATAAAAGCTGATTTTTAATAACCTGAGTAATTTAATAACCACTTTGAAAGTGATTTTTAATAATCTGATAATTGTTATTAATATTTCAGTTCAAGAAGCATTTATTGAAGTGACTATTGTGTGGTTTGCGTTATACTAGTTGCCTTAGGACTTAAGAAGTTAAAAAGAAAACCTGGTTTTTATTTTCCTTCTAACTGGAGACACAAATCACATAGAGGAAACAATTAGAGAAAATATATGCTGTTTCCTCTAACATTTGCTGAACAAATGAATGAATGACATAAATCTATGAGGGTTAAAAATAGTGTGTGTGAAATACAGGGATATACTGAGTGAGATGGGCTTTAAAACTTATGACATACAAGACTGTTATAACATGACCCTTAACTACTTCTCCAATTGCACATTTCACAATTCTTCTATATTCATCCCAGACTTTAGTTGGATAGAACTACCTTCAGTCTTTCCCCTGGAATGCCCCTTTGTCACTTGGCTGACTCCTACCTGTTCTTTGAGTTTTAACTCCTGGTACTCAATGTGTACCTCAGTCATGGCACTTATATCATCACTGTCTATTTCTGCCACCAGACCATGTCATTCTTGAGGTCAGGGATTATGTCTTATTGATTTTAAATCCCCAACACAGAGTAGATTAAAAGAATTATTGGATGAAGGAATAAAACTATATTGAGCTAGCTCTTACAGGAAATATTGGACAACAGATTGATGGAGAGTAGCAGATGAGGGCATTTTGAGTAGAAGTAGAAAACATAACATGTATGCAGCTGCAGACTAATCTAGCTGGCCAGTGGGATCATCTCAGTGAGTACTGAGGGAAGCCTGAAGATGGAAATCATGGAGAGCTTTTAATGCAAGCTGGCAATGCCCAGATTCCATATAAATTGTAATAGTCATTTGTAAGCAGGAAGACATGGGAAACTTTTTCAGATTGTTTATTCTGACATTTATACAGAACTCACTTCTTCAAATCTAATGCATTCCTGAAAACATGTTGGATAACAAATTTTGGGGTATCAGGAACCTGCATTCTGTTAAAGTGGCAAAAAATAGTACATCTAGCTCATGCAAAATCCTATGTCAATTTCCCAAACAAAACACACTTAAGCATCTATATAACAATCACTCAAAGATTTCTGCAAGGCTTTTAAAACACCAGTAACTTAATTTTTAAAAAGCATTTATTGATCTCAATAGTGTGTTTGTGTGCAGTCGGCAATGATACTGTTCTATAACGGATGATACTTTTTAATTTGCAAAAATCATGTTCTGTAATGTGAATAAACAGTGAAATAGTATGTTATAGATACTAAAAGTGTGTGCCTTGTCTGGGTTCATTGTATGCTCAGCCACCTGGCAGAAGCAAAATCTGTGCTCAGTGAAGTGCTGGGGCTGGGGACCAGGGGCGGCATGCGGGAGTGGGGAGAGTGATCAGATGAGCGCGGTGCAGTACTGCGCTTGAACAGCACTAGCCGTGATCTCATCATGACAGCAGCTGAGAGGGACTGCAACCCGCCCTCTATCCTCTGCCTGGATTTCTGCTGGGCACATTTTTGGCTGGCATGCACCTGCAGATTCATTATAGCAAGTTTCTATTTAAGTATTGAATTTTGGGTAAGATGTTTGGCAAGTCTTTATTTAAATATTTGGATTCACGTAGTGAAAGATTACATAGTGATATAGGTCTCTATGTTTTTTAAAAAAATGAAACGAAAGATAATTTTTATTGTGACTTATAAGTCTTTCGATTTGCTAAATCTTATTATTGTTAATATTAAAAAACAGAGTTCTTTCTTGCTATTTTGTATTTTTTAAAAATGTCTTTCCTGCAACCTTTGGTTTAAAGCTGCAAACACTGAAAATCTATAGTATGAACTTTATGGAATTCAGATTTAGGTTTGAGTTCTGCTCGAATGTTTGTTAGTTGTGGGCCTTTGAGCAAATTATTTAACTGTTATGAGGCTCTTCTGTAAAATGGAGAGTATCTCATAGTTTGTTGTGAGACTTAATTTAAACAGTACAGGGAATGTGCTTACTATAGTGCTTATTATGGTGATAATTACGTAATACTCAATAAATAACTTATTATTATTTTCCACAGTACTATGTGTAAAATTTTTCCTTTGGATTGTACCCTACTAATATGCATTCATTTAACTTAACTGAGTCAAAGTGATATACTTGGATTTTTCCAGTTTTTTAAGGTTTGTCTGTGTTCATCTAAGCCATTTGCCTACCCTTGCCCCCAAATTATTTTGTCATTATACTGGGACAAAATATTTATAAAAGAAATATGAGAATTGTGATAACCATTGATTATAATTGATCAATTTCTGTTGATTTGATAATTTTAACACCCCTGATGAACCCAAGTACAGAATCATTTCCTTCTATTCCTTTTTTTCTTTAATCTAGTGAAATAAATTATTATGAGTGCTTAGAAAAAAACTTACTAGAATTAATAAGTGAGTGTAGCAACATCACACAATACAGAGTCAATATAAAACAGTAAATTGCATTTCAATTTTCTAACAGTGAAAAATTAAAAATTGAAATAAAAACACTACGTAAAGTAGCACCTCAGAACATAAAATACTTAGGAATAAATTTATCAAAATATAAATAAGACTTGTATACTAAAATTGCAAACATTGCTCAGAGGATTTAAAAAAGACCTGAAAATGTTGAGATATGCTATGTTTATGGATTGAAAGTCTCAATATTATTAAGATGTCAGTTCTCCCCAAGTTGATCTACAGATTCGACAGAATAACATCAACCCCAAATCCTAGCATATTTTTTTTTTGTAAAAATGGACATGTTGATTCTAAAATTTATAGGGAAATTGAAAGGACCTAGAGTAGCCAAAACAATATTGAAAAAGAACAAAATTGGCAGACTTAGACTACCTGATTTCAAGATTTGCAATAAAGTTGTGCCAATCCAGACAGTATGGTATTAGCATTAGGATAGACGCATAGATTAATAGTAAAGATTAGAGAGTCCAGAAATAGATCCATGCGTATATGGTCAATTGATATTTGAAAAAGGTGCCAAAATAATTCAAAGGGAATGCAAAGTCTTTTCAACAAGTGGTGCCATAACAAGTAGGTATTCATGTGAAAAAACTCAAAACTTGAGTCATACCTCATGCCATGTACAAAAATTAACTCAAGATGGATCATAGACGTAAATGTAAAAGTTAAACTATAAAATTTATGAAAGAAAAAATATGGGAGAAAATCTTTACAACTCTGGGATAGGAAGATGTTTTTCAGATAGGACAAAAAAGTATGAACTATAAAAGGAAAAAAGTGATAAATTGGACTTCATCACAATGAAATACTCTGCTTATTGGGTCACTGTTAAGAAAATGAAAAGGCAAGCCCATTCTGGGAGAAAGTATTTGCAATACATCTATCTGACAAAATAATTGCATCTAGAATATATATATTCTATTGTAATATATATATATAATATATATAATATATATATTACAACTCAATAATAATAACCCTAAGGACTCAAAAAATGAGCAAAAGATTTGAACTGGCATTTTACAAAAGAAGTCATAAGAATGGCAAATAAGCACAAGAAAGCTGCTCTAAATCATTGTTCATTAACGAAATGCAAACTAAAGCCAAAATGACATACCAATGTCCCCTCTTTTGAATGGCTAAAATTGAAAAGACTGACAATATCAAGTGCTGTGGCAATATGCAGGACTGGAACTCTTCATACTTTGCTTGTCAGAATGTAAAATAATAAACCCACTTTGCAAAATTTTTTATGGTTTCTTATAAAGTGAAAATATGCATACTGTGTGATTCAGAAACTCCATTCCTAGATATGTATATAAGATAAATGAATACATATATTCACCAAATACTTAGGCACATATTTTCATAGCAGCTTTATTCATTATTTTGAATATTCCTCAAACTGGGAACAACCCAAATGTTCATCAATAGGTGAATGAAAAGATAAATTGTGGATATTCATACAATGTAATACTATTTAACAATAGAAAGAACTACCCATAGAATGACTCATTCACAAAACCTCATGGTAAATCTCAAAAACAGTCTCCTGAGCAAAAGAAACCAGATATTAAAAAATAAATACTGTATGATTCCATTTATATAAAACTATGGAAAAGAAAAATCCAATCTATGTAACATAAAACAAATTAGCTATTGCCTGTGGCCTAGGGTGGAAGGATTGTCTGGGAAGTGGCACAATGAAACTTTTTGGGAGTGATAGAAACATTCTGTATCTTGATTATGGTCAAAACTCATAGGAACGTACATTTAAAATGAGTGCTTTATATTACTTGTAAATTATATTATAGTGTATGTAAATGGCATGATATGTATAGCTTACTGGAATGTAAGCTGTGAGAGGGCAAGGATTTTTGTTTTTTTGTTCACTGTGGTGTCCCCACTTCTTGGAACAGTCCTTCGGTTGACTGTCATATTGTGTATTTGATGAGTGATTGATAAATCTGGTAGATATTTGAATTAAATACACCATGAGCATTTGCTTTTCAAAGTTATTTTTCCAGAATCTTTTTCTACTAGTCAATCTTGGGTATTTTTCCTATTATAGTAGTATATTATTTCATATTTTCCAGAAATTTCTATGAATAAAAGGATTACATGCCACTGAAGATCTGCTTGGCCTATTCACAGTAAAGGGACGTTTGTATCTATGTAATATTTATATCAATGATTTGGAAAGGAACAAATCTGATATTCCTAAATACTCATCTAAATAGTTAATTCTAAAGTTATCTTTTCACCAGGATTTAAATTTGCATAAGATTTATTATTTTTCAAATTTTCAGTGTTCAAGAACCATTGTTGCATGTGTGAAAATTCTCAGAGGGGGATGAGCAGGATTTGAAAGAAGGCCAGTGGAGCTGGAGCTCAGTGAGAAAGGAGACTGGTACAGGAGGATGTTTGGGAGGTAGGTGGAAGCTAGATTAGACAAGGTTTAAAGTCCTTGATAGGAAGTTTGACATTTATTCTTAGCGCAGTAAAGATTGTTATATATGGGAGTAACATGATATTCTGCTTGTAGGGACACTGAATGAAGAGGGCAAGAGTGGAAGAGTGGAAGAGTGGAAGAAGTAATAGTGGCAATAGAAATGGTGTAGATTTATGTGGGATATAGTTTGTATTGTGATAGAATCTAAGGACTCTGCACTTTACTGTATAGGTAAAAAGAAGTCAATGAGGAGTTTATCAAGGGAGCGACCTGATTTGATTTATTTAGGAAATGTTTGGCAGTATTAAGGGTGGACCTGAATAGGGGATAAACGGACAGAAGGGAGACCAGGTACAAGTTTCTTCAATATTGCAGTTAGGAAATACTGCATCCCTGGGTCTTGTCTGTGGTACTAGTTTTCTGATCTTCCCTCTAAGATAAATCAGAGCGAGGGGCCCTGGCAGAGGGCAGCAGCCTTGAGAGCCAGGGCAAAGACATAAGATGCTGGCCAAGGAAGCATCTTAAATGTAGATAAGGAAGGCAGGGAAAGTTCAGAGGTAGCTGATTATCAATTCTGAAGAGTGGGGTTAGCTTGTAAGTAGGAAAGTCAGGAAACAGCTCTGAATCTAGGAAGATCAATAATAGATTGGTGAACATAATGAGAGATGGTTTAGGCAAAGAGTCAGTACAGAGATCATGAATGGTGTGAACATGTTGAGGCCCATTTTTGTACACTGCTAGCTGTATGTTTTAAAGATGGGCATAATGTCTTAAACGCTAGACTATGTATCGTTCCAGTGAACTTGCACTTCACCTCCTTTTTTCAAAAGCACAAACATACCAACCTATTTTTCAATGTTTCTGACTCTGTTTATCATTTGGAATGGGCCTCCTTTGTTGATGCCCTGCTACATCTTCACTTCTATCTGTATACACCCCTGTGCATAAAATCTCTGAGCCATAATACATCCCACTCCCTTCACTGAGTAGTTGGAAGATATTTAAGATCTCTTGGGATTGCAAATAGTCCTCAGCTTACAGATTCACCAATTTATCTTGAAATAATGTAGTTTATAATGATTTGGGATTTCTGGGCTTTAGAGGATTGTCCTAGGAAAACAAAAGGTTTCGATTCTGTCCTGACATTATGGGGGCTGAATGAAAATTTCTTCAACTCTTCTCTGTCATTAATGGCTTTCCACTGCCAGCTCCAAGAGAGTATACTTTCCTGGTCAGTAAATCCATCAAACATTCTATTACCCTAAGTCAGTGATAGTGGAAATGATACTGAACCTGAAGTGAGTTCGCTCACCCGTTGCACAGCAAGCCAATCTCTGACACCGGCTGTGGTGGAAGAAAGTAGGAATTTTATTTTTGCACAGCACTGAGCAAGGAGAGAAGGCAGCTAACGCTGAAATCCCAAACTCCTCGAAAAGCTAAAAGGAAGGGTTTTTATTTGGGGTTTTAGGTAGGGGAGGGGGAGCATATGGCCTTGCTGGTCTGAGCTGTCCCCCCAGCCTGTCTTTGGCCTTGAGACACTTGCAGAGAGGAGGAAGCCTGTGACCTTGCTGGTCAGCAGCTTTCCCACCAGCCTGTATCTCTTTGAGGGGAGGAGATAATCCAGGTGCTTGTCCTTGACGGTGTCCGTCTCCATGGAGGATAGTGGATTCTGAGCCAGGAAGCCAGATAGTAAGCAGGGAATGAGTGTTTTGGTTTTAACCCCATATATGCCGGGTTTAATGTGGGGAAACTGATATCAGGGTCGATATCAGAAGTAAAGTAGAACATCTGATTTTAAACTGGAATCCCGCATACATCAGGATGGACCTTCATTCCTGGCGAACTCTGGGCGTTGTCAGCACCTTCCATCACTATACCCCGTGAAGCTCATGTCTTACCCTAGCTAGAGAAGAGGGCAGAGGTTGGTGGTACAGGGGGCTGTGTGATATGGGGCGCTGTGTGTTGGAAGGTGTCAGGAGGAATCTTGAAGATATTGCAGACCAAGAGCCAAGGCAAGTCTGGGTGGGTCATTCAGAGCAGCTTTGGATTGGAAAGAGACTTGGCAGAATTAGATTGCTCTCAGATCTGTTCCTTTGTTCTGATATTCCAGTGCCTTGACTGTTTCTGATAGCATGCCCTCTCTACACTTTCTGTAGCTTCCCTGTTCTCAACCCTGTCAATTAGATCACATGCTAAGCCTGCCATTAAATTTGTGATTTTTGGTAGAGACCCTGGTTTTCATTTTTTTGGGATGGATTATATGTGGCTTGGATCACTAAAATATTGTTAGGTTAGGAAATACAATATAAACAAACAAGAGTTGAATGAAGATCCCAGGTACTTGACTATGAAAAAACCCTACAATCTTAATTTTTTGCCTATGGATATTTCTTACACATAGCTATCTTTTGCTTTTATCTGGTGTTTATTTATTTACTTTTCTTCTCCCCAAAGACCCCTGGTACATAGTTGTATATTTTAGTTCTAGGTCCTTCTAGTTGTGGTATGTGGGACGCTGCCTCAGCATGGCCTGACGAGCAGTGCCATGTCCACACCCAGGATCCGAACCAGTGAAACTCTGGGCCACCGAAGTGGAGCGTGTGAACTTAACCACTCGGCCACAGGGCTGGCCCCTTATCTGATGTTTAGCTGTTTCATATATCTGTGTTAGCTGAATAAATGGCCTCTAGCTAAGTGAAGTGTTGCTATCAAGCAAGGTATGTTTATGGTGTAAATCCATAGACCTCACTTTGAACTTTGAAGTGTAGAAAAGCAAGATCATGGGGATTATAAACTAGAAAATATGAATATGAAATTTTGCTCCATCTCTTACTATTAAGTGTGGATGCTGAAAAGTAACTTAATTTCTGTGAGCTTTTTTATTTACAAAATGGAAGTTATGATAATTCCTACTTCCCAGGATTGCATAAGAAATGAGATAATGCATGTGAAGGCACTTATTGCATTGAACGTATGACGTACATTCATTGTTACTTTTGGAATGAAATCCATATCTAATTTCTAGTGTAATACCCTAAGATTGAGTGACAGAAACAGCTACTGTAATTCATCTTTGTACACTGTTTTTGAGGATAGAAATTGTGATACCTGTATCACTGCCTTTATATGAATAAAACTAGTATTTTCTGTATTTCATCAGGTGCTTATGCTGTTGCTGTTTTAGAATTATACTTTGAATTTACCTAATTTTAAATTGAGTGGTCCTATTCTCTTTTTCTTTTAAAAAATTTATGTGAACTTTTTATTGGGTATTTTAGATTGGTTTGCCTAAAAGAAACATCTTTGCTCTCTAAGAGTAGCTATTGGGGTGGCGTGTGGGTGTGTATGTATATTTTGTATATATGTGTTCACATATGAATCATAACTGTTAAAGATTGCCGGATAATCTCAATGAAGGTCAATTATGGTTCTCCCTCTAGTAAACTGATTTGCTATAAGAATAAATACTCCATTTGTGACTGAAGCAACAACAGGTTGTTTTAAATTTCTATATAGAAAGTGAAATTTATAGCAATATAGTTTATAAACTATAGAAATTCTTTCAAACTTGATTTAAACAATTACTTTACATTAAACAATATTTCTCATAGTTTTATTTAGACATATAATATGCACATTTTTAAAGTTGTATTTTCCCTTTTTAATTGCCTGTATTTCTTTTTATATGCACTATTTTTTCTAAGAACCAATTTATGGTTGCATTAAAATTTTTAAAGAGTTTAAATATAACATAATACAGATTTCATTCTGAATAACAACTTTATAAATTATGATTCTTGAGTGTTACCCACAGCATCTTTCAGAAAGTAAAATGACCATCTCTATACATTTTTTATGGGTATATAAATATATCATGAATTGATCTTTATAAGTTAACATCTTTTTGTAATCTAGAGTAAAATAATTTTATATCAAAGCAGGGTTGACAATAATATTTTAAAAGATAACATTTTAGAGAGATTTATATTGATGATAAAGTTATAAAGAAGTGTACCTCAAGAGTTTTACGACATAGGAAAATATTACCTTTTGTGTATCATATATATAGCATTGCTGTGTCACAATATGGAGTTGATACCTTATGAGTCCATAAGTAGAGAATTTAGGAGGAATTAATTTCTCAAAAGTGCTAGCAATGTTATTTTAAAAGACTGAGTCTTATACATAATAGTAATATATTCTAAGAATTGGTAAAGACAGTAGTAAAGAGGGAGTATGTAAGGGAAAGTGCAAGCGGTGTTCTGATAAGACTAATGAGTACGTGAAATACTCACCTTTGCTTTTCAAACTCAACTGATTTAGGTCATAAATCAGCAAAGAGTGGCAGGTAGTGACCATTAGGTGGATTCATTAACACCCTGCAGCCTGCTTGTACAGGGTGACCCACATCTGTCTTCATTAGAAGTTTGTTAGTTGCCAGTAGTGAACAGATGGGTCGTTATTGCCAACATTGCCCTCTGGGCCTACCTGGAGGACGTACAAAGTCATCCTATACAGGACACATATCCACATTTGCCTACTAGGGTGGGAGCAAAATATTTTGAGTAATGGTGATATATTAAGCTAGTTTTAACCGAAGAGCTGCCCATGTGGATTCATATTTGTAAACAGTTTATGCCAAAATATTATTTTGGAGGAGAGGGAAATTATTTACGTGTATATTTAAAGTGTAACTATTGTGAACATCTGTAAAAGCTAGGATATAACTTAATTGTAAATTAGGCATAAGTTGATAAATTTTTATTTAGATTATTTGAATTTAATAGTATATTGAAAGACTTCAGTAGAAACATAATATGTAATAGATGTGGCTATTATTGATATGCTTTTACATCATAAATAGTATAGTTTAAGATTTCTTTCCATTTATCTAATAAAGTTCAAGTAAGATAATACCTTATAACATATGATATTAAATTCCAAATTTAAGATGTTAAAAGCTTAGAGATCCATGTAACTGATTTAAATAAAAGGAAATCATGTTTGTGGTCTTAAAATGTACAATTTTAGTATTGAACAATATCTTTAAAGAGACTCTTTCTTTCAGCAGCAGCAAGCACTTTGGTAAGGACAGATTAATTCCACTCTCCGTGTTGTCCTGGGGTAAATGGTGGGAAGATGTTGACGGTCCACATTTATCATTGCACTCCTGCTTCTCTTCTTTATCTACTGAGAGGCCTTTGTTCATTGATGGTCAGGGTGACCACAAATGCAGGCTACCTGTGTATACTTAGAATTCTGAATCAGGAAAACTATCTTATGAAATGGTTACTCTTCACGTAATACTGTAAAGCAGTATTTTAAATCTGGTGTTCTTTTTTTAGAAATCTGGAGGCTAGGGCCTTGGGGAATTGGAATACTTAGCAATTCTAATAATTAATTTTTCCTTAAATCTTATTGACTGGCTAGTGAAGAATTTGGTTTCTTTCACGCAAGTTTCTAAGGGAAGCATATTATGATGGCTTCTAAGTGATAATAATAATAATAATTGTAGGCTAGCTTTCCCTTTATAATATTCTTAGAAGATATTCTTTGCCTAAGGAGTCAAATGAGAGTATACTAGAAATACAGTGTCCTACTTTTTGTTAAAAAGGATATGTTTTCTTCATGAGGTTTTTTGTTTTTTTTTTAGTGATCAACTTACTTTACAATTGGGGAGAGAAAAAAAGATTTTTAAAGATCATATCTGAGATGACATTGAAGCTCTGTGGTCTGAGATAAATTTTATTTCATTTCAGGAAAACTGTCCTTGTATTAAGTTACAAGTTTCCAAGGGAGCAAAGAGAGCAAAAGAATTAGGAATATGTGTGGGGCACTTGCACAATGTCTTTCTTCGACCACTGTGATTCTCACTGGAATAGCTAAAAGTTACTGAAGGTCACTAGAACAACGTGTAAAACTTTAGTCCTGTGTGCTAGTTTGCTAGGGGTGCCATAACAAAGTACTATAGAGCGGGTGGCTTAAGTAATAGAAATGTATTTTCTGACAGTTCTGGATGCTAGAATTCCAAGATCAAGGTGTTGGCAGCTTTGGTTTCTTCTGAGAACTCCGTCCTTGGCCTAAGAATGTTCACCTTCCTGCTGTGACTTCCTATGGCCTTTTCTTTGTGCATGTGCTTCCCTGCTGTCTCTCCATCTTCTTATAAGGACACCAGTCCTATTGGATCAGGGCCCTACCCTTATGACTTCCTTTATCCTAATTACCTCTTTAAAGGCCCTGTCTTCAAGTATGGTCACACTGGGAGGTTAGGGCTTCCACATATGAATTTTGGGGGGACAAAATTCAGTCCATAACATCCTGTGAGAGTAGGAATATTTTGAATAATATTGGTGAATTTTGCTTTCTGATTTATCTTTTATTGTGTTTCATTGGCACACTTAGACTTTTAGGATTCATCAATACAACATGTAAAATTAATTTTTTTACTATGTTTATCTTGTGTGATGTTTTAAAAAATAGTTCTATAAATATAGCAATACTTTTTTGTCTGATCATTTTCTTTCTTAATTTATCATTTAGGTTGTGGGGCACAGGTTCTCAAAATTTGTACTCTCAGGACTTTACATTCTTAAAATGATTGAAGACCTTAATGGACTTTTATTTATGTAGGTTATATCTCTTGATACTTGTATTAGAAATTGAAGCTGAGAAATATTTCAAATACATGAATATACAAGTGTGCATGAGAGAGCAAGAGTCACATAGGTAAACAAAATTTTAGTATTTCCTACAGACTGTATGTGTCTTTCCGAAATTTATATGTTGAGACTTAATCCCCAGCATGATGGTATTTAGAGATGGGGCCTTTGGGACGTGATGAGGGTATGCCCTCATGAATGAGATACATGCCCTTATAAAAGAGACCCAGACAGCTCCCTTATTACTTCTAGCATGTGAGAAAATGGCCATCTCTGAACCAGGAAGCACGCCCTCAGTAGTCTTGGACTTCTGTCTCTGGAACTGAGAGAAATAAGCTTCTGTTGTTTAAGCTACCCAGTTTATGGTAATTTGTTATACCAGCCCAAATGGACTAAAAACAGTATTACTATAAATATAATTTTGGGGCCAGCCCAGTGGTGCAGCAGTTAAGTGTGCACATTCCACTTCCGTGGCCTGGGGTTCGCCAGTTCGGATCCTGGGTATGGACATGGCACTGCTTGGCAAGCCATGCTGTGGTAGGCGTCCCGCATATAAAGTAGAGGAAGATGGGCACGGATGTTAGCTCAGGGCCAGTCTTCCTCAGCAAAAAGAGGAGGATTGGCAGCAGTTAGCTCAGGGCTAATCTTCCTCAATAAATAAATAAATTAAATAAATAAATAAATAAATAAATAAATAAATCATCACTTTAAAAAAAATAATTTTGATCTTGAGGATTCCCTGAAAGGATGTCAGGGACTCCTAGGCGTCACTGGAACAAACTTTGGGAACTATGACTGTATGGTCTTTGAAGTTATAAATAAATCATTTTGTTTATTGATTAAATGCCTAGATCAGAGAGTCTGTTACGTATGTTGGCTAATGCTTAGTAGCAAAAATTCTATTACCATATGTATTATAAAGTTGAGTGTTTTAATGTATATGCAACTTTTAATAGAACTATTTTTTAGTTAATAAAGTATAATTGTATCATGTCTTTAACTATACAGTAAAATCGTAATTGGGAATGAGAATAGGTTTTCTAACTATACCTGTTAAAATTATAGTGACCTTTAGAGATATTGCTGGCATTTGCAACTCTTATATCAAATGTCTTCCAACATTATACTGTCAGCAGTGAACACGAGGACTAACTAGTTTGAAATGGCAATCTTAGGCAAAGACATAAACCTTTGAAAAACCCATAACTGCTTTTAATGTCAAAAATCACACATGGCCAATTTCAACATTTGCTTCTGAAATCTCTAAAAATTTCAAAATTATGTTTAAGAAGCATCTTCTTACTTGAATTTGCATCAAATTTTCATATGGAAACAAACATATTTACATTTTCAATTGTGATTAAAAATATGAGCCAGAAAACAGTAAGCTATTTATGAGATTAATGTTAAATCAATTTTAATAAAAATTTAAAAGACTTCTCTCTTACAAATTGTACTTTCTTTTGGGTTTCTAGTTCTCACTTTCAGTTTTTCACATTGAATTATTTGGATGCTTTACCATTCATTTGTTTCTTTAATGCCTTTTCAAGTTATATGATCTTTCCTTCTTGAAGATTTTACAAGTGCCCTCAAGGGTTTCAAACTTCATAGTTAAACTCTGAGAAAAATATAAAACTTTATGAGCTGTTCTGAAGGATAGAGGGGCTTTTTTTTCATAATCTACAGAATACATTTCTATTATTGAGTTTGGATTTTATTGTTACATGACATTTTTTTCCTTGTCATTTAATATTATTTAGCCATATGTTTAAAAAGCAAAGTTAAAAAGAATAGTGAAGACTTCTGTTTCTGGCTATACTGGTGAAGCTTGTATCAGACTAAATATCCTGCTGAGAACAATTATAGAAGCTGGATAAATTATATGATTGCCAAATACCTGAAGGCAGCACAGAGCAACCAAAGGAGATAGGACTTATGAGATGAAGATTCCAGAGAGAAAGAGAAATGCATTGAGGTTAACCTGACATTCTCTGGAACTTTTTCCATCAAGGCATCTTTTGATTTGTAAGTGGCAATAGGAAGAAAGGCAGAGATGCTAAGCAGAAATAGCTGGTAAAATCTTTCATCAGTCTCACAAGGGTGGGGAAACAAAAAAATTGAAGTCCAGGAGTACCAAGGTAGTCAATGCTTGAGGAGCCAAGAGTACTGAGTAAAGGGAACCATGGAAAAGCAATCCTGGCATTCTGTGCTACTTTTCTCCCTGAGGCGTTTGTTGATTTCTAAGATGTGCAGGCAGGGAGTCAAGAATCCAAGTAGAAAGTGGAAGCTAAAAATGTAGCCTAGATTTGGCAGTCTCAGCATGCTAGGGAGACAGAAAATAGAGATAGGTACTAGCCGGAAAGAGGGTTCCTGGTAAACACTCCAGATTTTCAGGAATAAGAGCAAATAGGAAATAGATCAACTTCCACAAAGATTTGAACTCAGCATGAAAATTTCTCAATCCCTGATTGACTCAAGATGATCTGCCTCTGTTTAACTGCAAAACACAAGAACGGTAAATCCTCTCTGGAGAAAGATTACATCATTCAGAGTTTATACATTTTTCCATATGTAATGTCCAGTATTCAATTACAACCCAAGAGGACATCAGACCTGTTGATGTTGATCAAGATATTTGACTTCTCAGATTCAAAATAACTGTATTAATATGCTCAAGAATAAGGAATGAGATGGAGAATTTAAGAGAACCAAGTTTATAAAAAAAAGTCAAATGGGGATTTTAGTACTAAAAATACATTACATGAAATTAAGAACTCAATTGATGGGTTTGACAGAAGATTAGAACTAAAGACCTCTGTCTTTTTACTAATCCTAGAGCAGAAGAGAGGATTAGTAAACTTGGGGGCTAGTTGAGTAGAAAAATTCAGACCTAAAAACTAAAAGGATAGAAGGTACAGAAAAGAGTACAAGAGACATATGAAGCACGTTTGTAACTGGAGTCCCAGAAGGAGGGGAAGAAGAAAATGGGGCAGAAGCACTATATGAAGAGATACTAGATGAAAAATGTCTAAAAATGGCAAAAGACATCAACCCATAGATTCAAGAAGCTCTACAAACCTCGAGCAGAATAAACACAAAGTAAACCACATCAAGGCACAGTATGTTAAAATTGTTGGAAACTAAATACAAAAGAGGAATTCTTAAATGTGGACAAAGAAAAAGACACAGTACTCTCAAAGGAGCAAACATAACTTGCGGATGATTATTCAGCGAAATGATGGGAAGCCAGAAGACAAGGGAATGATATTAAAGTTATGAAAGAAAATAGCTGCCAACTTAGCATTTTCTACCTGGAGAAAATATCCTTCAAAAAATGAAGGTGAAGTAAAGATATTTTCATCATCAATTACATTTTAATAAAAAAAAATCTCAAGAGTTAAAACAGGCAAAGTAATTTCAGTAAGTAGGTTACCTTTTCGGTCAGTGGTTTTCAGTGGGAGGTGGGAGAACACTCTGTATAGACTCCTAGCACCTACAAAATAGAAGTCAGAATTTTCTAGGAGCATGTGTCTGACGGGAGGGGATTTATATTGTTTGAAAGAGCTTTACCAGTGATTCTGATATTCCTCTCTTTTACCTCTATTTTAGAAGTTGATATTCTCTGTTTTAGGCAGTGATTTATGTGGTCTTCCAAATTTTACTTGAAATATATTTGCAATGTGCCTATAACAAAGCAATAATGCTTTAAAATATGCATTATCAAATTTTGTTTTGTATTTTATTCTTTATTTTATTGTTGTTTTAATATCAGTTATTTATTGACTCATAAGTGTTATGAACATTGCTAGGATATTTTGAATGAGTACTAAATATGTACTGATACTATAAGATAAGAAAATTCTAGCATAACCAGAGGCACTCACAACTACAGTATACAACTATATAGTGGGGGGCTTTGAGAAGAAGGAAAAAAAAAAGAAGATTGGCAATAGATGTTAGCTCAGGTGCCAATCTTTGGAAAAAAAAAGAAAATTCTAGCATAGTGTCTGTCATGTATGTATACTCAATACATATTAGTTGAATTAGAATGTGCATATTAAATTCTATGAGTGAATTACAAAGAGGTAAGAGAAATGATTTTTAAATGTGTTCCATCTTTAATGTTTAAGAAAGGACAAATGGAAAAAATTTGAATATTCCTTTTATCTAGCAATATTAACAGTGTGAAACATAGTAAGAAATCTGAAAATAAGTATAAAAAGCTCCTTAAACAGCACAAATAAGTGAATAAATGAATAAATAAATAATATTAATAATAATATCAACAATAACCACCATATTTTGTCTAGGCATTGTATCTACCTGCTTTCATACAGCAGTCACTCTTCACAACAATCTTTTGAGCTAATTGTTATATACATTTTACAAATGAGATCACTTGAGATGAAGAGAGATTAAATAGCTTATTCAACATCACACAACTGGTAAGTGGTGCAGCTACTGTCAAGCAGTCAAGCAGTTTCTAAGCAGTAGTGTGGTGACAGCTGCTCGCTTGACTTGCTACTCTTCCATAGATTCGGCTTGGGAGGAGACAGTGAGTAAATGGGTTTAGACAGCTTAATACTTAGAGCAGGAGTAACATCGTGGCTCTGGTCCCTGATCTCCTATCCTCGTAGGGCAACTTGAATAGGGCCTGGGGTTGCCTGCACACACAGTTGGGGTGCATTACCCGCCAAATATCGGGCAAGAAACCCTGACATTAGTAGACTCTGATCTCATATGAGAGCTGCTGGCAACCCTGCCCGTCCGTACCTTGAGAGACAGATTGTCTTCATTAACCTGGAATTTAGCAGTTCTACCACAGAAAATGGAGGCAGGCATTTTTATCTTTATTACCCTTGAATGTCTCTTCAGGAGAGGGGTGTCTTTGTATTTACTTTATGGGAATGTAAATAAATTTGCTCCAGAAGTCACAGTCTTCATCTTCCCAGGGCCATCTGCTTATACAGACCTTCTGGAAAACATAGTCCTGGAGCAAATTGACTCTTAATGTCTGGTTGTGTGGAAATGTGAGAGATTCATGGAGAATTGTCTCCCAACAGCTCGAAGTCAGACTCTGTTCTGATAAACACCAAATGTTTTTAGCCAATAAATTTCATGCTAAATTTCACTCCGAGAGACCTTTAGAACTTATTGCCCTTACTTGAGGCATCTGTCGATGAACTTTTTGCTATGGTATCCCAACCCATAGCAGGTTAAAAGAGCTGCTTAGGGGCAGACTGGGGAGAGATAGGGAGAAGGCAAAACTTCATAAATAACATACACAGGAATTATAATAACTTCCTAGAGCTACTTCTTGTGGCAGAAGAGTTCACATATCAGTTATTTCTGAGACAATTATTACTCAATAGCTAAAATGCTTAAGTTAAAAAAGCTAAATTATTTGAAGAATGCTTTTCAATTATATAGAAAATTTATGTATGTGGAACACTAAATTCTCCTATAGTGAAAAATAAAGTATCACAATACAAGTGTTTCAAAAAAATGGTGGTTGGTACCATTCTATGGTGATCATATAGATGAGCAATTACAGTAGAATGAACAAACATTCGTATCTTTGCACATATATTTTTAATTATTTTTCTTTAATTTAAAAATGTTTGGGGGCTGGCCTGGTGGCGTAGTGGTTAAGTTTCATGCTCTGCCTTGGTGGCCCAGGGTTTGCTGGTTCACATCCTAGGCACGGACCTACACACCACTCATCAAGCCATGCTGTGGTGGAATCCCACATAGAAGAACTATAAGGACTTACAACTAGGATATACAACTATGTGCTAGGGCTTTGGGGAGAAAACAAAAGGAGGAAGATTGGCAATAGATGTTAGCTTGGGGCCAATCTTCCTCACCAAGAAAAAAAAAGTTTGGTGCCCATTCGTATTCTGAAATGCAGTAGCATATAGAGGTTGTCACTGTTCTTATACTCCCACACACAACTTTTGGAATTCATGTTTGAGTCTGGATTCAGAAAATCCAATGCATGTTTATGGGACAAAATAGTTTTCTTTTCTTGACTTTGGTTCATTTTAATATTAGGAGCCATTCAGAATAATGGCCATTTTCAAATACTTGTGCTTCATTTAATAGTTTATTCAACTTGTATTTAATAGGCTTCTACCATATGCCATGTTCTCTGCTAACCTTGGAGATACAGTGGTGAGCAAAAGTATGTGTAGTCTCTCTCCTCAGTGCTTTTATAGCCAGTCTAGCAAAAAAAAGTCACAGAAACAGAGCTAGGGAGGAGAGGTCCTCAGGGTTTTGAGAGTTTAAATAAAGGAATTTGACCTAGTTGTGGAGGTCAGGAACGGAAGTCTCTCCTTTAAAAATGAGGGTTGGGGTGAGATCAGAAGACATAAATTAGGGGAAGACGTCAAGAGAGTGCCCTCCAGGCAGAGGGCACATCAAAGGCCCTGTGGTGGCAAGGGGCAGGGGCCAGTCAGAGGAGCATAGCCTAGGTGTTTCTAGATGCACCAGCACGTAAGTGTGCAGAAGGTTGTGAATTACTTTATAAAATCAACACCTTATTGTGAAATTAAGATTAAGTTTAGACAACCTGGGTCTTCTAGAGTACACCATAAGGAAAACTTTTATCAGAGAAGTGAAAAATTTAAAAACTGTTTTTGTTTTTCTCTAACTTTGATAATAAATGGCAGATGGGATTTTGGATGTTGATAGAAAAAATACGTTACACGCTTAGGGATAGAAGGATTCTTTTCCATAAAACACAGTGAAGCATAGCACTAGTAAGGCTTCCTCCACAAAATCTCAGTTGAAAGATGCGGGTTTCTCAGGAAACCCCTGTTGTTTCAGCACTCATTGTTGAAAATCTTTCAAAAACATATTAGCCCTATCCATTGTCTCTTTAACTTTATACCTAAATAGTGTAGCACAAATAATAGATTATCTGGATATGGATGCTTTTAAGATATAAAATAATACGTTGAACATATTTTATATATTGACATTGCCCTCCTTTCATGCTTCTCCAACTTCATGAAGGAGCCAAGTCTTTTTGATATTACTGGCTGAAAGACAATTAAGACATTAACTTACTTTAATGGCATGAGTACAGGCCCTCTTGCTTTCAGATGTATAATAATAAGTAACACTATTCAAAAGGTCAAATCATTTAATTAATTATTTTTAATAGCTAAATTACTGTGTTGGCTCATTTGATTGAAATTTTTTAAAAATTGAATATTATAGGATCTATGTCAACAATTCTGCTATAAGTTTACTTCAGGTCAAAATAATTTCTTAAATGTTTTCGTTGTGGAATTCAGACTTTTATGAAGCATTTGTCTGCAATACAGTTCCAGACTGCCTTTGAAGAAAGCCAGCCTCTCTCTATATGATAGCCAATAAGCAGTTTTAATGTCCTGTTGTATAAGTGTTTTTATATGAGGAGAATGTTTGACTCAGCGAACTAGACTGGTTGTTTTGATTCCTGAAAAGCAGAGAGGTGAGAGGGAAGCATTTCCTCGATGTGTTGCTCTCATTGATGAGGCATGTTTGGATCTTGAGCCTTCTGGCATCCAAACATGCTAAACCCTTACAAAAATAATGTAATTTCTTCTTGTTTTTGAATCCACATTATACATTTAATGGTATAATATGTAACTGTAACTGATATTGCTTGTCAGAAATAATAAGCTTGGGAATAAATAAAGCCATCACTTGTACAGTTATTGGTAGAGAGAATGAATTAGGCAATTTGAGTACATGTTATTCACTGAATTGTGAAGGTGATTTATGAATATTACATCTTCCTGATTCATGAATGGTAGCATTAATAGTTGGTCTAGTAGAAAGGGCCTATATTTGCTGCCGTTTCTGCTGCTTTTTGTCAGTGTTCCTACAGATGAAGATATATTTCCTTGTTAGATATGGGTAAAGGAATGTGACATAAGCTCTTTTGCAAATGGAGCAAATATTAAAGTGTGGCTTTCTCCTTAAAATTTGACAAGTAACTTCTCATTAAGACATTCTATATATCATACTCAATTTGCCTTTTGTAAGAGTTAGGTTGGATTACATTTTCCATCAGATGTGTAATTTTTAAAAATTGTTAGCCACTAAAACCATTTAAATATTTACATAGGTGATATATTTCATTATATTAAAAATATTATATTTTTGACATATGAAATAAACTTCCTACAGCTTTGATAAATATATTCAAATACATACTATTTTATTGTTAAGTGGTTGAAGACTCTGAGGGTACTGTGGAGTTATGTTTGAGTCATAGCATAATCCAGTAGAAAACGTTAAATAAACGGAAAGATATATCAACTTCCCTTTACTTACAGAACACGCTATAATACAGTACTAAACTGCAGATAGATATCCAAATTAAAACATGCATACATATATTTGCAAATTCACTCAGACTGATAAAGTCGCAGCTATAAAAACATGCAGCTTAAACATAGAGTGTAATAGTACAAGTCGACAGCATAACTAATAGTGGTCTTCTGAATGCGTCTGTATTTAAACTCTATTGCCTTGTGACTAAATAGCAGAAATAGCCTAGATATTGGGCAGCTATTTAGGCAGAGTATCTCAGTATTGTTGAAATGAAAGTTTGGTGGTAAGGGCATCTCTGACTTATTTATATTGTTGGATGGAATTATTCAAATATCTATTTGTTTACTTTGTATGTTTCTTATAGGTATGTGCTTTTCTTGGTAGGTGTGTCTGGCAATAGTAAACCAAACTCAATCTGTGTTAAATATAAAGGGGATTTATTGGTACATTTTAGTGTAGGTCTGGCTCAGGCTCTAGTGATGTCATCAATACTTGGTTTCTCTCTTTTGCTTCTGGGAATCTCTTCTATATTTGTTTTATTCAGACAGGATTTTCCCTAACAGTGGTGAAATGGCTGTTACACTTAATAGCCTCACAGTCTCTTGTTTAAGGATAGTGAGAAAAGAGTGTCTCTGCTTTTGGATAATTCAAACGGAAGTCCATTTTGAATAATCTATTAGTTTGCGATGCTTATTTATCATGTATTAAATTCTTATACACACTAGGGTCGATTCCTGAGCTGTTGAGATTGCTCATTGTTGTTAGTGCTGTCGGAGTGGATTCCTACTCCTCTCGACCCTGTGCGCGCAGACCAGAACCGTGCCTGTCTTGCACCCTCGTCTCACTTCTGGCGCTCTATCAGACAGTGCTCCACTGCTGTTCACAGGGTTTTCATGGCAAATTTTTTAGGAGGTGGGTGGCCAGGTCCTCTTTCTTAGTCTGTCTTAGTCTGAAAGCGCCACTGAAATCTGTCCACCAGGGGTGACCTGCTGGTGTTTGAAATCCTGATGGCAGAGCTTTCAGCATCACGGCAACCCGCAGCCGCCAGGAGATGACAACTGACAGGTGGAGTGCTGTGGTTCGCTGGTGGGGTAATGAACCACGGTGGTGAGAGCACCTGACCTTAATCGCTAGACCACCAGGACTGGCTAGAGCTAATACAGGGCGGGGGTATTGCAGAAGGAATCATATCTCTATTATTATGAGACCTTCTAACTTTCGGAAGTGTGTTATTTCAGGGAATGGATGTGATAGCTCTTCTGTGATGTTATTAGAGAATTGTTTATAAACACTTGTAATAATGATGTTTATAAGCGTTGTACCCTCCTGGTACAAATAAAACAGTTTTTTAAGTGAAAAAAAAAGAACTTCTAACTGGCTATAAGCGGTATAGAAAACAGATTTTATTTAAAATAGTTACTCAGTAAGTGGGCTCCTTACAAAACTCTTTTTCTTAATTCTAAGAGATTTTCAAATAATTCTCTTAGTTCTTCTATATATATAATCATGTCATCAAAATGGTAATTTGGCTCCTGCCTTTGTCAGCATTATATTTGGTTTTCTATTTTGCTGCCTTGGACAAAAGTTAAGGACAATAGTAAATGATAATGGTGGTATCTGGCGTTCAATTCTGTTTTTAATGGGAATGCCTTTTTTATAATTTTATGATTATAATTTTTTATAATTTTTTTGTTTAATCAGATTTTTCTACTTAATTTTGAATCAATTGGCTGGGGGTTTTTATTGTGGTTAGTTGGTGGGGCTGAGCTCAGGGTCCTTACATACTGGTAGGACTTGAAACTCCTGCTGGTACCAGGGGAGGGAGCACACCAGCTTTCTTATCAGCTTGCCCAGATGTAGGCAGAGGGGAAGAGGAGGAGGTGATGCTTTAAAAGCTGTCGGCAGTCAGACATCAATAAACAGAGTCAGACTCTTTATTTCCGTGGAGTTTACAAGAAAGGATACAATGATAAATGATAGAATATTAGTTTGCAACAGTTTTACAATTGAGAAGTGAAGCTGTTGATTTTGGATGGTTTCACTACAGAAGCCATAGTCACCCTCTGGCTCTTTATGATGCTGTTTCTGATCTGCAACATAACTAGAGCAGGATTTGAGAGTAGCTACATTTGTACATGCTGGATGGATTATGTATCTTTGTTCCTGACTCCAATACATAGGGAATTTAATTTTTATAATTTCTGTGGAGAGTGAAAATTTGAAGGCCATCATTCGTTCGAAGCTACAACCACATTCAAAGTGAGGAAAAGGCCATTATTTGCTATGGTACAAACTTGAATTGCTTGCAAATTGGAAATAGATAACAGAATTAATTTATTCTATTATGGAAATAAATATAAATGGTTTAAACTCTCCTATAAAAGGCAAAGACTTTGGATTATAATAAAAAGATAAAATCATATTTATAAGAGGCACACACACACAAAGGTATATAATTATTAAAAATGAAGGGATGGACAAGGATATGTCAGGCAAATGGGAATATAAAATAAAATCTGAGTGGCCAATTTATTTCCTACAAAGTAAAATTCAAGGCAAAAACATTCAGGTGGGCTTGAAGCAAAGGCAGCTTTCTGATTATGGCTGAGTCAACAGTAGGGAGTGCCACTTGCAGCAGAGATTTGAGATTATATTTGCAGGGGAAGATAGAACTACCTGTCTATGGACAGCAGGATTTTTTTTTCTGTATTGAAGCACATCTCCATTTGATATTTGGCTTATAATCAGTTAACTTGGTGGAAAGTTTAAAGGATTCAATAAGTTACATCCTATAGGTGAGGAGAAAGAATCAACCTTTTCTTCAGACAAATATATGCATTTGTTGTTTTTAATCCTGTTCATAATTGCTTTCAAGTTTTCAAAAGAAATTTTAAAATCATCATTTCTCTGATTATCAAATGTAAGTATAAAATGACATCTTTTTTAATTCTACCCACGAGTGAAGAAAATTTAATAGAAATTTATTGACAGTCTAAATGGATGGAATACACGTAAAATAGCAATCTCCAGCACCTGTGATTAACAGGGCTTTTAAAACATCTTTACTTGAGGGACCTTTACATCTCAGAATATTACATTCCCTAGCCATATTATTTACACTTTTTTAATTAAGGTTATGAAAGTTAACATCCTTGTGAAATTACAGTTGTACATCATTATTAGTCATGTTGTGGGTACACCACTTCACCCCTAGTGCCCTCCCCCCACCCCCCTTTCCCCTGGCAACCACCAATCAGTTCTCTTTGTCCATATGTTAACTACCACCTATGAGTGGAGTCATACAGGGTTCATCTTTCTCTGTCTGGCTTATTTCACTCAACATAATACCCTCAAGGTCTATCCATGTTGTTGTGAATGGGACAACTTTGTCCTTTTTATGGCTTAGTAGTATTCCGTTGTATATATATACCACGTCTTCTTTATCCAGTCATCAGTTGCTGGGCACTTAGGTTGGTTACATGACTTGGCTATTGTGAATAATGCTGCGATGAACATAGGGGTGCATGGAACTTTTGGAATTGCTGATTTCAGGTTCTTAGGATAGATACCCAGTAGTGGGATGGCTGGGTCATAAGGTATTTCTATTCTTAACTTTTTGAGGAATCTCCATACTGTTTTCCATAGTGGCTGCACCGGTTTGCATTCCCACCAACAGTGTATGAGGGTTCCCTTTTCCCCACAGCCTCTCCAACATTTGTCACTCTTGGTTTTGGATATTTTTGCCAATCTAACGGGTGTAAGGTGATATCTTAGTGTAGTTTTGATTTGCATTTCCCTGATGATTAGCGATGATGAACATCTTTTCATGTGTCTATTGGCCATCCTTATATCTTCTTTGGAGAAATGTCTGTTCATGTCCCCTGCCCATTTTGTAATTGGGTTGTTTGATTTTTTATTGTTGAGTTGTGTGAGTTCTTTGTATATTATGGAGATTAACCCTTTGTCAGATAAATAACTTGTGAATATTTTTTCCCAATTAGTGGGCTGTTTTTTGTTTCAATCCTGTTTTCCCTTGCCTTGAAGAAGCTCTAGTCTGGTGAAGTCCCATTTGTTTATTCTTTCTATTGTTTCCCTCACGTGAGGGGTTATGGTGTCCGAAAAGATTCTTTTGAAGCTGATGTCAAAGAGTGTACTGTGGATATTCTCTTCTAGAAGACTTATTGTTTCAGGCCTAATCTTTAGGTCTTTGATCCATTTTGAGTTTATTTTAGTAAATGGTGAAAAAGAATGGTTGATTTTCATTCTTTTACATGTGGCTGTCCAGTTTTCCCAGCACCATTTGTTGAAGAGACTTTCTTTCCTCCATTGTAGGCCCTCAGCTCCTTTGTCAAAGATTAGCTGTCCATAGATGTGTGGTTTTATTTCTGGGCTTTCAGTTGTGTCCCATTGGTCTGTGCATCTGTTTTTGTACCAGTACCATGCTGTTTTGATTACTGTAGCTTTGTAGTATGTTTTGAAGTCAGGGATTGTGATGCCTCCAGCTTTGTTCTTCTTTCTCAGGATTGCTTTAGCAATTCGGGGTCTTTTGTTGCCCCATATGAATTTTAGGATTCTTTGTTCAATTTCTGTAAAGAATGACATTGGAATTCTGATTGGGATAGTGTTGAATCTGTAGATTGCTTTAGGTAGTATGGACATGTTAACTATGTTTATTCTTCCAATCCATGTGCATGGAATGTCTTTCCATCTCTTTATGTCGTCATCGATTTCTTTCAAGAAGGTCTTGTAGTTTTCGTTGTATAGATCTTTCACTTCCTTGGTTAAATTTGTCCCAAGGTATTTTATTCTTTTTATTGCGATCATGAATGAGATTGAGTTCTTGAGATCTTTTTCTGTTAGTTCATTGTTAGCATATAGAAATGCTACTGATTTATGTATGTTGATTTTATACCCTGCAACTTTGCTGTAGTTGTTGATTGTTTCTAATAGTTTTTCTGTGGATTCTTTGGGGTTTTCTATATATAAGATCATGTTGTCTGCAAACAGCGAGAGTTTTACTTCTTTGTTGCCTATTTGGATTCCTTTTATTTCTTTTTCTTGCTGAACTGCTCTGACCAAAACCTCCAGTGCTATGTTGAATAAGAGTGGTGAAAGTAGGCACCCTTGTCTTGTTCCTGTTCTGAGAGGGATGGGTTTCAGTTTTTGTCCCTTGAGTATGATGTTGGCTGTGGGTTTGTCATATATGGCCTTTATTATGTTGAGGTACTTTCCTTATATATCTATTTTATTGAGGGTTTTTATCATAAATGGATGTTGGATCTTGTCGAATGCTTTCTCTGCATCTATTGAGATGATCATGTGGTTTTTGTTTCTCATTGTGTTAATGTAGTGAATCAGGTTGATTGACTTGAGGATGTTGAACCATCCCTGTGTCCCTGGTATAAATCCCACTTGATCATGGTGTATAATCTTTTTGATGTATTGCTGTGTTCGGTTTGCCAAAATTTTGTTGAGGATTTTTGCATCTATGTTCATCAGTGATATTGGCCTGTAGTTTTCCTTCTTTGTGTTGTCCTTGTCAGGTTTGGGGATCAAGGTGATGCTGGCTTCATAGAATGTATTAGGGAGTGCTCCATCTTCCTCTATTTTCTGGAATAGTTTGAGGAGGATAGGTATTAAATCTTCTTTGAATGTTTGGTAGAATTCTCCAGAGAAGCCATCTGGTCCTGGACTCTTATTTTTGGGGAGGTTTTTGATTACTGTTTCTATTTCTTTACTTGTGATTGGTCTATTCAGATTCTCTATTTCTTCCTGATTCAGTTTGGGTAGGTTGTATGAGTCTAGGAATTTATCCATTTCTTCTAGGTTGTTGAATTTGTTGGCATATAGTTTTTCATAGTATTCTCTTATGATCCTTTGTATTTCTTTGATATCTGTTGTGATTTCTCCTCTCTCGTTTCTAATTTTATTTATTTGAGACTTCGCTCTCTTTTTTTTTTTAGTGAGTCTGGCTAAGGGTTTGTCAATTTTGTTAATTTTTTCGAAGAACCAACTCTTTGTTTCATTGATCCTTTCTACTGTCTTTTTTGTGTCAATATCATTTATTTCTGCTCTAATTTTTATTATTTTCCTCCTTCTACTGACTTTGGGCTTTGTTTGTTCTTCTTTTTCTAATTCTGTTAGATGTCATTTGAGGCTGTTTATGTAAGATTTTTCTTGCTTATTGAGGTGAGCCTGTATTGCAATGAATTTCCCTCTTAGGACTGCCTTTGCTGCGTCCCAAATCATTTTGTACGGTGTGTTTTCATTCTCATTTGTCTCCAGATAATATTTGATTTCTTCTTTAATTTCTTCAATAATCCATTGTTTGTTCAGTAGCATGTTGTTTAGTCTCCACATTTTTGGCCCTTTCCCAGCTTTATTCTTGTAGTTGATTTCTAGTTTCATAGCATTATGATCAGACCCTCTTAAACTTATTGATGCTTGCTTTGTTTCCCAAGATATGAGGTCTATCCTTGAGAATGTTCTATGCGCGCTTGAGAAGAATGTGTAACCTAATGTTTTTGGATGAAGTGTCCTATACATATCTATTAGGTCCATCTGATCTAATTTTTCATTTAATTCTATAATTTCCTTGTTGATTTTCTGTCTGGATGATCTGTCCATTGGTCTTAATGGGGTGTTGAGGTCCCCTACTATTATTGTATTGCTGTTGATGTCTCCTTTCAGTTTTGTTAATAGTTTCTTTATGAATTTTGGTGCTCCTGTGTTAGGTGCGTATATATTTATAAGTGTTATGTCATCTTGGTGGAGCGTCCCTTTTATCATTATATACTGCCCCCTTTGTCTTTCTTTATCTGTTTTGCTTTGAAGTCTACTTTGTCTGATATAAGTATGGCAACACCTGCTTTCTTTTGTTCATTATTAGCTTGGAGTATTGTCTTCCATCCCTTCACTTTGAGTCTGTGTTTGTCTTTGGGGCTGAGGTGTGTTTCCTGGAGGCAGCATACTGTTGGATCTTGTTCCTTGATCCATCCTGCCACTCTGTGCCTTTTGATTGGAGAGTTCAATCCATTCACGTTTAGAGTGATTATTGAAACGTGATGGGGGCCTACTGTTGCCATTTTATCACTTGTTTTCCAGTTCTTTTGCATTTTGTCCTGATGGAGAGCTGTTACTTTGTGTTATTGTCCTTCTGCTTATCTCCTTTGTTCTCGATTTTGTAACCCCTTTCCTTTCTTTTCATTTTTCAGGAATGAGGTTCTTCCTGAGCATTTCTTGAAGAGGAGGTTTTGTGGTGATGAACTCCCTTAACTTTTGTTTATCTGGGAAAGTTTTTATTTCTCCATCGTATTTGAAGGATATCTTCGCTGGGTAGAGTATTCCTGGCTGCAGGTTTTTGTCCTTCAGAGTTTTGAATATTTCATTCCAAGCTCTTCTAGCCTGTAAGGTCTCTCCTGAGAAATCTGCTGATAGCCTTATGGGGTTTCCTTTGTAAGTTTTTTTCTTCTGCCTGGCTGCCCTTAGTATTTTCTCTTTGCCATTGACTTTTGCTAGTTTCACTACTATATGCCTTGGGGTTGGTCTTCTTGCGTTAATAAAGTTTGGAGATCTATTGGCTTCTGTCCCATGGAGTTCCATCTCTCTTCCCAAGTTTGGAAAGTTCCCAGCTATTATTTCTTTGAACAGGCCTTCTGCCCCCTTCTCCTTCTCTTCTCCCTCTGGTATACCTATAATCCTTATGTTGCATCTCCTAATTGAGTTGGATAATTCTCGGAGAGTTTCTTTATTTCTTTTTAGTCTCAGTTCTCTCTCCTCCTCTGTCTGCAGCATTTCTATATTCCTATCCTCCAAATTGCTAATTCTGTCCTCCATGTTATCGACCCTACTGTTTAGAGAGTCCAGACTTTTCTTAATCTCCTCCATTGTGTTCTTCATCTCCAGTATTTCTAATTGGTTCTTCTTTATAGTGTCAAGCTCTTTTGTGACATAGCTCCTGAACTCATTGAGTTGTCTATCTGAATTCTCTTTTAACTCGTTGAGTTTTTTAATAATGGCAGTTTTGAAATCATCATCATTTAGGTTATAGATTTCATTCTCTTTGGGATTGTTTTCTGGGTGCTTATCATTTTCCTTCTATTCTGGAGATTTAATATATTTTTTCATACTGCTTGATGGCATGGATTTGTGCCTCTGCATAGAGATAGAGTTTAGTTGCTGCTACCACTTGTTGCGACTGGTGTGTGTGTGGGGGGCAGCTGTTTAGACTGCACCAACCAGGAACCCTGTCAGCTGTTACTGACTGGACCTGGACCCCTCCTCGTAGTCACAGTGGTCCTGTGCGGTCCCTCATTGGTTGTGGGGGCAATTGCAAGGGGGCCTCAGGCTGCTGGTGCCTACTGTTGCAGCCCACTTAGACGCGCTTCCTCCTTGTGGTCTGCAGTGGTGTTGTGGGCTTTCACAGCAGCCAGGGGAAGGATCACCTATAATCGCTGCTTTGTCCCTAACAGAGCCCACAAGATCACACTTGTCCACTATAGGTCCCAGCAGAGCTATGGGTATCTTCTGCAGTCTGTCGTTAGCTCACCTAGCTGTGCTACTTTTGCCCCAGGGCCTTCCCGCCTTGCGATTGCCAGTCGGGACCTCTCCACTAGTGCTGTGCAGAGGCTTTCGCTAAGGCTGCTGTAGGAACCTGGAGTTCCCCACTGGGCTACATAGCTGTTTCACCAGAGCTCCACTCTGCCCCATTCCACTCTCATGGGATCTCTGAGAGCCCCTTGCTTCCTCTGGGACACGGCCAGAGTCTGTGGGCCTGGCGGTGGCTTGTAAGCTGCTGCCTTGTGGGGAATTCTGCTCTAGGGAACTTCCTGGTGTTCTGAATGCTGGGCGGGGCCTCTCTGCCAATGGCAAGCAGAGGCCCTCCCTGCTGGGGGGGGGCAGGACCATGGAGTGTCCCCCCAGGCCGCAGAGCCTGGTGTTGGAGCTCCACCCAGTCCCCAAGCATGTCCACGGGAAGTCCGGGCACCCCCTGCACTGACCCGTGCGCCAGAGACTGTGGGCCCAGCAGCAGCTGGTGGTCTGGTGCAGTGCCAGGGAATTCGCCCGCTGGGAGCTTCCCTTTGTTCTGGATTCTGGATGGGGCCTCCCAGCTAATGGTGAGCAGAGGCTTTCCCTGCTGGGGGGTTGCAGGACCCTGGAGCCTCCCCCCGGGCCACAGAGCTGGGCACTGGACCTCCAACCGTGTCCCCAAGGACATCCACAGGAAGTCCGGACACCCCCTGCACCTACCCGTGTGCTGGAGACCGTGGGCCCAGCAGCAGCTTATGGTCTGGTGCCATGCCGGGGAATCCACCTGCCGGGAGCTTCCCTTTGTTCTGGAATCTGGGCAGGGCCTCCCTGCTCACAGCGAGCAGAGGCTTTCCCTGCTGGGGAGGTGGGGGACCCCGGAGCCTCCCCCGGGCCTCAGAGCCAGGCATTGGACCTCCAACTGTGTCCCCAAGCACATCCATGGGAAATCCGGGCGCCCCCTGCACCGACCTGTGGGCCGGAGACCGTGGGGCCAGCAGCAGCTTGCGGTCTGGTGCCATGCAGGGGAATCTGCCTGCCAGGAGCTTCCCTTTATTCTGGATTCTGGGCGGGGCCTCCCTGCTAATGCCAAGCGGAGGCCTTCCCTGCTGGTGGGTGTGGGACCCTGGGGATTCCCCCTGGGCTTAGGTGTAATCACGGGGGCTTGAGTAGGGCTGTTGTCACCTATTTCCACTGTCGCTCCACTGGTGAGTGCACACTCCTGTCCTTGGTGTGTGGTGATGCTATGGGGGAGTCTGCTGGAAGAGAGCCTCCTGCAGGAACTAGGCTGTCCGGGGGTCGGGGGTCAGAGAGTTTTCACCTATTTCCACCTCCTCCCGGGGGGAAGTCTGTCCGCCTTCTGATGTATAGTAGCACGAGACTCTTAGGCATCTTGAGATGCTATCTGGATATCCTTTGCTAATCAGTGAATGTCCAATTAGTTGTAGATTCGACGGGGGAGAGACGAAGAAGACCACTCACTCCGCCATCTTTGTCCCGGCTATTAGCATACTCTTATTGCAATTGTCCTCTTAATTGGGTTGGTACCGAGTGTAGCTGGTTGCTAGGCTCAGGGGCGTACAGTTGTGATAGGCCTGAGGCCAACAAGGCTGATGTCAGTTCTCTTAGGAGTGCAGCTGAGTAGGGCTAGCCCTTGGCATGGAGACACTCAGTTGTTTCAGGCTTTGGAAGGTGGGGGTGATCCTTTTTATGGCTATTTGTGAAACACAAGTCTTCTGCCGCTGATAAGCCTCACCCCCCTCTGGACCACATACACTGTCAGCACAGTCCTGGTCCGTGCGCACTTCTCAACCCCCTGGAGCTTACCCCACCGCCACACTGCAGAGGCCCCCTCCTCTGCCCCAGTGCCCCCCACAGTTCACCTGGTCCTCACACAAGCCCTGCCCCACAGAGGCAGACACCTTTGCCTGCCTGTAGAGGATCAAGGCACTCAGTCAATGCAGGCTGAAAAGTAGCCTGAGGGCTTGCTGTTAGGTGGGGCCAGTCCCTAGGGCGGGTTGCCTGCCCTGGCTGAACTGGATTAAATCTGTGCTCTAGTGGGTGTGTCAGACCCCTGGGCTAACAGCCCAAGGGACACACCTCAGTGGCCCCCACTTGTGTCCCTATCAGCACGCCTGGACCAGCTCAGAACAACAGCCCCCTCCAATGTCTCAGTCTCCGGAGAGGATCCTCCTCTCGCCAAGATGCCCCCAGAGCCCACCAGGTGAGTCTCGTTTTACCAAAGGACAGTCAGCCTTCTCTCTGGTGATTTTAGGTTGCTGCAATGAGTGAGTTTGTCCGTGGGCCCTTTAAGACCCGGATCTTTTTGGCTTTCAGCTGATAGCTTTTCCGGGGTGTCTTCGCTGCAGTTAATAGCCAGCAAAGCCAGACAGTAAGACACCCCTCTCAGCTGGGCTGAGTCCGAAGGATGGTTATAGCAGTATTGCCCCTGCTCTGGACCTCTCTCCTCCAGGGAGGGCTGTGTACCTTAGGTTGGCTCCCGCCTGGCCAGCTGAGAAGCTCTGCTGCTCCCAAAGGTGGCTTTTTTCCTCTCTGGCCGGAGTTACTGCCTCTTCTGCTTTCGTCAGGACTGTCCCTTGTTGTGGGGGTTCTTTTTATCCAGTTTTCAGTTTTCAATCCAGGGTGATTCTTCCTAAAATTGTTGTAACCTGGTTGTGTTTGTGGGAGGAAGTGAGTTCAACATCTGCTCACAGCACCATCTTGACGAGAACCCATATTATTTACATTTTTTGAGACTTGTCGCTCAATGGACAAAGAAAGAGATGTGTAGTGAATGGAGAAAGATGGGGTGGGGTAGTGCTCTGGTGCCTCAAAAGTAGTACAGACCCAGCAGAAAGATTCTTACCTACATTTTTGGTTCATGAATCTTAGCAAAGGGGCATAATAGGGAAGTATTGAACTCATCCTCATTTCTTTCATCTCTGTGTCTGTGACTTATAGCATGTGTAAATTCCTTATAGATTTTGATTATGTATTTTCTCTGAATCCTGGTTCTTGATGATGATTTTATTTTTCCTTTTTTAAAAAATCTGGGGCTGGCCTGGTGGTATAGTGGTTAAGTTGGCACACTCTGCTTCAGTGGCCTAGGGTTCGCAGGTTTGGGTCCTGGGCACAGACCTACACTCTGCTCATCAGGCCATGCTGTGGTCATGTCCCACATGCAAAATAGAGGAGGATTGGCTCAGGGTCACTCTTCCTCACTCCTCGCCCCCCCCGCCCCCAAAAAAAATCTGCCTTCAGATGTGTGTTATTGGGAAGATGTTGGTAACCTTGTTAGGACTAGTATGCAGATGCAATTCTTCCCCCTATGAATTGTTTGCTTAAACTGTGAAAGTTAAATGATTGTAGATGCTTTTATAATGACTAACTCAGTATTTAATGGAAGAAGCAAGGTTGTACCTTATTCTCATTACTCAAGACATGAAAAAGACCCTATTGCCTCTGCCCCTTAGTTTTTTTTTTCATTCCTTCGGAAGAGAAATAGATACATTGAACTTTTTTTTATTGGGGGCAAGTTTTTATAGGAAGATCCCCAAATGATAACTTTCCATATATATAATTTCCACATGTACTGTTCCATACTTAATGGAATATTCCATATGAGCTTCAGGTTTTTGTGAAAATGTTGCTTGAAGTCTGGAAGAAACTCTGAAGAATATACTTTGGAGTCGTGATAGAAAGTAAGCCTGTGTCATATGAAATGGCTTGATTTTTCCATCATTTTTGTATGCATATCAGTCATCCACATCTGGTGGTTAGGGATCTCTATTTCTATTTCCTCCAAAGCCATTTCCATTTTGGATTTCTTCTTTATGGAGAACTTTGTGGCTTTATAGCCACCATATTTCTTTAGCAAGCAAAGGGGTGAAAGGTAAAGTAAGACTGGTGGGGGTGGCATTTGCTGTTTAACCTAGCCACTTGTAATCCTCAGCAGGTGAAATCAGAGTCAGTATCTGTTCACCTATACTATGGCACTGCCATAGGGGACCATCTGATCCCCTTCCAATACTTACTGTGACAAGTTGAGACATTTGGTAACTCTGTATCTATGCCATGCCTTGAAACATACAGAAATACATGGGATGTGTTAGGAATAAAGTAGATTTAGAAGTTACAACTTTAGAATTTTCTTGACTTCTTCCCCATCGGGGTTATGATTTTATTCTTGTTCATTCGTCTGTGACTTAATAAAGATTATTTACTTCTCTATCTCAGCCAACTCTAGCCTTAGCTGTTACTGCCCTATTATTTCCTTCCATAGCCTCTCCAAACATATTGCAGCAAATCAAGGGCCTTATGTCGTGTCCTAGTTTTGGAGCATTCTCTTTTAGACTCTTCCAAATAGAAATCTGTCTTTTAGATTTCTCTTGAAGATTGATGGCCAGTCAGGATAGTGTCTTGGGCTTTGAATACTCTGTTCTTGGGTTCAGCTAAACATTCAGATTCACAAAACTATCTTGGCCATACTTGGCAGGGTCTATTTAGAAGGAAATAGGACAAGAACCACAGCTTGCCTGCCAAAACTGTCAGGAATTCTTCTATAGGAGTCCTTTTAGCAGTCACATGGAATCATGGCTCAGGTGCAAGAAGATTTGGTACATATCAGGCGGGTGTGATATTTCCCCCGGATTAAAAGTCTCATGCCCCACAGGAACCAGTATCTCTTGTAACTACTCCATAGGCATAGCTTCTAGGATCCCCACAAGGGGCACGCCAGCTACAAAGGATAAATAAATCTATGGCTTTCCATAGATTTTCCATAGATTTCCATAGTTTTCCAGGTACAGATACTTCTTACCAATCAAGGGGCATTTTACTTTAAGTAATATTGCCTAGCAACTCAGTGGACATCTTCTCTTTTCAGGTTATGAAAGGAAAAGGACTAGCAAAGGGGAAGGGTTTTATTAATCTTTTGCCCACAGTCTGCTCCCTGTCCTTTGGTTAACAACCTTCACATAGAAGAAGACAATCAGCACATTTTATGACCACCAGTATTTGCATTATTCAGTGGGGGCATTAATGTTCACTTTTTACCCTAATCAATTGGAATATTCTTTTGACCAGTTAGTTTATTGGGCTCAATGCATCTTTTAATTCTATAAATCAGAGGTAAATTTACAACAGGGAAAAATACGTGATAGTGTTTAGTAAACGAAACATAGTACAGTGATATTTTTACGTCCTTTTTATAAACACATCCTTTCCATTTTTGGTAGTATATTTCAAAAGTATACCATCAGTAAATCTGGGGATCTAGGCAGTCTGACATCATGGTCAAGATTTTACTTTATCCTCTTGGCTTGGGCTTTTAAAAACACTCAGTGATTGTAGAAGGTACTTTATGAAGTTTCTTTATTTTTATTGGTAATCATAACAAGGCAGTGGAAGATATTGGTTAAGTAGGGTCACCTTGTAGTCTTGCCTTACTTCGCTGGCTGACACATACAAATGTCAGTAGCCATTGTTACTTATGACCCACCTGTGGCTGGGTTTCTGACTAGGTCCATTTCATGGACAACTATGGGAGTCAGCAGTTTTTCCTCTTAGCACAAATCTGGATTCACTCTGATCTTTATTTGCTCCTGCAAGCAGAAGACTTACCTTCTATCATATGTTTTAGAACTTTTGCTGTCTGACTAAGGTAAATAAGATCCTCCACCCAAGCATCAATATCTCATTATCGTCTCCCTCCTCATTTTTATTTTTTTAAAATCTCTTCCTCCTCCCAATCCTTTTTCTCTCAGAGTTCCTTGGACACTTGGATCAAAGGTTGATAGGTCTATCCCATATTGTCATGCTTTAAATCAGTCTACTAAGAAGAATACAAGACAGAAAGCTTAGCAGCAGGCCAGCATCAAGTATTTGCCTTCTGAGGGAGTTGTAGCAGTCTCACAAGGGGACAGCTCAGGTGCAAGAGAAGAGTCACAGTGTGTGGGTGCAAGATCCTCCCTGGTTTAAAGCCTCTTGTCTCCTTTGAGCCAATATTTCTCATAACAACTTTGTAGGTATGGCTTCTAGAGTTTCTGCAAGAAATATGCTAGTTACAAGAGTCATCATATACTGAGAAACCCAAAGTGACGGTATCCTCATTAAGTATTTATAGTTCTCTCATTCTGTAATCTCATTCTGAATTTCAGTCATAACTGTGCATCATATCACCATTTCTTTCAGCTCCTTTGTCCATTCATGTCCACTTTTCCTTTCTGTGCTCAGCTTTTTAGACTGTGCCTTGCCTCTATACCACTACATTTTTTAGCAAAGATCTCATTCAGTTCCGTGGCTTTAGGTACCTTTGATGTGCTAATTACTTTCAAATTTCTATCTCAAGCCCATCACCCCTATTGTAGATATTTTTATTTAACTGCGTTTTCAACATCTCTACTTGGATATTTGATAGAATCAAGAATAGGGAGTTGAGATATACTACAAGATGCCCTGGACGCCTTATGCCATGAAAACTAATTTTACTGGATAATCTGGGGAAAGGAATATGGTTACTAAGGGCATTTATGTAAATTTACATCCCAGAGCAAACATGCCTGGATTATATTGGATATTCCATGGGGTAAAGCCATAGCAGGTGATCTTTTGCTGCATAGCTAGTGTCATATAAAAATAGGCCTTCAGCTCTTGCTTGTTCTCAGCACTCTCTTGTCCTTCACAGACTTAGACCTGAACTACTTGACCTGACTTGTTGCATGTAATGAACTCTGAGCTGATCCTATTTCTGATTTCTGACCTCTTTATTTATTCTCCTATTTATAGAATTACCATATGTTTTTGTGCTCAAGGCAAGCTTCATGGGTGTGCAACCAGTGCAGTTGTACAGAACCTCACACTTAGAAGGACCCCACACTTAGTTTAATGCTCTACTGTTATAGTCTTGAAATTCTTAATACTTTTTGAACAAGCAATACTGCATTTTCTGTACCTCAAAATTATATGAGTAGTCCTATTTGTGTCCCTTATTTGACACTGTTTTCAGGCTACAGTCTTGGCTCCGGGATTCTCTGATTGGCCGTTTCAGGTTTCTGTGATCCAGTCCTCTCCTAGGCCTTTGTGGTCCAGTCCAGTCCCAGCTTCTTCTACCTCAACACAGTTCCCAGACACAGCACTCCATTTAGCCGTGTCTTAGCTGTAGGCTACAGAAATTTTTACTACATTTTGCGCATAATTGTTATAGAAAACATTTATTAAACACTTTCTATATGCCAGTTATGGTAATTGTTAATTCCTTATCTTATGACTAAATTTGTAATTTACTGAAACATTGTGAAAAGAATTCCACCAAAGGAAAATTATGATAGAATTGCTGAATGGTATGCACCAAAGCGTTATTATCTTCATTGTTTTCAGAGTTAATGATTTGGTAATATTTTCAATAATTAACAGCTTCTGGATAGGTTCCAAAATGGATCTTGGTTATAAGAATTTCATTTTATAGTAGATTTAAAATTTACTAAGGTTAGTAAAAGTTTTTTAGTAAAATTATTGAGTTAAAACTTTTATCAGATAAAATAAAGTTGATTTATCAGAGAGTTTTGAGATCTAAGTAGCTAGAGAGATCATATTTAATAATAATAAATAATCTTATTTATTAATAATATCACATTTAATAATATTTAATAAAATAAACCCTTATGCTGATTAATTTTTCTCACAATTATCTAAATTATAGTAATGCAAAAGTTATTTTTCTTCATAGTCATAATTGTTTAGGGATGTTCCTTTTGAAGAACAACTTTTCTTATTTGTATTTTGATTCTTTGGAGTAAAATTGTCTAAAAATGTGAAGGTCAAAATCAAACGTGTGAGTAACACCTGTGCTTTTTTGTACCCTGTTGAATGGGGTTACACATTTTGATTTGATTTCCTGTTGAATATCAACTGTTTTACATGAAACTTATGAAAACATAATGATCATGAAGGAATGGTGAAAAGTGAAAATAGGAGCATAACCTAAGCTATTTATATCTTAAAAAATTTGTGTTCTGGAACTGTGATATGTTTCCTCTATATTCCAAAAAATTAGTTTATTTATAAAGAACGTATCTCAAAGAGATTAGAGAAAGCATTTAGCTACAAGTTAGAGGCTTCAGGATAAACCAAACAAGTGAATAATACATTTTATCTGAAATTAGCTGTCTAAATAATTTAGAGAAATTCTAAATCACAAGTGTGAATGTGCACAATCATGATCAAAGCTCCAAATAGAACTGCAGTGAAGTTCAGGACTGATTAAAAAGTCTGCAGTAGTTCATGTGTTGAGAGTGTATCATTCAACAAATGAACTTTCCGATTAAAGTATCTGAAAAATCAGATATATATCTTTGCTTACTTGATAAAATAAGGTATATACATAAGATTTATATATCCTTAGCTTTCAGGGGAATGAACAGTGTATTTATCACAAAATGTTGCCAAAAGAAACGAATCAATGCTTCCATGATTATGTCTCGAGACAATTCATGAAGTTCATATGAAGGACGAAGATAAAATGATTAGCTGTCTGAACCAATGTATAGAAGGAAATGGGAGGAAAAACTACCTTATGACACAGATATTTAATAAAAGCCTAAAGTCAAAGGACCTGTATTGATTTTGCTCTAATTTCAATTTTGTATTATTTGCTTTTGTAGGTGTCTTAGGGATTGACTCTTAAAGGTTTTGTATAGTGATTGTTAATGGCTCTTGTAGAGTTAAGTCCCTTCTGGAAGTGTCTACAGAAACCAGAATATTGGGGGCCGGCCCTGTGGCCCAGTGGTTAAAGTTCTGTGTGCTCCGCTTTGGCAGCCAGGGTTTGCAGGTTCAGATCCTGGGTGTGGACCTACTCCACTCATCACCCATGCTGTGGAGGCATCCCACATACGAAATAGAGGATTGGCAAGGGTGTTAGTTCAGGGCTAATCTTCCTCAAGCGAAAAGGGAGGAACATTGGCAATGAATGTTAGCTCAGGGCAAATCTTCCTTACTGAAAAAAAAAGGAAACCAGAATATTAAAGCACATGGGATGCTGTGTATCAATACTCTAAGAAAGGGATTCTCAAAGTGTGGGGTTCTTGTGAAGGTTTAAGAGCTGGTCACCAATTGCATGTTGTCATCAAAATAAGTGACATTTTTCACAGCTATTCTGATGATATTTTGTGGATTAAAGGAGAATAAATCCTTTAAATCTGCTAACGTACATGGAGTTTTATACTACTTTATTTTTTCCCCAGTTCTTTGTTATCATTTTGTTATAAGAAATTGGAAATTCTTGGTGAAGGTGAGTCTCAGGCCTTTTGTCTAGCCTAACAAGCTGTCAGGGAAACTTGCCAGCCAACTAGCCTATGAGAACTACTGTTCTTGACGTTTCATCAGGGTACAAAAAGCACAGGTCACTCACATGTTTAATTTTGCCCTTCACATTTTTATACAACTTACTCCAAAGAATCAAAATACAAATAAGAAAAGTTGTTCTTCAAAAGGAATATCCCTAAACAATTATGAACATGAAAAAAAATAACTGTTGCATTACTGTAATTTGGTTGTTTTTTAAAATACAATACATAAAGCTAGAGTCCCCTTTGTTTTCCATTTCATGCTCACTTTTTTTCTTTTTTCATAAATGGCACTCTCATCATGAATTTAGTGTATATCTTCCAGTATATTTTTTATGTTTTTCCAGTATGTTGACTGATAAGTAACTATTTAGAAAGTTACATAAATACTATCATACTTTACATGTTTTTCAACTTTTTTTATCCACATCTTAGGGGATTTATTCACATTTATATAAGTGGATCTGTTTAATCCATTCTACTTCAGTATGGTATTCTATTGTGTGACCAGCACAGTTTATTTACTGGTATACATATTGATACATTTAGTTTGATTCTAATCTTTTGCTAATACAAATAATGTTGCAGTAAACGTCTTTGCCTCTGGGTCTTGGTACACATGGGTATGTAACCAGACAGCAGTTTCTGGTTTGTAAGGCACTTTCAGCTTTATTGAACGTTACCAAATTTCTTTCCAAAGTGGTTGTGCTGATTTACCCTTTTAACTTTGGGTTAAGAGTTTTCTGTTTTCACGACATCCTCACCAATACTTAGTATTTTCTGATTTCAGTGTGATAGGTATGTGAATCTTTTCAAGTTCTGTTTCCATGATTATTATGTAAGTGGATATATTCTCTTATATTTATTTGTTGTTTCTGTTTCCTCTTCTATGAATTTCCTGTTCTTATTCTTTGTAGGCAGTGGTTACACATTGTGGATACCAATCCTAACATCTTTTAGATGTGCTACAAGTATCCTCTAGTCCTTAGCTCGTCTTTTTAACTTTGTTCATAGATGTGATTTTTTTTATTGACAGATTATATATTTTTTGGTATCTTTTCTAAGAAATCGTTTTTTCTCCCCTGTTGAAATAAGGCTATTTTATATTTTATTAATGTTGTCTTCATAATATTTTTAATTTATCTGGAATGCATTTGTGTGTGGAGGTGGTTTTGAAGTAGTCTCTTTTTTTTCATGTTTAAAGGCAGTTATCAAAATATTTCTGGATTATGTGCTCTGTTTTCCACTGGTTTGTAATGCTATTTCTATCATATATATTGTAATAGTATATGTACGTTCACTACAGCATTTTATATATGTATAATATATATAGTGAATAATATGTATACAGTATATATCATATAGCATGTGTACCAATATATACTCTATGTATGTATACTATCTATATGCATATATAGTGTCTATTTCTGAGATCTCTATTGGGTTCTAGTCATCTGTTTCTAATCTTAGACCAATATCACACTATTTTTAATTATACAGCTTAAAAAAATCTTGTGTCTGATGGAATAAGATCTCCTATACTACTTTCACCTTTAATTCTAACATCAGATTTTTCTTGGCTATTCTTAGACATCTGATTTTCCATATAGATTTTGGAATCTATTCATATCCGTCTAAAAAAGCCCAGAATCTTCCTTGGGATGTTAATTGAATTTAATATTGTGAATAATTTGGGATATATTTTAAAACTTTATTATCTAATCTTTTCATCTAAAATGGTGGTACATATCTCCATTTACTTAAGACTACTTTTATCTCCTTTTGTAATACTCACTAATTTCTCCATGAAAGTCTTGTACATCTTTGTTAAATTTATTCCTAGATACCATGTAAGCTTTTATTTTATTTTTTATTGCAAATATATCATTTTTCAAAACTTTTTACTATATTCTCTAAAGAATTATTGTTGATATGTAGGAACAGTGTTAACTTATATATTTTGTTCTTGGATCCAGCAGCTCTGTTTAATTGCTGTGGTTTTTCTATAGATGGATTCTCTTCAATTTTTAAAATAATAACTGACATTTTTTTCCAATCTTCCATTCTCCTTACCTCTCTTCTTCCCCCCATTCTTTCCTTCCTTCCTTCATTTTTTCCTTTTCTTTTATTACATTCATTGAGACACACTATGTTGATTAGTATCAGTGATAGACATCTATGTCTTTCTAATAAGTAGAAATGCTTATAAAATTTTACTTTTAAGTATGATGTTTGCTGTAGGTTTTGGTAGATAGCTTTTATTAGGTTGGCGTAATATACTTCTATCCTTATTTTACTAACTTTTAAAAAATCATGAATGGATATTGAAATTTATTAATTTATATATATATGTTAAGATTATTATAAGATTTTTCTCTTTTAATTAGTTAATGCCATGGATTATGTGGATAGATTTTCTTGCATTCATTACATATTATTACTTTTAAAGTTTACTGTTCTGTTTGCTTCCGTGTTATAAGTGGGGTTGTTATATGCTTTTCTTGTGCGCTCTTTTTATTTTGGTATGAAGGTTTTACAAGTTTTCCCTCTTTTACCACTCTGAAAAAGTTAGCATTAAAAAGGAAAATTTATTTCCTGAGGTCTTAGTAGAAATTATTTACATAACTACCTGGGCCTTAATATCTCTTTGTAGGGGAGATTTTGCATATTCAGTTTCTCTAATCCGTATGAATTTATTCAGGTTTTCTATTTTTGAGCTAATGTTGTTAATTCTAGTTTACATAACATTGTCCATTTTAGTTAAGATTAAAAATATTATGGCTTAGGGGCTGGCCCCGTGGCCGAGTGGTTAAGTTCGCCTGCTCCACTGCAGGCGGCCCAGTGTTTCGTTGGTTCGAATCCTGGGCGCTGACATGGCACTGCTCATCAAGCCACGCTGAGGCAGCGTCCCACATGCCACAACTAGAAGGACCCACAACTAAGAACATACAACTATGTACTGGGGGGCTTTGGGGATAAAAAAGGAAAAAATAAAATCTTAAAAAAAATATTATGGCTTAAAGTTTGCTATATTCTTTTATGGCTAAGGAAACAATATATTTTTAATTGTGTTGCATTCTTTTATTCTTAAAATTATTTATTTCTACCCTTATTTTTTGCTTCTCAAAAAGTTATTAAAAATCTGTTTCATGAATCTTTGCAAAGAACCAGCTTTTGGGTTTTTGATCATCTCAAATATTTTTCTTACATTAATTTTTTTAAACTTTGAGCTCATTACATTGTTAAATTTCCCTCTAACTTCTTTATAAAAATAATTTAAATTAAAATTTTTGATGGGCAATACATTTGACATGGTCAAAATCAATACATATTTTAAAATGCACGTAGTGAAAGGTCTACTTTCCATGACTTTCCCATCTGTGTCCATATCTCAAAAGCCACCCCAATAAGTAAACCATTACATTAATTTCCAGTGTCCACTTCTTGAAAAATTTTATGCACATACCAGTAATACAAAAACACATTTTTACTTTTTTTGTGTTTGTTTTTATGGAAAATGGTAGCAGACTCTAGATGCTCTTCTGAAGCTTGTCTTAAAAATTTAACAATAAATACAGATATTTTCATATCAGTTCACAAAGAATATCCTCTTTTAAAAAGCTGTATAGCATTGCATCGTATTTGTGTATCGTGATTTACTTTGCCAGTTCCGTACTGATGCAGAATCATGTTGATTTTAGTCTTTTACTATTTCAAACAATTCTGAAATTAATAACCTTGTATTTCCTCCTTCACATATGTATAATTTTATCTGTAGGATAATTCCTAAATTTAGAATTGCTGTTTAAAAGGATATTCCAAGTTGCCCTTCACAGAGGTTGTATTAATTTACCTTCTCACCAGAAATATACTTTTCCACCCAGGTATACTTTTCCACTCCCAAGCTCAGTTTACTGCAGCCACACTCTCTTCAGTTAGGTCAGAATCCAGCCCTAGTTTGTGGAAGTTGCCTTCTTGCAAATTCTTAGTTCCTTCCGTGTTTACTCTTCCTCAATCCTAGAGGTAGTAAATGCTTCTTCCATTAGCAATTACTGTCTTCCGTAGAGTCCTTTTTTACTACTTTTAGTGGATGACTATCTTCTACTAGTTGATAATTCTTTATACTAAATCTTCCCTGTTCAAATTACTAACATGGCTTCTGTCTCTTGACTGGACCCTGACCAATCCAGAATTGATACCTCAAGGAGCTCCCAAAAGATCTACCATCAAAGATGAGATTTGGAGATTGGTTTGGCTATACCCTTAGGCTTGAGCACAGTGTTGATTTCCTTGTAATGGGAAATGGTATAATATTAATTCATAGCATGAAGTGGCATCACAATTAATTGAGCTATCACCGGGGAAGATTATGATGCACTTACAACTGAAGGAGGTGCCTCAGATCTCCTCTTGAGGAAGGACTCAACAACATTGCCTCAGGTATATACTATAAATCCTCCTTCAAGGCTTCTACCTGGGCCCCATTGCTTGAATACCCTAGGGAAAAGGACACTGTAGGGAATACTAGTTTCTGGCTTTGAGTTGATACTAATTCCTGGGGGCTTAAAAGGCCACTGTGGTCCTATAGTCAAGGTGGAGGGTATGGTGGTCAGGTGATAGAAGGAGTCTTAGCTGAAGTTAGACTGATAGAGGGCACAGTTTGTTCGCAGATTTACTTAATCAGGTCATGATGCAGGTTGCATCTGCTGTTCCACATATAGCGTCTTTACTGGAGCAAAACAACATGGTCCACTGTATTGATGGCACTAAGTTGATTATATTTGATGAGCAGGGAGTAAGAAGAACCTTATTTGCCTTAGGAAAACATATACAAACCAGACAGTAGAAGCTAAACCCCATGAAGTTTCAGGGGCCTCCTACCTCAATGAACTGTTTGGGGTTTGGATCACGTCAAGATATCCCTTACAATGTGAAAGATGGATATGTGAATAAGAGTACACACCTCTAGGATTTTGGAGCACTTCTATGTCCTCTTCTGCAGATAACTGTTTTCTGTATGAGAAAACAGCTCTGGCTTGCTACTGGGCCTCGATAGAAATTGAATGCCTAATCACAGGGCATTAGATGACCATGTAGCCTAAGCTCACCATCATGAACTGGGTATCTTCTAACCAAATAGCCATAAGGTTTGGAGTGTGCAGCAGTAATGTATAATGAAGTGGAAATGGTATATGAGACCAGATTCAGGCATGTCTAGAAGATACAAGTAATTGGCATTTGCTCAGATTCCTTTGACACTGACACATTCTGTACCAGAAATGCCAAATACATAATCAATATGAATAATGTTTCAAATTTTTAATCTCTTTAAAATATAATCAACTGTCTAAAGCATAACTTAATCATAACATTTAGGGGATTTATGACATACATAGAAGCAAATGTATGACAATAATAACTCAAAGGAAGGAACGAAGAAAACTGAAGTATACTGATGTAAGATTCTTACACTATACATGTACTGCATACTATTATTTAAAGGTAGATGGTGATGTTAAATATATCTAGAGCAACCACTAAAAAGAAACTGAAGGAGTGTAGCTGATACGACAGTGGTTGAGATAAAATAGAATCATTAAAAATATTCAACTAATCCAAAAGAAGGCAGGAAAGGAGAAAAAATGCTAAAGGATGGACGGTACAAATAGAGAATATAGGAAAAAAATGCATGTATCAATAATATTATCAACACATCAATAATTATTTTAAATGAAAATGTTCTAAACATTTCAATTAAAATGCAGAGATTGTAATATGGGATATAAAAGCAAGAAACAACTATGCTATCTCTAAAAAACGCACTTTGAATATATAGTTACACATAGGTTAAAAGTAAAAGAATGGAAAATGATATACCATGCAAACACCAATAGAAAATGCTGTAGTGGCTGTATCAAAGTAGATAAGAGAACAAGGAATATTATCAGAGATAGGAGGGACATTTCTTAATGAAAAAGAAAGAGGTCATCAAGAGGACACAGTGATCTTAAATGTGCGTGCATGTATAAACAGAGGTTCAGAATACATGAAGCAAAAACTGACAGAATAGAATGCAGAAAGAGAGAAATCTACAATTTTAGCCAGAAATGTCACCACTCTGGTCTCAATAACTGATAGAACAAAGGCACAAAACATCAGTGAGTTTATAGAATACTTGAACAGCCATCTTGGCCTATTAGACATTTGTAGAATGCAGGACCTAAAAATAGTACAATAAATATATTTCCAAGTGCGCATAGGGCATTCACCAAGATAGACCATATTATAGGCAATAAAACAAGTTTCAATAGATTTAAAAATATTGAAATAATAGTATGCTCTTTAATCATAACAGATTTAACCAAAAACCAATCACATAAAGATATCTGGAAAACTGTCTTATATCTGGAAATTAAACAACACACTTCTAAGTAAACCTTGGGTGAAAGAAGAAATCATGGGGAGAATTAGAAAATATTTTGAGCTGGAAACACAGCCTATAAATATTTGTGGGATGTTGCTAACAGTACTTAGTGGATAATATATTGAGTTAATTTTTATATTAGAAAAGAAGATGGGTAAAATCAATGAAATCTTCTTATACCTGTAAGAAATATAAAAAAGAAGAGCAAATTAAACCCAAAACAAAGAAAGGAAATAACAAAGACTGGATATGGACATAGGTGAAATAAAATTCTGTAACATCTATTATCCACAAGAAAATAAGAACTTCTAAGTTTCAAAATATCTGTTTTAAAAAATAAGATAAATTTATTAATAACTCTGAAAAGTTTGATTCCTTTTTTTTTTTGCTCCTTGCCAGCCATGTAACCTGGACAAGTTATTCAATCTATTTATTGCTTAGATTTCTCATTTGTACATGGGGGATAATAAATTTTAAGGCCATAGTGATTGAGAAGTAAATTAAATGAATATATGCAAAGATCATAGCACTCTAGAATTAAAATTTAGAAGCACAAACTTGTTTAATCCAGCCTGAATAAAATTAAAAAGCTAAAACAAGTAAAATGTTTTTAATGATAGGAATCTTGAGGTACTGAACTTTTTGGGCAGTTCTCTGAAAATACAATTTACTAAGAAAATACACCAAGACTAGGTAATCAGATGGACCCTCTAGTTAAGGACAATTAGAAAAATGAATTAAAAAAATCTTGGGGCGGCCGGGTGGCACAGCGGTTAAGTTCTCACATTCTGCTTCTCTGCTGCCTGGGGTTCGCCGGTTCAGATCCTGGGTGCGGTCATGGCACCGCTTGGCACACCATGCTGTGGTAGGCGTCCCACATATAAGTAGAGGAAGATGGGCACGGATGTTAGCTCAGGGCCAGGCTTCCTCAGCAAAAAGAAGAGGATTGGCAGCAGTTAGCTCAGGGCTGATCTTCCTCAAAAAAAGAAAAAAAAAAGTCTGCTTGAATATAGAAGCACTAACAAGGCAGTAAAAATTTACCAAGCAAGATATGACTAGGGGAGAAAAGAGGCCCAAGGAGGTAAGCCTTGTGTGGTAGGCACAATAGTAACCCCCTAAAAGTACCCATGTTCTAATTTCCAGAACCTATGAATATGTTATCTTACATGGTAAAAGACCTTTGCAGATATAATTAAGGATCTTGAGATGTGGAGATTATACTGGTTGTCTGGGCAGACCTAAAGTAATCACAAGGGTCTGTAAGAGGGATGCGGAAAAGTCAGAGTCAGAGAAGGTGAGGGGATGATGGAAGCAGAGGTTGGAGTAATATAGGGCTATGAACCAAGGAACATGGGCAACCACTAAAGACTGGAAAGGCAAGGAAACAAATTCTTCTCTGTAGTTTCCAGAAGGAATGCAGCCCTGTCAACACCTTGATTTTAGGACTTTTGACCTCCAGAATTGTAACATAATAAATGTGTGTATTTCAGCTACTAAGTTTGTTATAATTTGTTAGAGCACAATAGGAAATTCATATAGATTTTGGTACCTGGAAGTAGGGTGCTGCTGTAACAAATACCTAAAAATGTGGAAGTGGCTTTGGAATTGGGTAATGGGAAGAGGCTGGAAGAATTTTGAGAAGCATGATAAAATGATCTTGGATTGCTCTGAATGGAACGATAGTAGAAATATGACTATTAAATAATCTTCTGACAAGGGTTCAGAAGGAAGTAAAAAGCATGGTAGGAAAAACCTGTATCATTTTAGAGAATACCTAAATCATCATAAACAGACTGTTGGTCAAAATATGGACACTAAAGGCACTGCTAGTGAGGGATCAGAAGAAAATGTGGAACATGTTATTGGGAACTGTAAGAAAGGGAATCCTTGTTATATAGTGGCAGAAAGCTTAGCTAAATTGTGTCTTATACAACTATGTGGAAAGTAGAATTTGTAAGGGATGTTCTTGGATGTTTGGATGAAGAGATTTACAAGCAAAGTGTTGAAGCTACACTTAGTTTTCTTCTTGTTACTTACAGTAAAATGTGAGAGAAAAAGATAAATTGAGGGAAGAACTCTTAAGCCAAAGGAACCAGGATGAGATGATTTGGAAAATATTCAGCCTTGAATATCCAGATTGAAAAAGATGCTAAAATGGGGAGATTCACTGACAGGAAAGCATGCTCTGGAGAGAAAGCCAAGGTTGTGGCTGAACAGTCTTTTGCTAGTGCTGTGGAAGGATCCGAGTATTTAGGCACAGAGAGGGCTGTGACTGATGGATCCCTTCAGCCATCTCAGCAGAAGCCTAGAAAAGGGATGGAGTAATCTAGGAAATACAAGTGGAGCGAATCCCTGTGCCAGACACAGGAGACTCACAAGGTTCATGAGAATTTTACAACAATGCCAGCTTGGACTAAAAGGGACAAGAGAAGGAGAAGTGAAAGAAAGCTGTGGATGCCAGAATTCTAAGGGTAGGGACAGGCTGATAAAACTACCGAGCTGCAAGCACATGTTATCCTTCATGAAAAGGAAGGATTGACTCTGAGGGCGAGGGCGAAGCTGTGAGCCACAAAGGATTATTCTTGGGGCTTGAGACCTTGTGGAGGTTGCCTGACAGGACTTTGAAATTGCTTGGAATGAGTGACTCCCTTTCTTCTTCTGTTTTCTCCTTTTTTAAATGAGAATGTCTATGTTTGGTGTCCTATGATTGTGTCACATATTTTGGGGACTGATACTCGTTTTCTAGTTTCATAGGCCCACAGGTAGAGAGGAATTTTGCCCCAGGTGAAATATATCCAGAATCTCATCCAACCTGATTTATATGATTTAGATGATGCAATTTGGGACTTTTGAGTTGATGAGATTTCACACTTTGAGTTGCTGCTGTAATGGGTTGAGGCTTTTGGAGAGATGTTGGGATGGGGTGAGTGCATTTCGAGTGTGGGATGGATGTGAATCTTTGGGGACCAGAGGGCTGACTGTGATAGAAACAGTAATGTATCCGCAAAGATGTCCAAGTCTTACTCCCTGGAACCTGTGAATGTGTTACCTACCATGGTAAAAGAGACTTTTCAGATGAGGTTAAGTTAAGGATCTTGGTATAGAGATATTATCCTGGATTATTCAGATGGGCCCAATGTAATCACAAGGATCCTTATAAGAGGACCAGAAGAGTGTCAGTCAGAGAAGGCAATGTGACAACAGAAACAGAGGGAGAGAAGGCAAGTAATGGTGGAAACAGAGGTTGGAATGATGCAGGGCCACAAGCCAAGGCATGGGGCCAGCTTTTAGGAGCTGGAAAAGGCAAGGACACATAATCCTGCCAAGCATACAATTCCGGTAGTCATTGTGTCAATTGCTTGCCAGCTATATTAATTAATCCTCAAATTCAGTTGAAGTCCAACTGAATACTCTTAATTAAAGACTCAGCTGTAAAATAACCTCCTAGTAATAAAGGACGGCCTCTTTGCTCTTTGCCCTTTTTCTTCTTATACTTTCTAAAACATAGATGGAGTAAATGAATTTGCAGTAATCATTTTATGACCATGTTGTAGCAAAATTAGAAAATGTTCAAGAGAAAATGTTCAAGAGAGAGTCAAAATTAGAAAATGACTTGGGTACTGATGTTGTTGGGCCACTGAATCAATGCTTAAATAGCCTATTTCTGGACTTCTTCTTTATGAAGCAAATAAAAGTTTATTTTTAAAGGCAACATTGGGTTTGTTGATATTTGTGGTCAAATGCATTTGTACCTGATATTCTTATAAAACAAGCTGAAAAGTCAATGATAATAATTATGCTGAGAGAAAGCACAGTAAAAGTGAAATTCCTTCATTAAATGAGACAATCAAATGTCATGTAGTAACAGTGCCATATGTGTACAAGAGAACCTATAAACGTGTAGTAATATCTGTACAAACATGTGTAGATATTTTGGTTTATACTTGTGTTAAACTACTGACTTGCAGAATATGAATTAACCCTTGCTTTGTGTGCCACAAATATATGTGGGGAAGAATTTGGCAACAGTTAGTTATATTTACCTTTGAAAATTCAAGCAAAGGTAGAGTGATGTTTCTTTGATTTAATTTTATGGGACTTGTAGACTTGAAAACTTGCATTGGGATCAGCAGTGCATAGCACCAACCCTATTCACAGCATGGAAGAGTGTTATGTAAATAAGAGAGAGTGCGCCTGAGTGGCAATCCATACTCTGCTTTGTTCATAGAAAATGGTTGATAATCAATTGTGTGCTTTCTGATTTTAAATTGGATTTGCAATAGAAAGTATGATATATTCAAATTTCAGTCAGTGTATATGTGTATTTTACGTATGGAAAATGAAGAAATGTATGATGGATACAACTGTTTGATCACACTGAAGTAAGAATGTTGATGAGGGGACAGAAAATCATATGAGCTATTGAACTAAAGTATAAATTTAATGCCAGTCAAGTCCATTATGATTTCATGTGGTCTTTTCAATTGTCATATCTTAGTATCTGGAGTGGTCTGAACTTAGCACTTCCAAGCCAAAATACTATGTTTTTTAATGTTGAGGATATTTTCTCAGGATTTTTTAAGACAAACTGCAATACAAATAGCTTGAGACTGACATTTGGAGTTTTTCCCAGCTCAATGTCTTTTTTAGTCTTTGGAGAAAGAAACTGATGATGTATTATTTAGCTAATATATAAACCACATCCAAATTCTGCAACAGAGCATGAAGAAATAATTTCCAGAACTGAAAACAAGAGTGCATTAGAAATATACTTACTGTTATCTTCCAAGTTGAAACATCTAACCTTCCAGCTTTTGGCTATGAAATGTTAGAAGTTATCATCTATTAGAGTGCTGAAAGTAGTCTTCATGAGACATCTCTCCATAATTTCTGGGCCATTTGTATTTAATATGAATATCCAGACTTATCTGGCAGCCCCTCAACGGTGCCATTTACAATGATCTATGATTCTGAATTTAAAATTTCTAATTTAGTAGAAGCTAGCGTGAGAAATCAATTGCAAATACAACCTGAATGAAGTTAAGCTATCCACCACTGAGTTGCTTAAAGATGCCTTGATGAAAGACCACAAATAATATTATTCTTCTCATTGAAATAAAACTTATTTTATTGCTAACTTAAAAAATATGATGGCAATTTTTTTAATCAAGAAAATTGATACATTTTTTAAAAAATTACCTAAAATTGGTGCTCTTCATGCACACTGATTTCCCATTAAGGAGAGTGTAGGTGCCAAACTTTAAGAAACGTTGCTATTGAAGCTATGGACGAAGAATATCTTTCATCTGGAGTGTTAAAGTCTTTGTTTGTTTAAGTGCTCTTAGGTAATCACAAGTATCTTCAATTTAGGGAATCAGCATTTCCCCCATCATCTTCTTGGCCCTCCATCTATATGAAATACATATTGACATTCCATCACACAGAATCAGAGAAAGTTTTTATTCTGGTACTTTCATTACTTGATGACTTGGTCTACAACCTTAGTCTACTCAGGGGTGTCTATAAATCTGTCCAACTGAGCCTACTTTTATACTTCATTTTCTGATTGCCACCAACATGTGCCCCATACACTTCTTAGAGGAGTATGGAAAATTCTAATTTATTGTGTTCACTAACTTTTGAATATAATGAGAAGTTAGATTATCTGTCTCAAAACAATGAAAATTGTGAAGACAAAATCGGTCTCTTCATGTTATCAGGCAATGGATTTGATGTGACTCACTAGTCTGATCTCTACAATAATCTACTTAAGGTAATATGAGTAACTGGGCTCTTTTTCTACACAGAATTTCAGAGAATACTTCAGACCTAGGCAATCCTAGTTTCCATACTATCGGTGTGTGTAAAGACTGAGTCTCTGCAATATTGTAATTATGAACATTATAATTTCATCATGATGATTCTACCAGTAGGCATAGAAAACTCCACCTTATTTATCAGACCTCTTTTGGACTTTGATTTTGCAAGATCTGGAGGTATATGCAGGAATTTATATAGGGAGGTATGTTCTTAATATATTTATACTTAGAATAAGATAGACTAAAAGCAGAGTGTGGAATCTAGTGGCCAGTGGGCTGAATTTAATCCATAAGTGGATTACGACCAATTCATTGTAATACAAATTTGAATTAGTTACCAACGTTTGTATCTTGTAGAATTTCATATACAAATCCAGATTTTCAGCTTTTCTTAAAAATGAAAAATAACCCTAACCTAACAATAATCAGTTGGGGCTGATTAAATGCTGCCGCTGGGGGTGAGGGTGAGTGATCTCCAGTGCACCATTTTCCATTCAACAGTTACTTGCCCGCCTGGCCCCAGTAGGCATTTGAATTTTCCCTCCTTTTGAGTGTAATATCAATTAATCTAAACAGGTCCTTTAGCTTCATTTAAGATTTATAACATTAAGAGTATTTCATTTGGATGTGTTCAATTGTTTCTATATTATTCATTAGGTGTTTTTTTTTTCCCTTTAAAAAGAGGAATTTGGATTTGCAAAGAGCAGGAAGAATACACTCATATTAAGTAACTCTATGGAGAAGTTCATGTTTCATTGCACAGTAATAAATGTTAATGAACTCTGAACATTTACATAGCACTAATTTACCAAAATAGGCCTTATAAATCTTGACTGCTACTAGATAATCCACTGTATAGGATATAGTAATTACAGGGAAACTGTGTAAGCTATTTGTGTATGTTTCCTCTTGGTGAAAAATCTTTTAGCACAAAACTCATATAATTCTTGGTCATTGTGGTGAGATTTTTCAGGAAAGTCACATTTGCTCATATTTACTCTAGCTCAGAACTTGGCAGTGTGGCTTCAGTTTTGCTATATTAAATTTTTGACTCAGTTGAATTACTAATACTAGTGTTGACATGAACTGTTATTTCAGCAGATATATTGAGGAATCTAAGTAGCTTTTTATCAGTTTTACTCAATGTCATGTTGGAATGGTTGGAACTGCATGAAACCCTTTACTTCAAAGCAGCAGTATATATAGTCAAACCTAGTAGCTTACATTTGAATTCTGCCTCTCCTGCTATACTTGCCTACATGGACAATAGTGTACAACCTAAGTGCTGTGTCTGAGGCCCAGTGACATTTGGAATGCTATTGATTAACACAAAGTTACTTTTCAAATCTTTTTTGTTCACTTACTTTTCCTTGCCATGTTTATTTGCTTTAGTTCTGTTTAAATTTAGTTAGTTCTTTAAAAAAGCACATACAGCAGGGTTGTTTGCTGAGATCTAAAGGAAAGAATGCATTATGCTCGCTAAATGAACCAAAATTTATGTTGCAATTATGAAAATGAACATAATAGACACATGTTTTTTTCTACCCTCTCAAGTCAAAGTTATATATTGCTCTGTCCAACCAGTCATTATGACTGAGTCACTTTAAGAGTTAACTATATCTGGGGTATACTTATTAAATATATTCAATTTTAAATGAAGAGGCTATTTTCTTTTATTAAGGAGATAGTGCCAAGTGTAATCATATAGCAAAAATTGTGTTGATATAAGCATACTGAAAATATTTTAAGCTGCAAACTTTCACTATAAGTTGCTTATAAATTTTTTTCTTCTTATTATAAGATGACAATATAAAAAGGATGTTGGGTATCATTTTATTTTTAGGGATTAGAATAAATATACATTTTCATTAGCTCCGGAAAATGGAATAGTCATAAGTTTTACCAAAATATTCAGTCTTGATATTAGATGAAGAATATAGTAAATGACTTAAAAATTGTTAGGATAAAGTCTAAAGATTAGAATGATTCATAAATTCATATGGATCATTAAAAAAGATTAGTTATATTAAGAATATAGTATTAAAATTAATATAAAACTGAGAATCACATAAATATTACATAATATTCTTAGCTCTTTCTCTTCTTTCTCTACCAATTCCTCTAGAAACCACATTTAGTTTCATGGCTTCAGGTATGACCTATATATTTTGATCATTTCCAAATACACAGGTCACTTCTAATGGATGTTTACATCCTGAACTCTCCACTGGGCTCTAGTCTACCATGAATTACTGTCTATATGACTTCTCTGCCTTGAAGTTTTACAGGAACTACACAACTAACATTTCAAAATGGAACTTGCCTTTCTTTCAACCCTGCTCTGGCTTCTTCTATTTTCTCTGACAGTTGCTTACATTCGTTAGCCAGGACTGTGTCACATGGCCACTCCTATTTGGGTCATGGCTGTGGAAAGGGAGATTGGAAATTGGTAGTGTGCTAGCAACCAAGAATATCTGTATCAGCTACTTATAAGCTATGTTGCTTTTAAAAATAACAATTTCTTTGCGACAGTTTCCTTATCTGAGAATTGAAATAGTGCCTGAAAAATAGTATGTGCTTAGTAAATGTTGGCTGTTGTTTCTGTCATCTACTGCTGCATAGCCAATAACCCTAAAATGTAGTGCCTTAAAACAACAAACATTTGTTACTTTTTATGATTACACTATTAGTGGCAGATAGGTTTGATTGCTAAAGTAGACTTAGTGCCCAAAATGACAATGCTTAAATCTATAGTTTATTACAGGAAAAGAATATAAATAGCAAGAGCATTAAAGTAAGGATATTCTTTGTAGTCAAAGGCTGCAAGGGGCCATAGCAGGACATGCTTTCTGTGTTGGATCAGGAAGCACTGACACATGCATGGACATCTCAGAACCTGGGAGCACAAAATGGAGCCTTGCCAGTGTTTCTTGTACTCTGCTGGTCACAGAGGCATAGTCCGTTGCATAACCAGCACCAACAGTAGAGCTGCAGGAGTTCCCCCGAGGCCAGGTGCAAATCATCAATCTTACTGTTATCAATGAACAATCCTAACAAGCTTATACAAACCATTCTGAAACTCAGAGGAGTCATAATTGAAAACAAGGCTATTAATCAGTAGTTTCCTACCTTGACCAGGGATAAGGGTTTACTGGGCTTGGTTGCATAGTTTTTCTGATCCATATGGTATCAGCTAGGGTCACTCATCTGGCTGCATTCCAGAATATCCAAGATGCTTTCATTCATATGTGTGACACCTCAGCTGGATTGGCTGTAATGGCTGGAAGCTGGTTGGGCCTCGCTTGCCTTCCAGGTAGTTGGGCTTGCACTGAGGCTCAGGGCTCTGAGAGTGCAAACGTGGAACATGTCCTTCAGGCCTACGCTCAGAGGTGGCACTATGTCACTTCCACTGTATTCTCTTTGTCTAAACAAGCCCCAAGGCCAGCCCAGATTCAAAGAGAGGGAAATGGGCTCCACCTTCTGATGGGAAGTAAGGCGTGGGCTTATAGGGATAGGAGGAATTTTTGGTGGCCATCTTTATAGACATCTATCATGACTATTATTATTTTTGTTGTCATACTTATTGTATTATCATCACCACAACTACTCTTTAGTCAAAGAAAGCCAGAAAGCAGTATCTTGCCTGGACTTCTGAAATAGCTTTCTAACTATCTCCACTTCCAATCTTACTCTGTTCTTTAAGCTTCATAGGCAGTCAGATTTGTCTTCTTAAAATGTTATCTGGCAACAAAAAGACAAACAACCCAATTAAAAAATGAGCAAAAGATTTGAATAGACATTTCTCCAAAGAAGATATACAAATGCCCAATAAACACATGAAAAGATATCCAATATCATTAGTCATTAGGGAAATGCAAATCAAAATCACCACAAGATACACTTCACATCAACTAGGATGACTTTAATTAAAAAAGGAAAATAACAAGTGTTGATGAAGATGAGAGAAATTGGAAGCCTTGTGCACTGCTGTGGGAATGTGAAATGGTGTAGCCTCTAGGCAAAACAGTTTGGAGTTTCCTCAACAAGCTGAAGATAGTATTACCATGTGACCCAGCAGTTCTCCTAGATATAAACTCCTTCCTCAGGGCCTTTGCACATGCTTTTCACGCTTCCAGAAACGTTGTTCTGACCAATTTTCCCATGATCTTTGCATATGCTTTTCTATAATAGGAATGCTATTCCATCCATTCTTCCCAAGATGAGTTCCTTCTCGTGTTTAGCTTTCAGCATAAATGGTCTTTCCTGTCTACCTTTCACTGTTACTTTCTATCCTGGTACTTTGTGTCCTTCATGGTACTAATTGTAATTTGTAATTAGTTTATTTATCTGGTGGCTGTTTGTCTCTGTCATGGGAATTTCACTTCATGAGGGCAGAGCTCTGTCTTGTATCCATCCAAGAACCCAGCACAAATCTGACACATATTAGGCAATTCAATAAATATTTGTAAAAAGAATGAATGGATAACCAAAGGAATTTTTGTATAAAATACGAAACAGGACATGTTACTATATAATAGGTAATGAAAATGTAATAATTTTTCAGTCAGTTTTGTCATGATCTCTGCAATATTTTACTTTTGTAACACTCCATGTAAAAAGAAGAAGGGCTTTGTAATTAGTCAGACCTCAGTTTGATTTGTGCTCCTACTAGTTGTGTTAGAGGTAAAGTTACTTAATCTCTATGGATCTTATTTTCACCATTGGGCAAACTTGAGAAATGTATATCTTGCAGGACTTTTAAGGATTAAAGATAACATAAGAATAGGATCAAATATAGTGCCTGCCAGACAGTGGTGCTCAGTAAATATAGGGAATTAATGTTTCTTCATTTTATTTGAAAGAAGCATCACGGGTAAGGAGAATAAAAACATTGTCTAAGTAAGTGTTGATTGCAGAAGTGAGAGTTTTCTAGAATGAGTAAGAAAAGCCTCTAAACTAAAATAAAGCCTTTTTGTGGTACCTGGATGATGCTAATAAAAAACACTTTAAACATTTTCCCCCCTCTACAGCCTTTCTGCAATGTCATTGCATTATAGGTTGGATATATTAGGATATAGCTTTAGGATGAGGCCACTTAGTTAAAATTATACTGAAGAACAAGCAACAATTAAATTATATGTGGAACTAAAGTGTATAGAAACAAATGAAAGTCTTAAAATTAAACTTCTCTCTGTATCTTACCACACAAAACCTCATTTGGTAATCATTATAATTTCCTCAGTTTTAGTATTTTTTATTTTGAGTGCTATATTTGAATAATCAATTTAAGTCCAGGCATAGTTTCAGGTGCTATATGTATACAGTTGTGTTCTGTGCAAATATCAGATTGTGAAAAGTATCTTCTGTATTTGAAAGAGAGATGCAGAAAAGTGAAGAGTTATGGATGGTATTCATTAATCTTTATAGTCCCATCTATTCAATTAATATTGAACTATTATGTGTCAAAAGTGTGGCAAGGCTGACTTTTTCCTTCTCAAAATTACTTCCACCAAAGCTCTTAGATTTTGCTGGTACCATTATTATATTTTCTACTACATTCCTAGCTTCATGAAATTCTTTATATTTGGTAGTTTTTGTAGAAAGAGATAGAAGGACTTCTGGTTGAACAAGGTAGATTGAACCCATGCTTGTATCTTAGCTTCCTACCTCTATTAGTTTTCTAGGACTGTCATAACAAAGTACCACTGTCTAGGTGGCTGAAACAAGACGTTTATTTCCTCCCAGTTCTGGAGGCCAGAAGCCCATGATCAAGGTTTTAGCGGTGATTTCTTCTGAGGTCTCTCTCCTTGGCTTGTAAATGGCTGTCTTCTTCCCATGTCTTCACATGGCCTTTCCTCTATGCATGCTTATGTCTGTGTCT